>NW_020837965.1:11027042-11127158 GCF_003676395.1 Aethalodelphis obliquidens | reverse complement strand
AGTTAAAACAATAAAATATTGGGGGAAGAAATTCTTAAAAGAGCCCAAATAAGTAAAGAAATATTTTAGGCCAGTAGATTGGAAGACTCAACACTATTAAGTTGTTAATTCTCCCCAGACAGATCTACACATTCAACACCATCCCAATCAAAATCACAAAAGATATTTTGTAGGAATTAAAAACCTGGTTTAAAGTGTACGTGGAAATGCAAAAGACCTAGGATGGTCAAATAATTTGGAAAAAGCAGAGCAAATCTGGAGGACTTGCAGGGCATGATTTCAAAACTTACCTAATGCTACTGTAATCAAGACCTTTTGATATCTGTATAAGGATAAGGCATATAGATAGATAGTTCATAAATAAACTCATTCATGTATAGTTAATTTATGTATGACACAGGTGCCCAGGTGAGGAAAAGATAGTCTTTTAAACAAATGTGTATGGAACAACATAGATATTAATTTGAAAAAAAAGAAAAAACAGGCTTTTGTCTCTTGACAAACACAGAAATTAACTTGAAACAGATCATACAACTAACTGTAAAGTCTGAAACTGTAAAAAATCTGGAAGAAACCAGAACAAAACATTTTCACAGCTTTGGGATAGATTTCTTAAATTGGAACCCCAAAAGCATGAAACATAAAAGAAAGCATGATAATTTGTGCTCTATAAAATTATTCTTTTTGTAAGATACAGTTAAAAACTGAAAAGACAAGCCACAGGCTTGGAAAAATTATTTGTGATACATTTGTTTCACAAAGGATTTGGATCCAGTATATACTGGATACTAGGACTAACAACTCAATAATAAGGTAACCCAAAGCAAAGCTTTTGAACATTTCCCAAAAGAAAATATATTCATGGCAATAAAAACATAAAAAATGCTCAAAATCAATAGTCAACAGGGTAATGCAAAGTAAACCTATAGGAAATGCCATGAATCACTTATTAAATTAGCTAATTTTAAAAACACAACACCAAGTTTTGATAAGGATGTGGAGTAAATGGAACTCTCATACCTTTGCTGATGGTATCGTAAAATGGCACAACTTGGAAAATAGTTTTACAGCTTCTTATAAGTTAAACACAGATACGTAACATATAATCCAGAAATTGCAATCCTAGTTATTTACTCAGGAAAATAAAAACTTAAGTTTACTCAAAGGTTTTGCTGTTCATAACAGCTCTATTTATAGTAGCAAAAAATTGGAAACAACCCAAATGTTCAGCAATAGATGAATGGAAAAAGCATGGTGTATACATATAATAGAACACCACTCAGAATTAAAAAGGAGAAACAACTACTGATACATCAACAGTGTGTATAAATATCAAAAAACATGCTGAATGAATGAATGAAGCAGAACAGAAAAGCACATGCTTTATCATCCTATTTATTTGAAACTTGAAAAAAGACTAATCTATACTGACAGAAAGTATATCAGTGGTTGCCTAGGGCCAGGAGTGAAACTGGGAAGCAATGGACTGTGAAAAGGCACAAGGGAACTTCTCCTTGAGGTGATTGTAATGATCTATATTTTGGATGGATGGTAGTTACACAGGTGTATACATTTGTCAAAATTCATAAAAACATGCATTTAAAACTAGGTGCTAACAGTAGTTGGGACCATCTGGATAGTTACATGTGACTGAACATGATTAAGGCCTCACTTGGAGATTGGGGTTGGTGTGTTCAGAGATTTACTTGTCTCATGGCTGCTCAAGACAAGCCTCTGAGGAAGTCATATCGCTTCTGCTCATCTCAGTTGGCAAGGACTCCATCGTGAGGTCCCCATCTGGTATAAGGAGGGCTGACAAATGCAGCTTGGTGGTTGCAAAGAATCAGAATGAATTACAACGGCTACCATAACTGGCCAGAGCCATGTGGTGGACAGGGTCTTCGTGTTCCAGCTGTGTGTGAGGCCTATGACTCTGAAGAGGGGAGAGCCGAGTTCAGGACATTGTTCCGCCAGAGTCCTCCTGGCTCCATGTAATATCAAATGGCAAAAGCTCTCCCAGAAATCCCCACCTCAATGCTAA
The DNA here is from genome assembly GCF_003676395.1 of Aethalodelphis obliquidens. Taxonomy (NCBI): domain Eukaryota; kingdom Metazoa; phylum Chordata; class Mammalia; order Artiodactyla; family Delphinidae; genus Aethalodelphis; species Aethalodelphis obliquidens. The sequence goes on along the minus strand of NW_020837965.1, from coordinate 11,125,117 downwards.
GACCCAGCTCCACTCAATGACCAGAAGCTGCAGTGCTGGACACCCTTTGCCAAACAACTAGCAAGCCAGGAACAAAACCCCACACATTAACAGAGAGGCTGCCTAAAATCATAACAAGGTCACAGACACCCCAAAACACACCACCGGATGCAGTCCTACCCACCAGAAAGACAAGATCCAGTCTCATCCACCAGAACGCTGGCACCAGTCCCTTCCACCAGGAAGCCTACACAATCCACTGAGCCAACCTTAGCCACTGGGGGCAGATACCAAAAACAACGGGAACTATGAACCTGCAGCCAGGGAAAAGGAGACCCCAAACACAGTAAGTTAAGCAAGATGAGCAGACAGAGAAATACACAGCAGGTGAAGGAGCAAGGTAAAAACCCACCAGACCTAACAAATGAAGAGGAAATAGGCAACCTGCCTGAAAAAGAATTCAGAGTAATTGTAGCAAAGATGACCAAAATTTTGGAAATAGAATGCAGAAAATACAAGAAACGTTTAACAAGGACCTAGAAGAACTAAAGAGCAAACAAACAAGGATGAAGAACACAATAAATGAAATTAAAAATTCTCTAGAAAGGATCAATAGCAGAATAACTGAGGTAGAAGAACGGGTAAGTGACCTAAAAGATAAAATAGTGGAAATAACTACTGCAGGGTGGAATAAAGAAAAAAGAATAAAAATAATTAAGGACAGTCTCAGAGACCTCTGGAACAACATTAAATGCACCAACACTCAAATTATAGGGGTCCAAGAAGAAGAGAAAAAGAAAGGGACTGAGAAAATATTTGAATAGATTAGAGTTGAAAACTTCCCTTATACAGGAAAGGCATTAGTCAATCAAGTCCAGGAAGTGCATAGAGTCCCATACAGGATAAATACAGGGAGAAACATGCCAATACACATATTAATCAAACTATCCAAAATTAAATACAAAGAAAAAATATTAAAAGAAGCACAGGAAAAACAACAAATAACATACAAGGGAATTCCCATAAGGTTAACAGCTAATCTTTCAGCAGAAACTTTGCAAGCCACAAGGGAGTGGCAGGACATATTTAAAGTGATGAAGGAGAAAAACCTACAACCAAGTTTAGTCTTCCAAGCAAGGATCTCATTCAGATTCGACAGAGAAATTAAAACCTTTACAAACAAGCAAAAGCTAAGAGAATTCAGCAGCATCAAACAAGCTTTACAACTGTTAAAGGAACTTCTCTAGGCAGGAAACACAAGAGAAGGAAAAGACCTACAATAACAAACCCAAAACAATTAAGAAAATGGTAATAGGAACATACATATTGATAACTACCTTAAAGGTAAATGGATTAAATCCTCCAAACAAAAGGCATAGACTGGCTGAATAGATACAAAAGCAAGACCTGTATTATATGCTGCCTACAAGAGACCCACTTCAGACCTAGGGACACATACAGACTGAAAGTAAGGGGATGGAAAAGGATATTCCATGCAAATGGAAATCAAAAGAAAGCTGACGTAGCAATTCTCATATCAGACAAAATAGACGTTAAAATAAAGACTATTACAACAGACAAAGAGAGACATTACATGATAATCAAGGAATCAAACTAAGAAAAAGATATTTCAACTGTAAATATTTATGCACCCAACATAGGAGCACCTCAATATATAAGGCAAATGCTAACAGCCATAAAAAGGGAAATTGACAGTAACACAATAATACTAGGGGACTTTAACACCCCACTTTCACCAGTGGACAGATCATCTAAAATAAAAATAAATATGGAAACGCAAGCTTTAAATGATACATTAAACAAGGGCACTTAATTGATATTTATAGGACATTCCATCCAAAAACAACAGAATACACTTTCTTCTCAAGTGCCCATGGAACATTCTCCAGGATAGATCACATCTTGGGTCACAAATCAAGACTTGGTAAATTTAAGAAAATTAAAATAATATCAAGTATCTTTTCCAGCCACAATGCTATGAAACTAGATATCGATTACAGGAAAAAATCTGTAACAAATACAAACACATGGAGGCTAAACAATATGCTACTAAATAACCAAGAGCTCACTGAAGAAATCAAAGAGGAAATCAAAAATTACCTAGAAACAAATGACAGTGAAAACACGATGACCTATGGGATGCAGCAAAAGCAGCTCTAAGAGGGAAGTTTTTAGCAATACAATCCTACCTCAAGAAATAAGAAACATCTCAAATAAACAACCTAACCTTACACCTAAAGCAATTAGAGAAAGAAAAACAAACAAACAAAAAAAACAAATTTAGCAGAAGGAAAGATGTCATAAGGATCAGATCAGAAATCAATGAAAAAGAAATGAAGGAAATGATAGCAAAGATAAATAAAACTAAAAGCTGGTTCTTTGAAAAAATAAACAAAATTGGTAAACCATTAACCAGACTCATTAAGAAAAAAAGGGAGAAAACTCAAATCAATAGAATTAGAAATGAAAAAGGAGAAATAACTGACACTGCAGAAATACAAAGGATCATGAGAGATTACTAAAAGCAATTATATGTCAATAAAATGGACAACCTGGAAGAAATGGACAAATTTTTAGAAAAGCACAACCTTCCGAGACTGAACCAGGAAGAAATAGAAAATATAAACAGACAAATTACAAGCATTGAAATTGAAACTGTTAATAAAAACGTTCCAACAAAAAACCCAGGACCAGGTGGCTTCACAGGCGAATTTTATCAAACATTTAGAGAAGAGCTAACACCTATCCTTCTTAAACTCTTCCACAGTAAAGCAGAGGGAGGAACACTCCCAAACTCATTCTACGAGATCACCATCACCCTGATACCAAGACCAGACAAAGATGTCACAAAGAAAGACAACTACAGGCCAATATCACTGATGAACATAGATGCAAAAATCCTCAACAAAATACTAGCAAACAGAATCCAACAGCACATTAAAAGGATCACACACAATGATCAAGTGGGGTTTTTCCCAGGAATGCAAGGGTTCTTCAATATATGAAAATCAATCAAAATGATAAACCATATAAAAAATTTGAAGGAGAAAAACCATATGATCATCTCAATAGATGCAGAAAAAGCTTTCGACAAAATTCAACACCCACTGATGATAAAAACCCTCAAGAACGTAGGCATAGAGGGAACTTACCTCAACATAATAAGGGCCATATATGACACACCCACAGCCAACATCGTTCTCAATGGTGAAAAACTGAAACCATTTCCACTAAAATCAGGAACAAGACAAGGTTGTCCATTCTCACCACTCTTATTCAACATAGTTTTGGAAGTTTTAGCCACAGAAATCAGAGAAGTTAAAGAAATAAAAGGAATCCAAATCAGAAAAGAAGAAGTAAAGCTGTCACTGTTTGCACATGACATGATACTATACGTAGAGAATCTTAAAGACACTACCAGAAAACTACTAGAGCTAATCAATGAATTTGGTAAAGTAGCAGGATACAAAATAAACGCAGAGAAATCTCTTACATTCCTATACACTAATGATGAAAATTCTGAAAGAGAAATTAAGGATACACTCCTGTTTACCACTGCAAAATAAGAATAAAATAGCTCAGAATAAACCTACCTAAGGAGACAAAAGACCTGTATGCAGAAAACTATAAGACACTGATGAAAGAAATTAAAGGTATACAAACAGATGGAGAGGTATACCATATTCTTGGATTGGAAGACTCAACATTGTGAAAATGACTATACTACACAAAGCAATCTACAGATTCAATGCAATCCCTATCAAACTACCAATGGTGGGGCTTCCCTGGTAGCGCAGTGGTTGAGAGTCCACCTGCCAATGCAGGAGACACAGGTTCATGCCCCGGTCTGGGAAGATCTCACATGCCGCGGAGCGGCTAGGCCCATGAGCCATGGCCACTGAGTCTGCGCGTCCGGAGTCTGTGCTCTGCAATGGGAGAGGCCACAACACTGAGAGGCCCGTGTACCACAAAAAAAAAAAAAAAAAAAAAAACCTACCGATGGCTTTTTTCACAGAATTAGAACAAAGTATTTCACAATATGTATGGAAACACAAAACACCCTGAACAGCTAAAGCAATCTTGAGAAAGAAAAATGGAGCTGGAGGAATCAGGCTCCCTGACTTCCAACTATACTACAAAGCTACAGTAATCAAGACAGTATGGTACTGGCACAAAAACAGAAATATAGATCAAAGAGACAGGGTAGAAAGCCCAGAGATAAAACTCATGCACATATGGTCACCTTATTATTATTATTTTTTTTGTGGTACACGGTCCTCTCACTGTTGTGGCCTCTCCCATTGTGGAACACAGGCTCCAGATGCACAGGCTCAGCAGCCATGGCTCACAGGACTAGCCACTCCGTGGCATGTGGGATCTTCCCGGACTGGGGCACGAACCCGTGTCCCCTGAATCGGCAGGCGGACTCTCAACCACTGCGCCACCACAGAAGCCCAGGCACCTTATTTTTGATGAAGGAGGCAAGTGTATACAATGGAGAAAAGACAGCCTCTTCAACAAGTGGTGCTGGGAAAACTTGACAGCTACATGTAAAAGAATGAAATTAGATCACTGCCTAACACCATCCACAAAAATAAGCTCAAAATGGATTAAAGACCTAAATGTAAGGTCAGACACTATAAAACTCTTAGCAGAAAACATAAGTAGAACACTCTATGACATAAATCCTTTTTGACCCATCTCCTAGAGAAATGCAATTAAAAACAAAAATAACAAATGGGACCTAATGAAACTTAAAAAAGCTTTTGCACAACAAAGGAGAAACTAAAGAAGACGAAAAGACAACCCTCAGAATGGGAGAAAATATTTGCAAATGAAGCAACTGACAAAGGATTAATCTCCAAAATTTACAAGCAGCTCGTGCAGCTCAATATCAAAAAAACAAACAACCCAATCCAAAAATGGGCCGAAGACCTAAATAAACATTTCTGCAAAGAAGATATACTGATTGCCAACAAACACATGAAAGGATGCTCAACATCACTAATCATTAGAGAAATGCAAATCAAAACTACAATGAGTTATCAGCTCACCCTGGTCAGAATGGCCATCATCAAAAAATCTAGAAACAATAAATGCTGGAGAGGGTGTGGAGAAAGGGGAACCCTCTTGAACTGTTGGTGGGATTTTACACTGATACAGCCACTATGGTGAACAGTATGGAGGTTCCTTAAAAAACTAAAAATAGAAATACCATACTACCCAGCAATCCCACTACTGGACATATACCCTGAGAAAACCATAATTCAAAAAGAGTCATGTACGACAATGTTCATTGCAGCTCTATTTACAATAGCCAGGACATGGAAACAACCTAACTGTCCATTGACAGATGAATGGGTAAAGAAGATGTGGCACATATATACATTGGAGTATTACTCAACCATAAAAAGAAATGAAAGTGAATTATTTGTAGTGAGGTGGAATGACCTAGAGTCTGTCATACAGAGTGAAGTAAGTCAGAAAGAGAAAAAGAAATACCATATGCTAACACATATATATGGAATCTAAAAAAAAAAAAAATGGTTCTGAAGAACCGAGGGCAGGACAGGAATAAAGATGCAAACATATAGAATGGACTTGAGGACACGGGGAGGCGGAAGGGTAAGCTGGGGCGAAGTAAGAGTGTGTCATGGACATATATACACTACCAAATGTAAAATAGATAGCTAGTGGGAAGCAGCTGCATAGCACAGGGAGATCAGCTCGGTGCTTTGTGACCAACTAGAGGGGTGGGATAGGGAGGGTGGGAGGAGGGAGGCCCAAGAGGGAGGAGTTATTGGGATATACGTACATGTATAGCTGATTCACTTTGTTATAAAGCAGAAACTAACACACTATTGTAAAGCAATTATACTCCAATAAAGATGTTAAAATTAATTAATTAATTAAAATAAAACTAGGTGCTGTTTAGTAAAATGTTTAGTACGATGTTTAGCACCATCTAGTTTTTCCATTGCTCTTCCCCCATTCCTGTGCATTTGTCTTCCAATGCCCGGGATCTCCTGGGTTAGGAGTCCTTACAGGAAAAGGAGTAAAGTCCTGGAGGAAAAGCCAGGTGACTGGTACCTCTTTTATGTCAGGTATCAAAATACTGACGCTTGAGCATAGAGTTCTTGCTGGTGATTTTTCCAATGCACTTCCTACTCCACCTCCCACCAATGACTGAATTGTATTTTTTCCTGACAAGGTGACCACCCTGCCTGCATGACACCCTCAGTCCCTGCCCTTGACAATACACCCACAGCCTCTTTCTGCTAGGGTCCATTTGGCCCATTAGGGACTTAAAGCCCAATTTCCGTCCTGAAGCAAACTTGGTCACCAGTAACTAGCTCTTCTTTCTCTGGTACATAATAAAAATAATGGCTGTCCCTATTGCAGATCTACCCTCTTGTCCAGCTCTGTAACCAGAGAATATCAGGTTACCACTGATATTCTCCCTTCTTCTGGCTTTTCCAGGCAAAAAGCAAGCACAAGTCTTTTCATAGCTACATATCAGATTCTCATGAGAACACTCCCATGCTCCTGTGACAGCATGGGATCGACCTACATCTCAGAAAAGTCTACATGGGAATGAAGAGGCCAGTCACCATTTTGAAAAGAAAAACTGTTTTGAAAAAACATCCCAAGTGTTTATGAATCATTCTTCTGGTTTTCCCTCTCATTGAACCTGGGGGTAGAGAAAAGGAGAGGGAGAAATATCTGGTTCTTTCCCTCACCTTTAGAGGACAGAAAGCACAAATAGCACTTTCTTCTCCTCTGTATTTTCATTACAAAAAAAAAAAAAAACACACTTTTAAAGTTTCAATTTCTAGCCTTTTCTTATACACAGAGAAGATGGGTAAGTGTGCTGGTGGTCAGAGAGCCAGTTTCCGGAGCTCTTGCTAAATCTCATGGGGAATGTGTGAAGCAGCCCTCATTATAACACAGAATTTCTTGTCACCAATTAGCTTTAGGTCATTAGACAAATTCAGACATGAAGAAAAGTTCCACTTGAAATTCTGTGACATGTGCTGGATTTCTGAGATAAAAAGCTGGGCAGGAGTAAGGTGTATTCTATGTCCCCCAGGAAATCATAGGCAAGTGGAGAACACAGCCAGGTAAACAAATCATCTCAACACACTGTAGTTAAAACCAAGTCACATAGACATTCATCTCTTAAAGAATCCACAGTCCGATAGAAAATAAATCAAGAGTATGAACACTTAGAGTACAGAATGTAAGGTGCTATGTGAGAAAAAAATGCCAGGTCAGATTGACCCCTCAGAGAACAGCCCCCGACTCCTCACTCATTACAGTCATCTGTACTACTTTTAATATTTGTTTTATACAATGTTCAGTAATTGCTTTATTTAATTCCATGCCTTTGCAACTGCTGTCTCATTTTTCTGTTTTTTTTTAAGGTAATCACCACTTAACGTCTTACTAGAAATCAGCTGTACTTTTTGTAAAGCCCTTATGTTTCTCTATCTATAGGCCACTGAATTTTACTTGGGGCATGATTGGCTTAAATAAAACAGGTAATGCCAGTAATATATGCAGAGAAATAAATGTACACATCTATGTATATATTCATATTTATACACAAAGAGTATAATTTGCCAGTGTAATTGCCAGCTCCTAGGGTATCTATCTGCCCATAAGTAATTATAAAAATTAGAAATTCCTACTTCTATATTTACCCAAGTTAAAGAATATAATTAGCAAGTTAAATGTAATTAAACTTCTATGACTTTAGTATAAAGATTGGTATGAAACAGGAATGAGTTGGATCCAATGACATGGAATTTCCAGGAAATATATAATGTATCTGCTTTTTCTGTATTCCTACCTCCCTTCTTTGTATTCTTGCCCTCACCTCTCTTCCCAGCAGTGATTCAAATATTAAATAACTGGAATAATTTTCAAGGAAAACAAAGTATACAGTAGATGCCCTGGTGAGATTTTGACCAAGTATCACTCACTACCATTCAGTAGTATTAGATTTTCAAACCAACAATAAATGAGGTAATTTTGAAAAAAAAAAAAAAAAGATGGAGAATTAAAACACTGGGCTCATGCCCACCTGAGAGCCTTCTCATATGAGCCAATTGTGAATCAGTAAACAGCTGGATTTATCCACATACATACATAAATTTGGCATGTATTATTAAACCAAATTATTTTCCAATCCACACATTACTTAATATTTTAAAAAATAAACAATGTATAAATTTGTTACTTCTTTTTAAGTGCCAATAGGCCAAACAAAAGGGCAATGGCATGACAAAAAATATTTTTCATCATGTCTATTACATATACCAGGTACTATTCTAAATGTTATATATTTTAAAATAATTTTATTTAACAAACCCTTTTCTAGTGCTTACTATGTATAGGACATGGTTTTAAGCCACTTTATACACATTAGTTTATTCAATTCTCATAACCACCCTAGAAGTTAAATAATATTATTCTTACTTTACCAGTTGGGAAACTGAGGAACTGTTGAGATGTGGTGGAATTGGGATTTAACCCCCAGGTCTTCTGGCTTCATCAGGTTACCTTCATCATAAAAGAAAGTGAAAACAAGTTTCACTCCATTCATGCACCTTATATTCGGCCAAGCCAGGATTTGCACTTGGTTCTATTTCCTATCACTGTTCATCATACTACTGTGCAATAGTAAATGCAGAAATTCAGATCAAACCAATTAACTGGATGAAAAGAGAGTACATCCTCAGTTTGAATTTAGCAAAAGTTAGCATATGTCAAGCTCCAACTACATGTGTGCTAGGTTTGAGGAATACAGAAAAGAAACTGAGAGGCTCCCAAATTTTTCCAGCAGTGAACATGATGATTTACATTGGTAGATATATAATTTATGTTTCCTACATAAACATACAATTAATTAAAAAATATTACCTCCCCTAAAGGCACTGAATTTGAGGGAGGAGGGCTTAATAAAGAGAATGAGAATCTAATCTGTCTTGGGCAGGAATAGGGACAGAGGTTGCTTTAAGAGGGAGTGAGAATCAATCTGAGATTCAATGGATAAAAAATACAGCAAAAAAAGACAAGAACTACATGATCATTCTAGTGTATAAAGTAGTATGCTTCCATTGTTGAATCTTGCTTTTTTCAGTAATCTATTACTGTTTAACAAACATTCCTAAAATTAATGGCTTAAAGCAACAATTTATTATTAGCTCTCATGGTTCTTGGGATGGACATGTAAGCTGGGAAATTTTTCTTACTATAAGCATTGTCAACTTGGTGGTATTCAGCAGGTGGACAGGCTGGTCTAGTGGATAGAAACCATCTCTGGCACCTTGGCAGGAATGACCCAAATGCTGGACTCAGCTCAGATGTTGACCAAGGGCCTACATGATGATGGGCTTGGTTTGGGGTGGGGGATTGTCAAATTTCTTACATGGCAGTTCAGGGCTAACAGAGTGAGCATTCCTGGGAAGAAACTACCAGACTTCTTACAACCTAAACTTGGAATGTCCAGCTGCCACTTCATTCACATCTTATTAGTTGAATAAGTCACTTAGACCAACCTAAGGGGAGTAGAATTAGACTGCATCCCTCAAAGAATTTACAGCTGTCTTTAATCTACCACACTCTTGTAGCCCTTTGAGCTTCAAGTCACAATAGGTTTCAAATTACAAACCAACACAAGCTCTCTGTGCTAAAATTCTGATTAAGTTTGAAGACCTAATACCATTCTGACAAACACCCATGCAAATCCAAGCACAACCTCAAACACAAATGCAAAAAATTCTGTCTCTTCACTTTGATGGATAAAGAATTGCTCGATTGTAATTAGCATAACAATAAAGACAGTAAAAATAAAAAGATAGATGATAAATGCCGTTTCCCAGCTATTGAGGGTAAGGCACCCTCTGGATTCAGCCCTTACCACACTCAAGCCCAAATGGAGAGGTGAGAACTTGATACCCTCAAGAAAAATTGTTAGATTGGTGTTTTTCTCCTGTTGGTAGACCAGGAGGGGAAACATGCTGTTCCGTTTACATGAGAAAAAATGTTCTGAAACTTCCCCTCCTCTTTTATCTCCCCATTTTTCCCCACCACCTCAAAATAAACCCCACTAAATTAAAGCCATGTTTGTGGATCTTAAAAGGAAATTTCTCTTAGTAGCCAATAAATAGTAGTAGGTTTTGCTTCTTGTACATGTGCAGTGTGCCCTGCTGAGCGGTTCACTTCATTTGGCAATTCTGGGAGACTGGTAATGAATTTCCCTGACAGATACATCCCTGCTCAGATCAGATCAGGGAAATGAGCTCTTTGGAGCACAGGCTTGTATGGAATTATAACAGTATGTGTTCACTGACCCCCAAGCTGAAAGAATGTTTCATTCCAATACTCTGAAATGAAAACTGATAGTCTCTGTTGTTTTCATTGCTTAAACTGCACATTATTATGAGGGACTTTATTTTAAATTAACTTGAGTGGTAGCATAGCTTTCCATGAAAAAAATTAAATAAAATGCCCCATATTTTGTTAGCAGCACATTGGTAACCTGAAAACAATTTCTTTTTGACAGACAAGGAAACAAAATCCTGACTTTAAGAGGTACTAACAATAATATCCCTCTCTCTCTCTCTGAAACACACACACACACACACACACACACACACACACACACATCCTTTCTCTCTACTGTTCCTCTATGTAATTGAATAAAAGTGATAAATTCTCTCACTTGTCTCTCTGGTCTAACACCTTTAGAAAAAGACTGTGAAATCTTACTTTGGACTGAATTGGAGTTAACTGTTGAAGATTTCTGCCCGGGGTTGGGTTCTCTTTGAATTTTAATATCCCTTGGACACAGTACTTGCAACCAAAATAGTCTCCAGAATCAGAGCCCAGGGATTGGCCAGCCTATGTCTGACCTTTCTGGCAGATGTTTGTAAATGGAACGAATTGCTTTTCCCAGCCCAAACCGCGTAATCTTTGGTTAGGGTTGTTTTCCATACATACACTTAGGCTGTGGTTTGTGCCGCTGGGTGTTGGTAATAAGATACACACAGACCCCAGGTCACTGACTATACCCAGCTGGATCAAGAATGATCATTTTTAATCTTGCGGTGAAAGCTTGATACATTAGGGAAATTAGTTGATCTAGTCAGCAAGATTTTTCTTTTCTTGCTAAAGCCCAAATTGTGATCTGGACAACCACTTGGCATGCTCAGCAGAAGAAACACAGAGAAATAATTCAATTCTGATTTGGCCAAAATGCCAGCTGGCCAGCACAACTACAAATATGTTTCGTTGAGTGATGTCAGTGATGTAACAAGGTGAGCCCACATCTGGTTATTTAAAGAGGATGACCTGCCATCAGGCAGAAAGAGAGCATGGGAATATTCCCCCCTGAATGCCCTATTTGCCCCAGCAATTTCATATAAGTGGGAAACCTGGGGAAACAGGATCTTATAGCAATGTGGGAAACAGTGTTCAGGGACTGAGAGCCTTCTGCTTATTTTAAGAAACATGATATCATGTTTCAGGGTTCTTGAAGAGTGCATTGGCTGATCTCCTCTTGGGTTGGCCAAAAAGTTTGTTTGGGTTTTTCCCTAAGAAGTGACAGAAAAACCTGAATGAACTTTTTGGCCAATCCAATACAAGCAAAAAATGAAAACTAAATTTATAAGTGAACATACAGAACCAGTGATTTACATATATCCTCTTGATAGGACACCTTGGAGCTGTGATGTCCCACTTTGCCCTGGTGTTCCTCTTGAGAGGTGAGGGACCCAATGACTAATGTGTCTCACAAACAACTGGGGACTCTTAATGGAGCAGAAAGTTTAGCACAATGAAGGAGTTGAGACTGTACAGATCAGCTGACCTGGGTTTGACTTTCATGTATAAATTTATAAATTAGAGCAACTTTAGTTTCTTCATCTTTAGAATTGGGGGAACAATAATTACATTGCAGGGATCATTTGATCATTAAATCAATGATATAATAAAGTGCCTATGAGAGTCTCCAGCATTTAACAGTGTCCACTTATTATGTCATTACTCTCCCCACACTTTTCCCAGATTGGGGCAGAGATGAATAAGGAGATTTGTCTAGAATCTTTGTTAACTCTCCAGGGAAGACAGAGCCAGACTTGAGTTCAGCATGAAGATAGAACTACAGCAGAAGAAAATGTGGCAAAAAAAAAAAAAAAAACCCTCAAGGGGATTTGTTACAATTTGGAATGTTAGAGCACATCTGTGGGGAAGAAGCACACAGGGAAATCAGGATTAGATGTCCATATTCACAAAAAAAGGTACCTGACCCAAACAATGTGATTTCTTGTAATTGGCAAAAGATCCAAGGGGTTGTGAGGGGCAAGGAGATCTGGACTTGCTTCTGTCATGATGATAAGTGGTTACAGGTGCAAAACTCTAATGCTCATCAGCTAAGTTTGAAATGATTTACTCATAATTTTATTTAAAGTATTTTGTCATATTTCCTCTTTTGGAGCACTCCAAGTCTTTTTGCCTATTTCACTTAAAAGGTGTAAAGCATTCCAGGAGGGATGGGGAATAAAAGGGCTGATATTTATGTTGCAGTGATTAAACTTTTTCCCCTAAACTCACACCCAAGAACTTGTCTACAGGCCAGTTTGTATTTTGGCCACATTTTAAGGACTTGGCTACAACAGGCACTGTGCAAACTCACACCACATGTGGTACTAATTGGCGCTGTTGGCAATTTAGGAAGAAAGGCTGGGGGTGGAGTGGGCATGGAAGCCTAACAATGCTTCACACAATGGTTCTCAACAGGAGTTAGAAATTAGAACTGTGCAGAGAAGGATGGGCCTGTGCAGCAAAGTCAATGAGCTGAATCTCTCAGCACTTTGCAAAAGCAACCAAAAAGAAAGGCAGGGAAAAGATTTGAACTAGATACTGTATTTGGTACCAAATTTTTGAAATAGACTAAGGAAAACTTGCTCACTTAAAATGTACAGTCAAGGAATATGAATGCACAGATGGAGGAAGGAAGCAGGGTCAAACAGGTGCCTAGGACTACATGGAGACTCAGCCACTGCTTGGGGCCAGTAAAACTGCTTCCAGGTCAATTTCTCCATCTGCAAAGTAGTCATGGGCTGGGCTTTCATAGTATTTGCCTCCAATCACCTGAAGGGAACAGGGAGCTAATTTGTAGTTTGTTAAAGAGTTTTGATATTGCAAACTTCAAACCCAAACATAGGGATCTCTCATAACATCTTAGTGATGGGTCTCTGGAGGCATGAGGAGAGCAGCAGTGATGTTGGGGATAATTATTCCCCTAGACAACTGTGTTAGTCCAGCTCTTCTAGGTTATAAGAAACAGAATTTGCAAGAAATTGAATGGAGCCCCAGGGAACTGGAGTTAAATTGTAGCGATACACTGGGGAGGATTGGAAACACAGAGCTGCCTCAGTGGCCACATCTAAAAGCTCATGGAACTGGACAGTTTTGTTTCCTTAAGTCAAGATACAACAGCAGCTTTGGTTTCCCAGTAGCAATTATAATCATCTTAAAACTTAGCTGCTCTCTTTTTTCTTTCACTGTGCCTATATGTGCTTCCTTCCTGTCAGGGCGCAGTAAAGCCAAAGAAAGTTCCCTGATCTGACCCTACCAAGTTCTTTATAGAAGATTCAGCTCTCTTTTCCCTAAATAGGAATGCAATTTCAAGAAACTGAAATGACAAGTGCACCTTTGCATTTTCTTCCCTCCCACCCACACCCTCTTGTTTTCCCTCTCTCTCTACTATAAGGCTTACCCTAACAATTTGCCAGGCCTGAGACAAGGGTATCACTAGAGACCCCTTGACTTCATTTCTTCCCTTCCCACCTCCAATTCTGCTCCTCAGCATGAAGGATGTCTGCCCATGTGTGTGAACACCCATCCCCTAAAATCCATGCTCCATTCATTCCCATACACCTGCTCCTCCCAGAGGCTATAATGGCTATATGTCTGGGCCTTCAAGAGGCCTGTGCAGGACCAGAAGTGGTTTCAGGGACATTGGATCAGGCAATTTTAGGGCTGCAAGCAATTTAATATGACCTAGAAGAGGCCCCTTGTACCCACGCATTTCTTGTCCTATGGGACAAAGCTAAGGAGAGCCAGGGTACAGAGTCATCTAAAGTGTAGGACTTTGGGAAGGGCCCTGTATTGCCTGGGTCTAAGACAACCTATTTTGCTTCCTTTTCCTTTCTGTAACTCTGTCTTAAAATTACTGTGACTACAAATACTACTGCTACTACTACTATATGAAAAACGAATGGGAAATGATGTTAAATACAAGGAATCTCTTTGAGATAAAAATGAGGTGGTCTCTTTACACAGTACTGGAGGCTGGGAAGTCCAAGATCAAGACACCAGCAGGTTTGTGTCTGGTGAGAACATGTTTCCTGGTTTGTAGATGGATTCTTTCTTGCTATATCCTCACTTGATGAGGAGAGAGAAAGAGAAAGCAAACTCTTTCATGGCCCTTCTTATAAGGGCACTAATTCCATTTATGAGCATTCCATCCACATGATCAAACTACCTCCCAAACACCCCACCTCCAAATACCATCACATTGGGGATTAGGTTTCAACATAAGAGTTGGGAAGAAAGAAACTTTTAATCCACAGCACAGGCCAAACCTGTTCTGAGCAGTAGAAACAGTAAGTGAACAAGAGGCAATGGTCATTAATACTTAAAGCAGCAGGTGTGAAAGTGAACAACGTGAAGAAGAGATGTAAATGCAGGTACCAGAATGCCTTCCCACAAAAATCAGTGCCAGAGCCATCCCCAAGATTAGCTGTGGATTATTCAAACCAGAGTTAAACTTTGTGAGTCCCTTTCAGAATTTAGTTTCCTGATTTCTAAGCATCCCCACTCAGTTAGATATTCATACTGAGGTTGGTCCTGGGCTGTGTAGTGCAGGCAACACAATGGCTGAAAACTGCAGGGATTTAGTAAGCTAGAATAACCTCCTTCCTTTGCCAGTCACCCGTCCTGTCAGTTTTCCCATATCACACAGGAGGGTCTACCTTCATTTTTCAGAGTTGGAAATTAAATTTTAGAGAAGTTCAGGAAGTTAATCAGGTCATAGAGTTAAGAATATGGTAAAGTTTGTGATCTAAATCCATGTTTTACTGACTCTCAAAGCCACAAGGATTTACTCAGAAAACATGTTACACTAACCCAATACTTGTCTCTATGGCTTCCTCTTAATTAACAAATAAGTAAATAAGAGCATAAACTCAGGAAATTGCAGAAGCAGCATTTGAATAAGGGTTTCTCACTTCCTTACACTGTTTCTTCTTGTTTTCAAATTTTTCAACACAAATAGAATCTTTTCTATTAGTCAGGTAGAGAACACGTGAAAAGGATAAAAAGCATTGCTTCCAAATCAATGCTTTAAAAAATCTTATATCTCTTCCATGCTCTCTTTTCCCTTGTCCTTATAGTCACCAAGATTTAGGGGAAGTCATTGTGCTGCTGTTAATATAATATATCCCCAAAGCTAAAAATTGTACTGAAAGTTGACCAGCCCCCAGGTAGTTTAGCGTGACTATGTGAGCTAATTCAGGCCAGTGAGACCTAGGCAAAAGTCTACTTGGTTGGGGGTTGGGGTGGTAGTCATTTTGGGAATTCTATAGATTTCCTAAAGAAAGCAGACAGATGTGTCTGGCATAGATTTTTAAGGCTTCTTCCTTAAGTTTCTTCCATTTTTCTACTTCAAGCTGTAACATAACCATAAAATGACAAGCATGTGGAAAAAATTCACTCCATTACAAATGTAAAAGAGAAATAATAAAAATAAAATATGGTAGCCCAGGTAGCATCATTAAGCTATCCCTAGTAACCTAGTAACAACTTACCCCTAAACTTCTTGTTATGTGGAAAAGAACAGATTAGTTTGTTACTTTAAGCTGAGTTTCTTATATGCTTTTGATTGCATCCCCAACTATATCAATCCCATGTTCAATCCGACCATGTCATTCAAGTTGTTTCTCACTGTCCCCCAACCACAGCTTGCTCATCCCTGTGCCTTTGCTCCAGCTAATTTCCCAGTGTGAGATGGCTGCCCCTTCTCTTTTGACTTATCCAAATTTATATTGTGTAAGCACAGGCCATGTTCAACCTCCATAAAAGAGGTAAGAAGTGGTTAACTGCTCAGGTTTCAGAGTTAAAAGACATGGGTTCAAATCCAGAAACTGTGTATTGCTAGCTGTATAACTATGAGCAATTTACTTTAGCTATATGGGCCTTAGTTTACTCACCTGTAAAATGGGGATAATATTTTAAATCTCATAAGATTCCTGTGTACATTAAACTAGATTACTTAAAGAACCTATCAAAGGCCATGATTTCAAGTGTAGAAACTGCTCTTATAAGTTTAAAGTCTATAATTAACTTTTTGCCAGAGTCCTTTCATCTTTCTTGTCACTGATATCCTGCTAGGTTTCTTATTGGTTAGTGCGATGTCACCAAATACTGGATACTTTATCTAATGTTGATTTCAAATGGGTTATCTTGTCTTTATCAAAATATTTTGTCTTATGATCCAAGAACTTATTTTTTTAATTTTCTATTTGTAAGGTTTACATGGAATTTGCAGTTCAAAACCAACAGCACATGTTCATTATTAATACTTCAGGCAGTGTTCTAAGTGATTTGTGTATCACCTCTTAATCCCCAGAATCTGATGAGGTAGGTATGATTATTATTATCTTCCTATTGCAATGGAGTCATGTACACTGGGGACCTCATCATTTGCCCAAGGTCACAGAGATGGGGAGGGAGGGCTAGATTGCAATTCACACTCACCCCATCTAACTCTGAAGTCTATCCTTTTCAATGATCTGCTCTCTCATCCCTAATAATAACTCATGCAAGGTCAGCCAAATACCAAAGGGTCACCAACCAATACCTGTTTACTGAACATGATTAACTGCTGGTAAGTGAGCCATTCCTCTTTCTCATTTCCACATTGGCGCAAAAAGTAGATTAAAACAATCTGTCTTATAAAGTCATTGTACTTCCTTCATTCCGTTCCTATCAGAGTGCACTATTTTCTTCCACTAGTCTCTGAGTACCAGGTACATCATTTTTATCTCTTAATACCCAGGACATAGCACCATTCCTGAAACACAAAATATCTCAAACAATTGTCGAATAAAATATTACTGGAGATAGAAGTTTCATTCAAAAAAAAAAAATAGCACAAAGACTAGATTATATCAATTTACTTCCTGAAACAAAGTTGGTACTTCAAATAAGTAGCCTAGATAGAAAAGTATAAAATTTACATTTTTCATATTAATAATTTAACATAAATTCAACTTTATATTTTCTAAGTTACATATTTGATTTGAAAATTTGCATCCATTTAAAAAAAAATTTAAGTTGAAATGACTACCATCTCATTTCCATAATCTATATGATGCCGAACTACCCATTAATTCAGACGAAAGTCATTGTACATTGACTTGGAACAAAAAAATAGGAAATATAATTCCTTTTGTAGAAGTGTTATCTTAAGGTAATGTCGCAACAAAACCAATATTAAAAATTAATATGTAAATGTAAGTATAGCTTCAAACAAGGAAGAATTATACTAAGATATAGACACAGTCATTAATTAAAGGGAGGAGTTTTCCAATCTAGAATCTCTCCCTAGAGTTTGTGCCAAATCTCAGAAATTCCAGCTGAGGAACCCCAAGCTGAAAGACCACGGGCAACTCCCTTCTTCATGTGACAAGCTTTTGCTCCCATCACTGTACAGACCACCCCTCAGACAGCTGGACCTGCTAAGAACAGGAAGCAGTGGGGAATTGGTGTTTTTTTCTCTGCTACAAAATCCGTGCCAAAAATAGGTGAATCTGGATGCATAGGAATGCTTTTCTTTTCAATCGCCCAGGGTGACCTTCAGCAGAAACAAAAACAGAAATGTTTCTCTCCTCCTAAAGGAGATCATGTCTTCTTGAAATAACATATATGGAAGCACTTTAAAACTCAAGTATTCATTGTATGAAGAAGTGTCACTCTTGATAGTGAGACAGTGGTTTTAATTTGCAATGAGAAATGCCTGAAAGGGCCATACATTTAGAGATTAATATAAAAACACTTAATCCAGGAACTTTTCTGAGTAACATATTCTCATTCCACCTCTCTCACTCACCCCATGCCTCCTGCCACCATCAGATTCTTAGAAGCAAGTGTCCTACAATCCCAGAACATACCTAGGTTGGTTGTCTAGAAGGCAGTCCCCCAAAAGGCAATTCTCCAATAATGCAACTGATCACTTATTCATCTACCAGATAAAAGTATAAACATGCAAACTAAAAACTCATTTGAGTGGTTTATAATTTTCAGTTTTAAAAATATATACAACCTCCAGTGCTCAATACAATTAAAAAAAAAAGGTTTCCTATATGCCAGAGAAATTCAGACACCAAATATATATAACAAATTAAATTTTAAAATTCGTTGAGAACTCATACTCTATCCCCCCGAATAGAACCCCTTCTTTCCCATCTTTCTTTTTCTGAATTGCCACAGTCCCTATATATCAACAAGGGAGATTCTTGTCACATTCACTTAAATTAGTATTATTTGTGAAATAGCATTCTCTCATCCACTTTACTGAAAAAACTTGAAGGCAGGAACTTTGTGTTACTATCTGTGAATTATTCTCAGTGACCAGTAATGTGGTATTGCCAAAAAATCCTCCCAGTTTTATATGTAAGCACTTAATTGTTTTTCTGAATGTTGAAGGCTACTAACTATCCTGCAGGATCAGAATTTTCTAAGCTAGAAGAAATAAGAATTTGTCTATTCTGCCAAATTGAATCCCTAGCTCTTTCTTTTTTTTTAAGTGTTATATTCTTCTATTATAATAAATCATTGCCAACAGGACCGGACACTTAAGAATGAAACTGGGGTGCAATGAACAACAGAGAAAGAAATAAGAAGCTCTATTTATGGGAAGCGAAATACTAATGTAAATTTGATTATTTGAATGGCTGTAGGTATTATTATAATTCACTTAAAGTATATATTAAACTCTGGTATAATGGAAAAATAGAAACAGTTTATCAAACACATGGGCACAGGCTTAGAAAGATTCTAATTCATGTTATCAAATTACATATTGTCATCACTAACAAACAAATCTGGCTTTTTATCATTATCTATAACTTCAGGTGGTATATCTGCATGGTCCCAAAACATCCAAATAAAATGAAATTCAGATCAGTCACCAATCCAGAATGATAGTTTATTCAGCACAAAACATCTGTATATTTGAAACTCTCCAAATCGTTTATTTTCTTTTTTCTGTTTTTATCCAGGTGGTGGTACATTTTATACTTGTCAAACAAAGGAGTTGCACTGTCTAGTGAGTTTACAAATGAAGATAATAACATAGGGTTAGAGAATGAGAATGTGAGATTTGTATAAATGATATTATGAGTAGACAAATTTAAAGCACCATCTAGAGCCTCAGATTATCAGGCACTCTAAATCTGGAATTTCATCAGTATTCTTCACTCCTTTTTGCCCTGATAGCACATCTAATGCCTTGAATCCTTGTCTTTGCTCAGGGACCATTTTTAACTTCCTTTACCCTTGTGTGTCAGTTTTCTATGCTGTGTAATAGATTACTACAAACCTAACAGCTTAAAAGAGCATGTCTATTATTTCACAGGTTCTGTTAAGTCAGGAGTCTAGATACATCTTACTTGGGTGCTATGCTCAGGGTCTCACAGAGCTGAAACTAGATGTTGGCTGAGCTATGTTCTTATCTGGATGCTTGATTAGGAGAGGATCTGCTTCCAAGCTCCCTTAGTTTGTTAGCAGAATTCATTTCCTTTCTGCTTTAGAATTCAAGATGTCTTGTTTTTTTCAAAGCCAGCAACAGCGGGAGTCTCTAACTTCAGAGGAGGACTTGCCTGATTAGGTCAGGGCCACCCAGAATAATCTCCCTTTTGACTAACTCAGAGTCAAATGATTAGAGGCCTTAATCACATCTAAAAAATCCTCTTCACTTGTATCATATTCTACCAGCTCGAAGCAAATTGCAGATTCCTTCCATCCTCAAGGGGAAGGAATTATACAAGATTATACACACTGGAGGGGTAGGAATCTTGGAGGTCATCTCAAAATACCACCTACCACATCTTGTCAAGTCAGGGATTTGCCACTGTCATGACCACCACCAGTCACCTCCTCATAGATAGCAGTGACAATAGCAATGAAGCAAAATTTAGATTGTTTAAAAATGGGTTTTGTCTTTGAAGTTCTTGGCACAAATCATACAGCGGAAGGACCACAATTTAGGAGGATTCTTTGGATGGCAGTTGTGTTAGAGGATGAGGTAGAGAACTTCTCAAACTTATTATAGAGGGCAGGCTACTCACTGGGGCATATTTAATGCCAGGTGTGGGAGGTGGGCTGGGTGAAATACCCTGCCAAGGACTTGATGCATCTGGGTTTCTGCTTCCATCAGTGCAATGACAGTAGGTTTTATTTTCCACTTCCAACTAAAAGAACAGAACAGGAGGGTGTGGTATCATGTAGCAGTTTGCAATTTTCAATGCTTGATCTTCAAGATGCTTCATTTCTAAATATGTCTGTGTGTATCTGTGTGTGTGTGAGTCTTACATTCTGAAACCAGGATTTCATTGTGGATTCAAAAGGGAATATTTACACACTACAATTCATTAAGTGATATATTTCTAACAGTAAAAACAAAAAGAAAAAACATACATTTTTTCACTCAGTCTACACTGTCGTGCTTTTCTAGAACTTTATAAGCTCCTCAGCTTCACTGAGAGTTTGCCAGTAAATTCTGAAGCTTAAGGAATTTGTTTTGTTTTCCGCAACTGACCAAAACATTCTTAGGAACAACAAGAATGATGGCACAATTATTTCTAGAAATTGTATTTATTGCAATTATTTCTAGAAATTGTAAAAGAGGGAATCAACCGGATGTGAACTTGCCTGGACTTCTTCCTCAATGAACCACAGAAGTATGCAAGGTTGTTCAGCCACACTGACCCTTTCATTCAAATCAAGAAAAAATAGTTTATAGTTTTCGTCTTTACCTTTTGCACTATAAACCTCTCCCTGGGGACAAGTAGTGGAGTAATCTCATACCTCTCTATTCTATTTCCAATTTTATTGTAATGGTGTAAACTGCATCCAGCTTCCCTCAGGACCATGTGGATGCTGTACACACTTTCTAACAACCTGTGAATGCTTGAATTGTCCACATCAAAAATAAGAAAAAACAATTACTTGAAATTACACCAAGATGTAGGGCATCAAATAATGATTATTTTGGCTTAATAATGCAGTGATTTAGTAACTTGGAAAATATTTATTGAGCCACAATGACCACATGCTAAGCAGTGCTTTGAAAACCAGTCATAGCAAAGATAAGCTAAAAAAGTTCTTGACCTCCTGCCCTCAGAGAGCTTACATTCTAGGTATAACAGCATGGAAGGTGGTGATAAGTACAGAGCCAAGAAGTAGAAAGTAGAAGGAAGACTATTATTTAGACAGGGTAGTTAGAAAAGGTCTCTTCTACAGAGGTGACCTGCAATACATTCACTTGTTTATTCATTACCTTCGCCCTCAGAAGAATGTCAGTTTTATGAGTGACACTCATTGCACACCCAATGCCTAGAAGATGCCTGAATAAATCAATAACTCAGATAGTGGTGTCATGAAAGGCAAAGAGGAATAATTCAAGAAAGAGAGTTCCCAAGAGTCAAGTGCTGCAGCAAGCATTAGTTATGCACAAGCTGAAACCTCTCTGTTAGATTAGCATTTTGGGTAGTAAGAGCAGATTCTCCAAAGTGGTACCCAGCTACAAGGGATTAAAACATGAATGGAGGATGGAGACATGGAAGCAGAAGCAAACACTATTCACACAGGCCTTGAATGAAGGCATCAAACCATGCACAGAGCTAGGGAAAGAACATTCCAGACAGAGGAAAAAGCAGATGCAAAAGTGGAGAAGAAGAAGCATGAGCACTCATAAGAAGACTGATGCAAGTGGGGTATAATAACACAATAAACAGGGGTAGGAAAGAGGTGGCAGTTGGTAGCCTCATACATCATGTAAGGCATCAAAACCTGGGCAAGAACATTGGATTTCATTCTAAGTGACATGAAAGATATGGAAATGTTTTGAGCAGGAGAGTGAAATGATTTGATTTGTTTGTGGAGAAGAGATTGTTGACAAGCATGAGCGGAAGCAGGAAGTCCTGTTCAGAGTCTGTTGCAATAGGCTTAGAGAGACAAGTGTGGAGAAAGGAAATATGATCACCTTCAGCACAGATTTTCATGATACAGCCAATTACATGACTGGAGGATTGGAGTTAATAATGATGCCTTCATTGACTGAGGTACGGAAGACTGTGGGAGAAGACTCAAGGTGGGAAGATGATATAGACTGAATATATGTGTCCCCTCAAAATGCATAGGTTGAAGCCCTAGCCCTCCCCCAACCCAGTGTGGCTGCATTTGTAGGTAATGTCTCAAAGGAAGAAATTAAGGTAAAATGAGGTCATAAGTGTGGGGTCCTGATCTGATAGGATTAGTGTTCTTATAAGAGACACCAGAGAATGGAATTAGCCTTGTAGTAGCATCTGCTTTCAACTTCCCCTATAACAAAAGTTTCAGAATCCTGAAATGGGGCTGTGAACTGAATTGTGTACCCCCCCAACAATTTCATATTGAAGCCCTAACCCTCAATGTGACTGTTTGTGGAGACATGGATTTTAAGAAGTAATTAATATTAAATGATGTCATGAGGATAGGATCCTAATTTGATAGCATTTACGACCTTATACGAAAAAAGAGATCCCTCTCTCTCTCTCTACACAAAGTCACCAAGGAAATGCCAGGCGAGAACACAGTGAGAAGGCAGACATCTGCACCCCAAGGGAAGAATCCTTACCAGATACCAACCCTGCTGCACGTTGAACGTGGACTTCCAGTCTTCAGAACTATCAGAAAATAAATTTATGTTGTTTAAGGCATGTTGTCTGCGGTATTTTGTTATTACAACCTGAGTAGACTAATACAGAAGATGTATCAAGAATTCTGACTTGGATAATTTCAATTTGAGATTTCTTATAATTCTGAGCCAAGATGACAGGTGTTGAAATATGTGGAGTTCACAGACGTCAGAACTAGAGATATAAAATGTAAGTCATCTGCTGATTTGTGATGGCTAACACAGTAGTTAAATTGGAGGACAGGAGGAGGTCTCTAGGGGTAAGAGGAAAAAAAAATGTGCCCAGCCTAGAGCTCTGGGGGACTCCAACATTCAGACATTGGAGAAATACATGGAAAAGCCAGGAAAAAAAAATCTGAAAAGTGGCTGATTAGAGAGAAGGAAAACAGGATCATAGAGCAAAACTCTGGCATGGGCTGGGGTAGGAGACAGTAAGAAGAAAGAGCAGGGAAATGATGGAAGCTCAGCAAAGACAGGAGATTCCAGAAGAGCTCTCACCACAATCAGAATGTGTTTTCAAGTCCCCCATCAAACAGAAACTTTGAGCTGTAAGTATGAGCAGGAGTAATTATAAACGTGTTCCTTCTTCAGTGCAACTCAGAAATAAGTTGAAACCACATGACTTTCATAATAAATAAATAGAACCATTTCTACAATACTCTGTCACTATCTGTAATTTTACTATGTGAAATTAATTCTCCAAACTCCCAATGTCAAAAGTAACTATTAAACATAGAGTATAATCCATGGTTATAGTCAAAATAGTTAACTAGTCTGACATTCCGGAAAAAAAAAAAAAAATGACGGTAAAACCACTCCAATTAGCTTGAATATATTCCAGCCAAGGACACAGCTTTTAATTAACTGATTGTTTTGCTTTAAATTAAATGGCCAGGCAACCTGAAGAATTACTTGGAGAATTATTATATCTATACTTTCAACACAATCTTATTTCTGAACTTCAGATCTATGTCCCCAGATTCTGTTGGATTATCTCCATCTGGATGACTGATGGCAAGACAAATTCAATATCACTCAAGCAGAGTAAGCCGTCTTTTCTAAAAAAGTAGCTTCTCTTTCATAGTCTCTATCTCCTTGTGGCTGAGATATTTTGCATATTTCATGCCTTCTTATGTATCTTACATTATTAACATAACCATTTTCCACCTGTATTCATCCATGACTGTGGCTTCTGGAAAAGAGGCAGGATGAATGCCACCTCAGGAATGAAGAAAATGTTATACAGGGGAATTCCTTCCCTAACACTGATAGAAAATGGAGAACCCCCCTTTACTTCCTTGGCATGTGAGAAGAAGAAGTGAAATGGTAAGAGAAGAGCCCATTAATTCTGTTTTCCTCACACCCAGGGTTATAAATATGAAGAATAAAATATGAAGACTTTGAGAACATATAGCTTGATTTCCTGTGAAAAGCCTGGGTAGGTTGTTAACCTCCCAAAGGAGGTGATTTGCCTGGGATCTAGATCCAGTGCAGTGTGGAAGTAGTTGAATGGCATATTTGGGAGAAGAGGCTTAAGTAGAGAGCTGGGTTACACTGTTGATTGTTCATGGTCAACACATGACATGCAGGACACCAGAAGTTACCACCTGTCTTGGTAATAGAACCAAGAGATGCTGAGAGGACAGCTGGACCAACAACAACCTGCATCAGAAAGAGGAAACCATCATGAATACAAATATCAATAACCATGGATGATGGTAGAAAACAACCACAGAGGGAGTGAC
This sequence comes from Aethalodelphis obliquidens, assembly GCF_003676395.1. Lineage (NCBI taxonomy): Eukaryota > Metazoa > Chordata > Mammalia > Artiodactyla > Delphinidae > Aethalodelphis > Aethalodelphis obliquidens. The sequence continues at coordinate 11,100,343 of NW_020837965.1, read as the reverse complement.
ATCTGAGACCATGAGGTGGCAATGCCACTGACACTCAGATACCTCTAAGTCACAATACCCCTCACTCCTCCTCAAACAGCAAAATGACATATTTTTAGAAGAACAGAGAGAAAGAGAATGTACAGGATACTGAGCTTTTTACCTGAAAAAGGTGGAGCTTCTTGAAAGAGACATTTTTCCCCTTCTAAAGATTCATTACCACTAATTGGCCTTTTAAAGTTCTGGTCATCCTTTGATGCTTGGTGGAGTAGGGGCTTAGGAGGAAAGTTAAATCAGTTATAGAAAATAAATAACCGTATTTTCTTTTTGTATAGCTGAATGGTAGTGATAAATTTTCTCGGTTACATCATAGAAAGGAAACTTAGCTCTCAAGCTAAAATGTTTCAGTACATCACTAATCCTACCTCTTTCTTTTTGCTGACTTCCAATCTGTCACGAATAAACACCAGTTAGACATCTGGCTCCTTAAATATGCCCCTTCCTTTCACTTTTCTGGACCACTGTAGCATTCTTTTCACTGGTCTTCTAATCTCTTCTCACTCAGAGCTATCTTCCAAATATGCATTAAATTATTATTATAAGTGACATTGGTCACTTGCTCAAAATTTTCTCTTGGCTCCTTATCACATGAATAGTAATATTCACCTTTGTGAATAGTGAATATTCACCTTTGCTCTGTGGATACCTAGAACAGTGGTTCTCGAGGTGGGTCCGCATACCTGCAGCATCAGTGTTACCTAGGAACAACTTAGAAATGTAAATCACTACTTCTTCTCGTAGACCTACAGAGCATCTGAGACTCTGGGTGTGGAGCTCAGCAATCTGTCTTTAAACAAAGCTTCCAGCTGATACTGGTGCACATTAACCTTCGAGAACTATTTTCCTAACAGAACTGTGGAATTACCTTGGAATCACAGTGGCTAGTGAAGGAATCCTATCAAGAGGCTCTAGCTAGGGAGGGAAAGACTCCAGTCCTGCCAGCTCTGTTTCAAAAACAATCTGTTCACATTTTTTTTGCACATTTTACCTAGCATATCATTTGTGTAAAGTGTGAGGTTTAGTCAAGATTCCTTTTTCTTTTTTTCCTGTGGATGTCCAATTGCTCATTCACCATGTGTTGAAAATTTCCTCCATTGAATTGGTTTGCAGCTTTGCCAAAAATCATGTATGTGTCTATTTCTGAGTTCTTTACTGAATTTTCTTGGTCTAAATGTCTGTCTTTCTACCGTGACCACACAATCTTGATTACTCGAGCTATACAACAGGTCTTAATATTGGTACTGCAATTCTTCCATTTTATTCTTCTTTTTCAAAATTGTTTTAGTTGTTCTAGGGCCTGTACCTTTCAACAACACTTTAGAATAAGCTTGGCCATGTCTGCAAGAATCATGCTAGGACTTTGACAGGAATTGCATTAAATTTACATATCAATGTGGGAAAAATTTACATCTTTACCATGTTGACTCTTTCAATTTATGAATGCAGTATGTCTATCTAACTATTTAGATCTTCTTTCATCAGTATTTTGTGCTTTTGAGCATATAGATCTTGTACATATTTTCTTAAGTTTATACTTATATATGTCATTTCTTTGGAGTGATTGCAAATGGTATTGTGTGTGTGTGTGTTTTTAATTTATTTGCTTTATTTTATTTTTGGCTGTGTTGGGTCTTCGTTGCTACACGGGCTTTCTCTAGTTGCAGTGAGCAGGGGCTATAATTCACTGCGGTGTATGGGCTTCTCACTGTGGTGGCTTCTCTTGTTGCAGAGCACCGGCTCTAAGCATGTGGGCTTCAGTAGTTGTAGATCGTGGGCTCTAGGGCACAGGCTCAGTAGTTGTAGGGCACAGGCTCAGTAGTTGTGGTGCATAGGCTTAGTTGCTCTGTGGCATGTGGGATCTTCCCAGACCGGGGCTCAAACCTGTGTAACCTGCATTGGCGAGTGGATTCTTAACCACTGCGCCACCACTGTGCCACCAGGGAAGTCTGGTACTGTGTTTTTAATTTTGGTTTCCATGTGTTCATTGTCAACATATAGAAATGCGATTGACTTTTTTTTTTTAGCATCTTTATTGGAGTATAATTGCTTTACAGTGGTGTGTTAGTTTCTGCTTTATAACAAAGTGAATCAGTTATACATATACATATATCCCCAGATCTCCTCCCTCTTGCTTCTTGTGTCTCCCTCCCACCCTCCCTATCCCACCCCTCTAGGTGGTCACAAAGCACAGAGCTGATCTTCCTGTGTGATTGACTTTTGTTTGTTGATCTTGTAACCTTTCTGAACTCACTTATTAGTTCTTGGAGTTTTTGGTAAGTTCCTTGGCCTAATATATCATCTGAAGGAAGAATTTTACATTCCTCAGCAAAAAATGCTCAAGTTTCATGACAACACAACCCCCATTAACATTTACAGACTCATTCTTAATCTTTGTTCTCAACTGAAGTTGTTTCCCAGTGTTTGTTTGTTTTCTAATTGTTATTGAAGACCTCCTACATCCTCATCTGGATGGTTTAAAAATGTAGGTTCCAAAAACTCACCTTAAAGTCTGTAGGGATAGCCTAAAAACCTGAACTTTTAACATGATATTCTTGATTATTTTTATATACCCTTAGGTTTGAGAGCAACACATCTCACCTTCAGCCGAAAGGAAATTCTCATTTTTCCTGAACTACCACCCACTTTTTTTTTTTTTTTGCGGTACGCTGGCCTCTCACTGTAGTGGGCCCTCCCGTTGCGGAGCACAGGCTCCGGACGCGCAGGCCCAGCGGCCACGGCTCACGGGCCCAGCCGCTCCGTGGCACGTGGGATCTTCCCGGACTGGGGCACAAACCCGTGTCCCCTGCAGCGGCAGGCGGACTCTCAACCACTGCGCCACCAGGGAAGCCCCTACCACTCACTTTTAAGGCCATCAAATCTACTCCTGGCTTCAACACCTCATGGTTCATTCTTCCAAATTTTCATAGTATCACCTCTACATCCCTTACACAATATTTCAATTTTATTCAAACTTAAATTCCTCAAATCTGCATCAAACTATTCTTTATTTCTGCCTTGGAGGAAAATCACCCAACTCTTAATAAAGGTACCATGAAGACTTCATGGTGTCTGACTTCAGATGGGTTCTGAACACTGCTCAGACATCCTGCAACATGCACTTAAGTCCTCCAAATCTACACAGTAGTTATGTCAACTATGCACCCATTTCTTCAAAGTCCCCTTCCTCTCAACATATCATAGCAAATGACCTAGTTTCCTAATTCACAGAAAGAAAAAACAACTGTTTCACTTCTTCACCTAAAATCTTGCCTTCATCCGTACATTGTTCAAAGACTATTCCATCACCTTTTCTTTCTAAAATGTACAAATCATCTTGACTGAAAATAACTTCTATCAAGTACCCTCTTACTCAAGTGTTTGTTTGTTTGTTTGTTTGTTTTTATTGCTTTCCACTGGATCATTCTCCTAAGAATTTCATACTTGAGATCTATCACCTATAAAAATAACCCCACAAAGATAAAAAATTCAACAATACTGTGTTTGTTTTTGGCTACTGTCCTATCACATAATAGTTCTTCATTTCTTACCTAATCAAAAGAGGACACAATACCTGATGTTTCCACTTTTTCATTTCTGAAGTTATTGAAGGCTGCATTTGCCCTCATTGAAAATGACCTGATGAAGTAATCAAGGATCCCTAATTTCCAAATCCAATGGATAATATTTAATCGTTACTAGCACGTAACGCCATTGAAAACTTTCTCCTTTCTCAACTTCCATTACACTACACTCCCCTGAAACTTCCTTCTTAGTCTTTTGTTAATGAATCATAAGCTTCCTATTGCTCCTTATACGTTGAGACTTTTCAGTTCTCTCTAATCCTATTCTATCTAAGCCTGGACACTCCATCATTCCATGCAACTATTTTAATTACCTTTGTTGTTTCCAAGTCCCGAATCAACACTTTCATATTCTTTTGAGTTCTCTCTTCATCTCTCTCTTGAGCTCTTTAACATTTCTTCCAACTTCCAAATTGACAACTCAACATAAAGTTCTAAATACCTCAAACTCAACCTGTCCTAAAACAACCTCATGCTCTTGCTGCTTCTACCAACCTTTCCTCTCTTATTTCCTGTTTTTGTGACTGGAAAGCCAGCTTCTTTAGCTGCCCTTGCCAAAACCAGAGTGGTTTCAACCCTCCTTCTCTCATTCCTGTAAGCAATCAGCCACAAAATCCTGCCACTTCTACCCGCTACCTCTTTTCATTGTCAAATCTGCCTTCCCTCTCCATGTTCAAGGCCACCACCATGGTTCATTATTTAATCATGTCTCATTTGAACCACAGAAGCAATCATCTAATTTCACTCCCCTTCTCAGGTCTAATGTATTCCAAGCCATCCTCTCTTTACACCACAGCCTGGGCAGTATTTCAGATAAGCAAATCTCTGTTCATTTTTTTTCAGTTCTTTCTTATTTCTTACAGACTTAGTAGGGCACAAAATGCTTTTTATGACCTGACTCCTACTGCATTTCCTCTATATGCACTCTAAACCTAACTTTACTGAATCCCTTGGGCCCATTTAACAATCTAATTCTCTCAATTTATCTGAGTCTTTCCTCATTCTTGCCTGACAAGTAAATTTCTCTTCATTCTTGAAGTCTCAGTTTTATATTAACCTACCATTAATGAAGACTTCCTTTATTTTTGCAGGCAGACTTAGGTCTCTTTTCTTATCTTTTTATATAATATTTCATATATTCTTTTGTGATCATTTATATCATATTGTTTTGTAACTGTGTTTAGCTGTCGACCCACTAAATTCAATATAAACTCTATTAGCACAAACATTCTGTTGTGTTCTATCTTGTTTCCAAAATTTCTTATAAAAGAGCATAACCCACAGTAGAGACATATTAAATGTTATTGAGTGAAGTACTGGACAGTGAAAGAGAGATATTCACATAAATTATAATAACACAGGAACAAGAAAGACACACATTTTATTGGAATATAAATGGAATACGAATATATAGAAGAGAGAAACTTTAAGACCAGAGAGATTTGATTTCAGCCTAAAAAGACAGCCACTACAAGGTCAGGAGAGGGAGAGATGTCATATTAGGAAACAGGTACCATATAACTAAATACATGCAGATAAAAACAAGACATGTTCAGTTATAGCTGCATAGTCTTATTGGCCAGTCTATATAGTAAACGGAGAAATGAGTGTACTGAGAAATAAGAATGTAAAAGAGATGTTAGATCTTATTGTGAAAGGTTTCCAAGGCCATGTTAGGAAATTAAAACAACAGGCATCCAAGAGCCACTTAGGCATTTTTAACAGAGGTGGGTGGGTTTTCAGAAATTTGCTTTGCCATGAGTATAAAACAAGGGGATTTTAAACTCACAAACACTTTAGAGGTGGGGCAGATGGAAAGTGCCTTCAGAAATTCAGGACAAAAGTAACATGGACCTGAACTAGGGCAATGAATGCTAATAAACAAAGAACATCTGGAATCTGACTTCTAATTCTGGTGGCTTCACTTTTTCATAAGAGGCCCCAAAGGATATAAATAACTTTATCTGCATGTACTTTCAAAAGGAAAGACTATATTTTACTATGTGTTATAATAGAAACAACACATAAAAATAAGACCTGCCCCCATAATGAAGCAGAACATAATTTTCTATGCATGATTTTAACTTCCTGGATGCTAAAAGATCTTGCCAAACCAAGCAATCCTGATATTGAATTAAATAATCAAACATGAAGAGAGAAATTATGCTAACCGCAAGCAGGAAAAACATACAATTTTTTTTATGAGAACTGAATATGGATGAAGAGTTAACAAAGCAAAGGAAAACTGAAAGTTTCTCCTAAAATACTTTAAAATGATTATATAAAATTGATTAGGCTTTTAAAACCTGGGTGGTATTTGTATGTCTAATCTATAATCCCACAGACTCAGAATACTTGATAGCACTGTAAATATATTCATATTTGTGTATACATATATTTATATTTAGAAATACGATATTTTATATACACACATACACAAATACGCAAACAGATTTAGTACAAGTATTCTAGATTTATTGTGAACCCCAAATGGCCATAGTTTCAGGCTTCTAAGACACTATAAATTATGACACATATCAGATGAAGAAGACCACACTGCAAAAGAATTCATATTTTTATCTTTGTTGAGACAGATGGAAACCCATGAGAATTATAGATAAGGAAGATTTTGGAGGTCAAGAATCTTGTTATTCTTGCCAACTCCACTGCTGCTATAATTCCTTATCACTCTAGTTTGAAAGTGGTAAAGGAAGATGCCTATGCTTCCTTTGGAAAACCATCTCCTCTTACAATCTTTATAGTCCCTGTTGCTAAGGTCATGATTTGACCTTCATCTTGTCGAGTCTTTCATGTTATGTAGAGCTTTCTTTCAATACTCACTCCCTGGGAACTTAAACAACCACGCTATTCAATGTGTAATTTATTGTTTAATAGATTTTCATGTCTTCTTAACTAGTTGGAAAGGTCCTGGATGGACAGACCACATATTAAACACATTTTTCCCTATGTAACACCTAACAATTCACTGAGTGCAAATTCACGCTACCATATTAAAACATATTGTTGAATTGAACTTATTATAAAGATTGTCATAGAATCCCGAAAATTGCTTTTTTATAAATTACCCTTCCTGTTAATACTAGGTTCTTACCTTGGATATCTCTCATACAGCTCTTGTTAGATGCCTGTGCAATGTTTGCATATCTGCCCCACTTACTGTACCACTCTTAGAGCAACTTACAGGATAGGACTAGCTCAAAAAATATCTGAGTAAAGAGAATAAATACCTCAAGGCTCACTCTGCCTCCTCTATTGCAGCTCATATCAGAAGTCTTTGCTAAGTAACACTCAGTCAGAGGGGTGAGGCAAGATGGGATGAAGACTGTGAAGACACCACCAGGTTCTACACCAAAAAGAGACTAAGTGGAGAAAAAATTCAAATGAACTGGCCATGAGCTGTAATTTCAAAAAACATTCAATAAATCCTTAACACAGGATGATAAAAGAGGAAAAGGCTAGCAAAGTCAGGCAGAAGTCAACCCACAAATCTAGACCACATTCCAGAGAATTCTGTTGGGTAGCCAGGTGCCTATTCACACTGCAGACCAGTGCAGCCTGCTCTCTTAAATCTACAGGGTTTCCTGTTTTACCCCAACATCTCTGAACTCCTTCTACATTGTGGATTTTTCCGTTTCTGATTCTATAAAACTTTTCTATATTTGATTCTATATTGAATATTGTGACCGACTACAGTAAAATTCCAAAAATCTAAGGAACAATTATTAATCATATTCCTTGCATCGGATAGTTTTGCCTCAAGGCAGATGAGAAAATTCTTTGAAAGTTTGTTTATTCTACCCTTATGTGTTAAATATCACTTTTGCCCCTACAAATCTTCACCTCTTCCTTTTCCCCCCTACCCTGGAGTTGGGATGATGAGCCTTTTGGATTACGTTAGAGGATCCCTGCCCTCTGTCACTGTGTGGTTTTAGCCAACAGGAGGTATAAATTGGAGGTGAGAAAGTGGGAAGAGTGTGAGGCCGATTTCCTCCTTGCCAGGTGATTGATGTCTGGCTGCATTCCTCAACCAGAGCTCTTGTCCTAACAACTACCTGAACTTCTTCAACGTTTTGTCCCTACAGAACTCTTTCTAGCCCCAGGGTCTTCCACTTTTCCTTACTGTTTTTTCTGAATTCTGCCAAAGCCCTTTTAAATCACCTCTTTACTAAATTTCTTCAAATTACTGGTTTGAATATGCCATCTGTTTCCTACCAGGACCCTGCTTAATACGTCTCATATCCTTTCACCAGGAAGTCAACTTTTTCAAGGGAGATGAAAAAGACAGGAATGAGAAGGGCATGAAAATCTTGTGTTCCTGGGTCTTGTCTTAAAACAATGAAATGCTATCTTCTGTACTCTTCCCCCACCCACAATTCACGACTGATGTATCAAGTCCCAACAGATCTCCAACAGTTATACATAAAAGAGTGAGCAAATTGTGGTGCTGCCCATAGAATTTCAACCTATATTTTAAAAAAAGGAGGTCTCTATTTTGGTGGTTTGATAGAAGTTTTCATGCTATCAATTTAAAATCTAATGATTTAACTTTAGACCCTTGTATAGATTGTGTCCTAGTGTCTCTCACCTGTTTAAGGGGCTGTTCCATCTATTTTTTTCTGTACTCCAGTTCCCATGTCTTGACAGATAATGTTTATATTATTATAATTATTTCCCTCTTAGGGAAATATTTGTGCCCCAACTTACTCTTAACGTTTTCAGCTATGACCCTTTTTGTCATTAACTCACCTAGTTTACTGAGGTGAAAATATAGTGCATATGTTTATGTTTTGACTAATAAGACCCTACCTTTTAATTTAACTATCCATGTTTATATACAATATTTTTCACAGCATTCTCTACTTTAGCTAGAGTAATTACAAAGAGCTGTAGATTTGAAAGAGGTGGTTTGCATCAAGTTTAAAGTTTTCCCCTAAAGCTCTCTTGACTCCAAAAACTCTGTTCTGTATTTCTGATCCTAAACACTCATATTAACAGTTGTTTGAAGAAAAGATCAAGAATCCACCCCAACTTTGTATTTTGTTTAAAAAAAGACCAAATACAAGTTGGAATAAGATTTCATATTATTTGGAATACTTTATTCATAGTCTTAACCTTACATCGTATATCATGATGCTAAAGTTATGTTGGTATTTTTCTCTCCAAGAATAGTTTTGAAAACATTCCTAGACATGATCATGCATTATATATAAATATGCAAAGCTTGTGTAGATGCCAAGAAAATAATGATGAAGATAAGTATAAACCCAGAATTATTTTTTACTTTCTTCAAATAATATGGTCATCAGTGGGAAATGATCATTATTTTCAATATATGTCTCCAAATTCCTCTACTTTTATCCACAGAAAAGAGAGGGGATATTTTCATATTTACCTCTTTATAGGAATATGAATACCTCTTTAAGATCTCCAGAACTATGCCAAATATGACTATCCTATATTTTAATAATGATATACTGTTACTTAAATGTGCTTCAACTGGAATCAAACACTAGCAAAAGAAAATAATTCAACAAAACTGAGATAATGTTAAAGAAATGTAAAACTGTTTTGAGATCTTCACATGGGTTTATGCCAACTGTGATTATTACTCTCATATAAAAAGTCTTAATACTTCTAAGAAGCAGTATCTTCAGCATCATATTCTATGTCAGCTTAATTTTACTTATTGCAAAATTTAAATTTAATTTAGAGCTCTGTTTAGAAATTATTTTCTAATAAAACATTATAAGTGGTTGGAGCATGAAATCTGGTTTGGAAAGACTACATACAGGGGAAAACACCTGCTGTGACTTATACAGCTGAAATATCTGCTAAACCTTCTGACACAGACTCACCAGAACAGGGATATGTTCTTTGAACTAGAAACCAAATGGCAACTACTGAATGTGTGGCCCTTCAGGGACAGGTGCATCTTCCATCTGCAAAGGTCACCTGGCTTTCGAGCAAGCAACAAGCAATGAAAATGCCTCAGGGCAAAACCCAGCAGGGCTGTTCCTTTAAAAAGGACTTATAAAAGTATGAAGGCTTGTCTTTTCTTAGGGACACAGACAATTATATCTCTACTAATATTTGGAAACATGATTAGATAGAAAAACATATCATCGGATTAATTGGAGAATTGGACAAAGTACACAATGGATGGAATTGTACATTGATTAAATATAATCTAATAGATGTGTCACTATGTTATTAAGGATAGTGACTTAATTTAGAGCCAAGAAAGACTTTCTGTAATGGTTCAGATGCAAATAAATACACAGTGTACTCAAGAGAGAGAAAAGCTATGGAGGAAGCTCATGAAATAGCATATATTCAGGTTTGAATGGGTTTCATTTTTTACACTTGCTTTAGATTCACTTTGGTTGTAGCTCAAACTCCATTTTCTTGTGAATTTTCTAGACTATTGCTTGTTAAGATCTACATGTTACCATTCTTTACTGTTCACCAATCTTCTGTGATAAGCACTTGGTACTTATAGTGCATAGACCCTTGTATAAGCTTACAATGTTCTCTCCAAGCATACCCTGGAAAAGTCCTGAAAAAGTTGTCATGGGCCCAAAAAACTAAGTTCAATAGTGCTTATTTAGATGAAAAGAGCATGTTTCCTTAAGAATAATACAAGGGAAAGATCCTTGAAATTACATAGACATGGATTCCAAACTGATATACCTCATTGTTTGAACCTGATTATTAAAGTCAGTGACTATTAGTGCTGCATCTATAACTTGTAAGTTAATAGTGAAGTTTTAATGTGATAATTTATATGAAGCATATAGCATAAGAACTGGCATAGAGGAAATGCCTAACAGATTCTATTTGCTTTTTCCAAGGTAACATTAATATTTACTAATAATTGTTGTGAGGATTAAATGAATTAATGGATAAAGCTTTTAGAATAAACTCTGGTACTTATTGGTGCTGTCTTAAAAATTTTATTACCTATTTTTATTATTACCATTAATGTGCCAAGATCTCAGTAATATTAACTCAGTAATGGGGATCAAAAAATAATAATAATAATAATAAGCGTTAGAGAAATAACAGATCAGTGATTGAATTACTCGAACTAGGTATTTGTAGTTACATAGAAAAGAAGAATCTGAATTAGTGACTCTGGTTTTTCTGTTATTGTTTATTCATTCCGTAAGTGAGTACTTTCTTAATATGTGTTCATTACTCTATGTATTAGGATTCTCCAGAGAAATGGAACGAATTAGAGACTAGATAGATAGGCAGATAGATAGATAGATAGATAGATAGATAGATAGATAGATAGATGATAGATAGAGATAGAGATGATAGAGATACAGATAGACATATATAAACAGATTTCTTATAAGGAACTGGCTCATGCAATTATGGATATGGACAATTCCAAGATCTGCAGAGTGAGTCAAGTTGGAGGTCCAGGAGAACCAGTGGTATAGTTCCAGTATGAAGCTAAAGGCCCTGAGAACCATTGATGTAGCTCCGGCCCTCAAACCAGCAGGCTTGAGACAGGAAAAGCCAATGTTTGGTTTGCGTCTGAAGACAGAAAAAAGGGCAGTGTCCCAATTAGGCAGAAGTAATTCTCTCTCACTTGGAAGCATCATTCTTTTTGTTCTATGCAGGCCTTCAACTAATTGGATGAGACTCATCCACATTAGGAAGGGTAATCTACTCATTCTACTGATTTAAGTGTTAATTTCATCCACAAACACCCTCACAACCATATCCATAGTGATGTTTTGACCAAATATCTGGGTACCTTGTAGCTTAGTCAAGTTATTACACAACCATCATACTCTAGATGTCCCAATCTAGTTACAGAGACAAAAAAAATTCTTTTAAAAATTTATGCAACAAACATAGCATTAATTCACGAAGTAAGTAGCACCATCCAAATCCTGTAGACAACTCTGTCATAAATTTACTGAAATTCCACTATGTCATACACAGTGCATTGAATCTAGTCCATTGTCCTAGACATGGAGTAAGTACAATATATACATTACATGACATGATAGAGAGCTTGGACTTTACATTGTAGAAAGTTGGAAGCTAAAGGCAAATTTCATGTAGAGAAGTAATTTGATCAGATGTCTTTTAAAATGATCACTTTAACAATAATGTTGAGAATAATAGGGGTGATATTTATTCTTTCTGGTTCTTCTTACTTCCTGGGTACTTCATGGCATTTATATGACCAGGAGTGGCATTAAGATTTAGCTCTTGGTATGACAGAGGAATAAGCAATTAGAATAAACACTACAGTGTTGTAACAGTGTCCTGGAATCTTCCACTGTGCCTGATATTACATCCTTAGTAGGATGATCATGGGGAAATTGAAGCAAATTCAAAAGGAAAGGAAGAACCCCTGACAGAGGTGGTGGAGTGATATGGTCATGCAAAGTCTCCCATGGGTGACAATTATGAAAACAAGAAAACTGCTCAAATCAATAACTGACAAAGAAAACACCCATGCACAAGGGTCCCCAGGGTTATAGACAAAAACAGTGTCTATAGCACTGTTATAGACAGTGTGGCTCAAGGACCCACACTTAGGCAAATTCTGTGAATTTGTGTCTTTTTTAACTGAGAGAATCTGCAGTTGTCTGCAGCTTAATTAGGATAAAGCTTGAGCTTACTGACCTGAGGCATTAGAGACTAGACCCCAAGGCTGACAGAGCAGATGGAAATTAGGGAAGAATTCCTGGAAGAAGAAAACCATAGACACTAAATCCTTATATCTGAGAATAATCTCTGGTCAAATCTTTGGTTGGCCATCAAATTATGCAAACAGACAAGACCCCAGGGATCAGAATAGAAAGGTAGGAACCAGAAGACAAAAATACAGAACAGAAATATGAGCTGCTATATATTATGAGGAAACAAAGTTTTTAGATGAACTCAAGCAAATTAATTGCCTAGTACAACAAAAAACAATAATTCTCAGAACACAACACAATTCAGTGATGCTATAATATATTATCAACAATATCCACTTTTCAAACAAAAATTAGATATATTAAAAAAAAAAAAAAACTCAGGAAAGAATACTGTTAGTCAGGAAGTAGACCAGTTAAAATAATCTGAATCTAAGGGGAACCAGATGTTAACTTTAGCAGGCAACAGCTTCATAGCAGTTATTTTAAATATGATGAAACAATTAAAGGAAAATATGGTATCAAAGTATTAACACATAAGAAATCTCAACAGGGAATTGTGATATATCAGAAGTGGAAATTAGCTTGCTGAAAATTAAAATAACTGACAATAAAAGTTCTCTAGATGATTTCAATAGCAGATTGGAGAAAACAGAAAAAAGAACTAGAAAAAGAGAGATAAATAGAAAGAGAGATAAATAGAAAGTACTCAATTCAAAGAATACAGAAAAAATGGTAAAATAAAATGAAAAAATGAACAGAGAGGCTCAGAGACCTGAAGCCTCACAATCCAACCTGTGGACAATATCAAAAGGCCTAACAAACACGTAATTTGAGTTCTAGAAGGAGAGGATTGAAAAGGGCAGGGAAAAAAATGTAATGGTTAAAACTGCCAAATGTGGCAGTTTAATACTTCCAGATCCAAGAGTCTCAGAAAACTTCAAGCAAGATAAACACAAAGATTAGTACTACTCCTAGGCACATCATATTCAAACTGCTGAAAGCCAAAGATAAAAAGACAATCCTGAAAGCAGCCACATACAAACATTACTTTGCATATAAATGAACAATAATTATAATAGTTGATTTATCGTTAGAAACCAAAAGACCAGAAGAAATTGGAACAACGTATTCAAAGTGATGAAAGAAAAAAAAAGAAAAAGCTGTATCCAAAATTTCTATCAAGCAAAATGATCCAGTAAAAATGAAGGCAAAATAATGACATGTCCAACAAGCCAGAAATGATGGAATTTTTCAGGCTCAAGATAAATGTCACTTAGAGCAATTCAGGCCTCTAGGAAACAATGAAGATTAAATTGGTATATAAAAGCCTATATAAGAATGTATATTTGTGTGTATATTCTTTTTATCTTAATTAATTAAATTGACATGTGGTTAAAAAGCAACAATTGTAACCCTGAATTGCTGAGCTTATAACCTATATAGATGTAAATGCATGACAATAGTACTAAAGGAGTGTATGGGGAGAGTAAATAGAAACAATTGTTGCAAGTTTCCTATATCTGCCTGAGGCAATTCATTATTGCCTCTAAGTAGATTTAATGATTTAAAGTAGCACAATTTCTAGAGCAACCACTAGTTAATAAAAGAGAATTAAAATGGAATTGTAAAAACACTTGATTAATAAAAAGAATGCAGGAAAGGAAGAACAGAAAAATTTGAAATGGTAACCATAAATAAAACTATATAAAATTATATTAAATATAAATGTAATAAAACTTCATTTAAGGCAAAGACCATCAGGCTGATTTTTTTTTAAAAGAATCAACTATATTCTGTGATAGACATATTTAAATCCAAGTTTTAAAGTAAAACAAAGATGCAAAGAATATGTCATTGGAAAAGTAACTGTAATAAAGTTAAAATGACTATGTTAATATCAGATAAAATATATACCAGCATAAGGAGTGTTACCACAAACAAAACAGGAACACTTTAAATGATAAAAGGGTAAATGTGTCAGTAACACATAACAATTAAAAACACATATTCACCTCATAATAGAAATTCAAAATACATGAAGCAAAAATTAGACCCAATTAAAGAGAGAAATGGACAAATCCACAATCATAGTTGGGGAATATAACACATTTCTCTCAGTAATTGACAACAAACTAGGTAAAAAGTCAGTCAGAATGTAGAAGACTCAAACAACTGCTGGCACTATAGCTGGAAAAGAGTGTTTTATTTTAATGGGGTGATCCAAACCCTCATTCCTATAAAATTTGAGCCTTTGGCATCCCTGTAGTTACTGGATTTCAAAAGGTTTTAACTGATCATGACTGTAGGGCAAAGGAGCACTAAGAGGCTTTCCAGAGTGTCTCCCTATATCAATACATAGCTTTCCTTGCCCTCATTTTGAACTAGAAAATTAATATTCCCCTTGTGATTAGGATCATTATCTCAGCCAGTATAGCTTCCCATCCCTGACTGCTGGTTCAGTGGCACAAAGAACCCAAAAGCCAATCTCAGCTTCTAATTTAAGAGGATTGGGAACTATGATTATATTGCCCGATAAAGACATTTATCATTTGAGCCCCAGGATCTTCACAGTCACTAAGCCAAAGATCACAATACTAGTGTCATAACTCAGCCCTCATCAGGCCATTCAACAGTGTCATGGTACAATGAGGGGAAGAGGGGTGTGTGCATTCCCTGGGCATGAGCCTTTGCCATTCTTCCTTCTCCAGAACATGCCCTGGACAGAAACATTGGTATCCTGGCTACCATAGTGATAGATAAGACATTTTGAAAATCCAGGAACTTTATATTCCCAAGAGGAAAATATCCCTCCCCTCTCCATGATGGAAGAAGGCTACTGTAATCACCCTGACATAGTAAGTTTGCTGAATTCCCTACAGTATGGTATTATGTTGTAATTTAACGTATACCTCTGGTCTTGGTAGATTGACTCTCAGCTCTGGTGATTCCCAGATTAACCTTGATATGGGACATCCCATACACAGGGTTTTAAGTCCATGTATCACCTTTTATTTCTTCGGTCATTCACCCTTTTTATTGATTGATTTAACACTAGCATGTCTGGGAAAAGCAGCTCACTATGTCACATAGTGAGTCATCTACTCCACTGAATTATTTGAGTCTCCCCTACAGTGACTCAAATAATTGAGACGGGCATAACAGACGGGCATTACATGGGACATGAATACCTCTAAAATGTCTGCACATCCTAAGATATTTGTTCACCTACGTCTTCCCAGATCTCCTTGCCACTAATCTTCCAATCTTATTCTAAACTGCTAATCCTATGACAAGCTCATAATCGCTGCCTATTAACTGGTGTAGATTCATACCTCAGGCCAAAACTTCTCCCACATGAAGTGGAAAACCAGACATTGCTCCCAAAGTTGCCACAGACACTTCCCTTACCATGGATTCTGCTGAGTTATAAGACCCAAGGGAAACTTGGGTCACAGTATGTACCCTCTTCAAAGCCATTATTTTGCTCTGAACACCACGCATAACTTGCAGTCTTGAGGTTATACAGTATATGGGTCAGACAAACACAAATATGTTTCTTTCTTTGTGGTGGAAAGTGTAGACACAACACTTGTTGTTCAGTTTAGAGGTAATACACTGGCATGCACTGGACAGCTAGATTCCTAGAAATATCACCAAAGCAACATCTCTGAAACTGCTCAGGTATTATTGGTCACCATCTGACACCCATGAAACTTAATATGTTTTCTAGAGTACTTCGTACTTCCTGCCCACTCAGGTCAATTAACTTCATATCATTAGTATAATGGACCAGGATTACCAAGTTCATCCTTGTACACTGTTGGTGGAAATGTAAACCGGTACAGCCATTATGAAAAAGAGTATGGAGATGCCTCAAAAGATTAAAAATATAACTGCCATATGATCCAGCAGTCTCACTTCTGGGTATGTATCTAAAGGAAATAAAATTACTATCTCAAGGAGATATCTGCATTCACAATAGCCAAGATATGGAAATAGCCTAAGTGTCTGTCAATGGACATATGGGAAATGTGGTATGTATATACAATGGAATACTATTCAGCCTTTTCAAGGAAGGAAATCCTGCCACTTGTGAAAACATAGATTAACCTGGAGGACATTATGCTAAGTGAAATAAGTCAGACACAGAAAGAAAAATACTGCATGACTTCACTTATATGTGGAATCTAAAAAAGCTGAATTCATAGAAAATGGTTAAAAGAGTGGTTATGAGGACATATTGTATAGGGAAAATGGGGAGATGTTGGTCAAAGGGTACAATCTTCCAGTTATAAGATGAATAAGTTCTGGAGACCTAATGTACAGCATTGTGACCATAGTTAATAATGTATTATACACTTGAAATTTGTTAACAGAGTATATTTTAAGTATTCTCACCACACACACAAATAAATGGTAAATAAAAAGATGATAAATATGTTAATTATCTTGATTGTGGTAATCATTTCCCAATGTGTACGTATATCAAAACATCAGGTAGTACACTTTAAATATATACAATTTTTATTTATCAGTTATACCTCACAAAAGCTGGGGGGGGGAAAGAAAGAAAAATAACCAAATTCCATCTAGATTATAAAATGAGATAATAGGAGAGTTTCCATAACACAGAGACAAGAGAGTAGTTGTATACTGCAAGCCATGCCAGTTGAAGATTATTTCTGATTATTTTTGATACTAGGGATGTAGAGAAAAGGATTTTTGAGGCCAATAATTGTGTATACCAGGGTCTAAAGTTTCTGTTTATTTGCTTCAGTAAAGGCACCACGTTTGGATTTATAACTGTGAATTATAGCATGACTTGGTTGTGTCTATAATAATCTAAGTCACTTTTCATGAAAAATCTAGCTTCTTTACTGACCAAAATGTGCAAGTTAAATAACACTGAGATGGTAATCAAGACTTTTACATCTATCAAGACTTTTATAAAAGTACCAATTTGCTCTTCTCCTAAGGATCTTATATAGCTTTGGGTTTACTGTCTTGTGAGGGGCAATTCTTAGGGGTTTCCACATGCCTTTTCTACTATAAAAGAACATAGTTCAGGGAACCATTGTGGAGATTCCTTCAAGTATTTATTTAGTGTATTTATTTTTACCATATAATCTAGATCTGAAAAACAAAACAGAAGGAAACAATGGATGGACCCTCAGTGGCACAGGAGAGATTATGAGATTTATCTAAGACTCCAGTTATGACCTAATCTTCATAAACCTCTGCAGCCAGTGGGCCAGAGTGGTATTTTAGTTCTGGTGATTATTATAAGTTCAAAGTCACTATGGAATATCAACAAAAAAGCCCAGACATTTACCTTTCTGTGGTCACTGTCACTCTGGAAATGGCCATTGACCACTTTGGGGAAGTCTTGGGGGAAGATGCATAGTGTATATCTGTGACCACATATAGAGTCTTTGTCAACGGGACCAGGGTTTTATCTCATCAATATAGAGCTATTAACTAGTTTATGTCTTTTGGTAAGGACCACAATCTCTATGACAATGGCTCAAGTTCGATTTCTTTCTATCAGACTTAGAAAATGTCTGCTTATATAGCAGCATCTTAGGAAGCTACTCATCTACTTGATTCTTCAGGACCCTATGATCAGTTAGCTATCACAACAGAGCCTTGTGGGTCCAAAAACTCTAATTATCACTTTGCCCAGTGGCTTATCATTATAACTGAGCCCACCTTTTCTCTAATGGTAAATGTTGCCTCTGAACCTTTGGTAGAAAAGTGAAGCCAACCTGTGGCAACCTAGCAAACATTGAGTCTTGGGAATGATACCTTTTGATATCCTGCTGATGCCTCTCACTGTTCAGATCCCTCTGAAAGCTAAAGGGCCAGGGATCACATTGATACAGTCTGGAGTACAGAGCAAGGTGAGAAAGGATAGTGAGTCATTCTAGAAGGACAAAAGGAAAAAGCTTCACCCAGTAGAAGGTGAGCTCCATTATGGCAGTGATACTGTCCATTGTCTTCCCTGATGTATCCCCAGCAACTTAGAATATTAATAGTCATATGGTACATGCTACACAAATATTATTGAATGGATGGATAAATGAATGTACTGATGGTTGGACATATTCAAGACTGCATTCATGTAGCTACATATCAGGAAGAACACAAATAGATGAGGGAAAAAGACATGGGAAAATGACAAATTGATATTATAGTAGTTGGATTTCCAGTAGATGGTGTCTTTCTTTGCCAGTACTGCTTTTGAAGGGCAGGCATGAGCCTGGCTTCTCAAGATAAGCAGTGACTCTTTTAAAACACTACTTGTTACCACTTTGAACGTATATGATAATATTTCAGAACCAAAAGGAGGTCCTAGCTTTGCGCTAAAATCTCTCTCTCCAGATCAGTCTGTAGAAATCTAAGGTTCTATTCATATTGTGATGACTTTACACTCAATACACTTTTCCATGTGAAAATGACAGACCACTTAGGAAGAAGATGATTACTCATCTCAGTGTAAACAAAATTTTTATATCCTTTCTTAAGAAAATATTTTTATTTGGGAGAACCAAAGGAGAGTACATTGGTACTGGGTATCCACTGGGAAACAGTGAAGAAATATATGTTTAATGATGGGGGACCAATAAGAAAGGAAAGACTCAGGATATAATGATAGAATTTACAGTCTGTGGCACATTGAAGAAAAAAAAAAAAAAACTGGCCGCAAATTCTTTGAGACTCCTCCCATCAAAAAGTAGTCAGTTTCTCAACACCTTAACCCTAGGCCTAGCCATTGGCTTACCTGGTGCAGTGGGGTATGTGCAAATGTGATATAAGCAAAGTTTTGTGCATTTGTGGTTTGCCTGTTCTTGCTGCTGAGAGGTCTTTACAACCTTCATAAAAGTGAACCTGGGCTATCCTGCTGGATGCTGATGAGATGGATGCGGACTTGCCACCTGTAACTTCAAGCCAGCCATCAGGCAGGCAAGTGCTGTACCCCCAGACCAACCACTGCCAGCCACCAGATATGTTCATGAGGTAGTCCAAAATCATCCTACCCCAGGTAACTTGACTCAGACCAGAAGACACGTGGTCAATCCACAAAACCAGAAAAAAACAACATAAATGTTTATTGTTTTAAATACTAGGTCTTGGAATGATTTGTTGCGCACCCAAAAATAACTGATAAATGAAAGTCACATTTTTTTTTTCCTATTAGCAGAGTTTTCTCCTTCTTGGTGAAGAAAAAGAAAAATAATACCTAAATGTTAGACGTGACAATAATACATGTAAGATAGGAAGATTTGCTTGAGATGCCGTAGCTCTGACTCCTGCCCTTCTCGTAACCTGATTTGCCTCCTCTTTACCATTTTTCATTCTTCCCTCTCTTTCCAGGATTCCAAGCTGGCCTTGGATTTGTTGTGGGCAAAACCAATCATACTTGCTATGGGTGAAGAAGCTTCCTTGTCACTAAGAAACACTTTAGGGTCATTTGTCAACTTCTACCACAGGACCTTCATTCTGGTTTAAATTGCAAATTCCCTAGGCTGAGGTCATATTTTAAATGGTTTTCTGTCACTTGTGTTTTCATGAGAAGAACTTTCAGCTCCATTCTCAAAAAGAGATTTTGATAGAAACAGCAGGAGACTAATGGATGCCTAAAGGTAGAGCATGTCAGTGTAACTGATTAGAAATAGGAAATGGTATTGGGGAAGGGAGAGAACTCTAAAATAGAAATCCAACTATTCTAAATTTTGCCAACAGTGGACTTTGATCATATGTGCATATCACATAAATACTGTGGAAAATTCCTATGAATGAATTGTGTGTAAAACTTCTATAATATTAAACATCTACCTTTTCCTCTCTCCTTTTCTAAGAGAAGATAACCCCAAAATAATTTACAAGAACCTGAATATTATATACCAAATACTAAATGCAAAGCAAGTGATATATATTATATCATATGTATATATACACAATAGATTTTATATATATATATATATATATATATATATATATATATATATATATATATACACACACAGTATATACATTTTTACACACGCTAATCATGCTATGGGCTTAAAGTTTAGCTTCCCCCCCGCTCCTTTACCTTCCCCCAGACTTCCGTAATTATTAAATTACACTTTAAGCAGTCAAATGAAGATGTGGGTATTATGTGATTACCTTTACTGTTAGCATAGGAGTAAAAGGCAATTATCATCTTTGAATGGTGTTATTTGATTATAGGGATGAATTCCATATGAGAATGATAGAGCCCTTTTAAGATTATAGGAAAGTCAGCTACCAAAACAATGTATCAATTACAAAATGGGAGTTGAGCTTTCCCTTTGTCCTGTCACAATTCAGGAAAATGACTTACTGTTTGAAATTAAAAAGCCATAACATTGGGCTTCCCTGGTGGCGCAGTGGTTGAGAGTCCGCCTGCCGATGCAGGGGACGTGACTTCGTGCCCCAGTCCGGGAAGATCCCACATGCCCTGGAGCAGCTAGGCCCGTGAGCCATGGCCGCTGAGCCTGCGCGTCCGGAGCCTGTGCTCCGCAACGGGAGAGGCCACAACAGTGAGAGTCCTGCGTACCGCAAAAAAAAAAAAAAAAAAAAAAAAAAAGCCATATCATAAAGCAGATAAAATAGAGTGATTTAGTATTTTGCAGGCACCCGAAGAGCGTTGCACCATAATAATTTGCATTCCATAGTACTTTTCTTGTGAAATTTTTCAAAGCCTATTATATTAATATGAATTCAATTGTGATGCATTCCCTTGATGTAGGGACTTATTCTTCCTATCCCCGTTTTACAGAGAAGCACATTAGGTGCTTTGCTGAAGGGTACACAGCAACTCGTAAGTCAGTTAGAAAACTGATCCTAGAAATTCTAATTTCCTATCCTTCGTGCTGGTACCTTGAAACCATTTTCCAAATAGAGAAACATATTACTCTTCAGCTAAATAGCAAATTAAAGACATGCTGTCTCATGTAATTTGTAAATATGCTTTAAAAGCCACCAGTACTCCTGAGAGGCTTACACTCTGGTTCCCATGGTGGCAAAAAGGAAATAAAATTGAGAGCAGAAGGGAGACTGAATTGCATTCAACAGCCAGAGGCAGGCTTTTGCACAGAATAGGGCATCTGGATTAGAATCTCTAGATAATCTTTGCAACAAAGAAGTTACTTTTATCTGTATCCCTGATGGGGTGTAGCCAGCAAAGCAAAGAGAGAACAAGGTATGAAGAGCCCTAAAGCAATCCATGGTAAACAAATTTTGTACCAAGTGCTTATAACTTGTGTTACCCAACCTCCAAGATGGCTTCCAGGTGTCAGGAAGTCTTGTTTCCTCACATCCATGTTCTTGTGGTTGTTTATTCCACACTGAATCAGGACTAAGTCCTAAAAAGTATTGCAGCTTTCAACTTGGTCTCCAGGTATGCTCATTCAGGAAAGCCAGACAGTGACTGTGAGGGTCTCATATGGAGAGAAACTGTGACTTTTGTACCGGCAACCAGCACCAACTTTCCAGCCACGTGAGTAAGCCATCTTGTAAATGGATACTTCAGCCTGAAGCAACCCTTCAGATGACTGCAGCTCCCATCCACTGCATCCTGATGAGAGACCCCATGCCAGAACTTCTCAAACAAGCTTCTACTGAAATTCTGACCCACAGAAACTGTGGGACATAGTAATTGATTATTGTTGACTAAGCTACTAAGTTTTGGGGGGATTTCTTTTATAGCACAAGATAACTAATGTATAATCGAACAATGGATATATCTGAGAAAAAATAAGTAGTTATATTAGTTGTTTCAATTGGATTCAGCAACTATTTCATGAACATGTACTTTTTGTATAATAGAAAAAGACACCGGTAGGTAATGACCAAACCTTAGCACAAAAGTAGCTTATCACTTGGAAAAAGAAATAAGGCAAATACTCTAGCAACAACTATACAAACTTTAAGAGAGAAAAGATATTCATTATGAAATGGTATGAAATCCCTTATTTAAAAATTTGCAGTGGCTTTCTACAGCATTTTTGAGCTAAAATTAAACTCTTTGCCATTTCTGGTCCCTAGTGCAGCCTCACCATTGTTGCTGCTTCTCCAAACATTCTGGCCTTCAGTCTCTTGAACATAGTGAGTTCTTCTTTTCCTAGAGCTTTAGCAGATGCTCTTCCTTCGACCTTGCCAGCTCCATTCTCCTATCCCTAACCCTAATCACGTCCTTCACATGACTAACATCTTCAGGTATCAGCTGAAATGTCACCTCTTTTAAGAAGCTTTTAAAGAGTACTTTTCGTAAGCCACCCTCATCACCGCACACACATACAAATGCACAGAAACACTCATTTTTGCCATCATACGATCCCTACTTGTTTCTGTCAGTTGAGTAATCCAATTTGTAAAATAAGGTCCAAGTCTGTTTTCTTTACCCATTGATTTTATACACCCATTGGTTAGCATTGTGTCTTCATATATTAGGTGCTCAATAAATACTTGTTGAATGAATAATTTAAAAAATCAAAAGTATAAACAAATCACTACAAATATCCAAGGGTTTATTAGATCATTTTAGGAGAGGCTTCCTGGAAGCAATGGCATTTAAGTAAGCCTTATTGATTGCTTCAGGTTTCAGAAGGCTAGTGTTTGTGGTAGAAATTATTCCAAGGGAAGCACTGTATAGAAGGAGGGAGGAGGAGAAACAGTATTTTTCAGCCTGTTATGTTTGTTTCTCATATCTAATCTTCATTCCTCTCAGAGAAAACACTAGAAAGTGTGTTAGTCTATAGAATTGCCTGATAGAACTTGTAGGGAAGAAAGGAAAGGCCACCACAGGCTAAATAGTGACATTATGAATTGAATCACTGCTATTGATTCAAAGTTCAAAAATGAAATGAGAAAGTAATGTTCCATCAGTGGTGGTTCTGAGGTGAGGGAATATCAGGAGTGGGAAAGGCTTATAATAATCATCTGCACTATTTTGTTTACATTTTTCTTGCCCCATTCTGAAAGATTGTTAATATTTGGGGCAATTGTGCAAAGTCTGCAAAACTGATGGAAATACCACTAGAACTACTGGACACAGGCTACTTTGAGCAAAACACTTAAGAATAGAATATAAACATGAAATAATGTCCAATTAGAGATTGGACTCTTAACTTCTTTATGAAGATAGAATCACAGATGCCATAAGTTTAAGTTAGGAGAGACTTTTTCACATTGATCTGAATCTAAAAAGTTCTTTTTTTTTGCAAAATATCACAAAAAGTTCTAGCTCCTTTCTATACATGCAAAATGGTAAGAGTAATGAAAAATATACCTATATAGTATATATTTATGTTTATATATATATATATATATATAATGAAATTAACAAACCAACAGATACTAGACAATGGCACACATAATTGTAACTTGGGTGGAGAATCTGACCAATGGAGTTGTCCATATGTGGCTAAACCCGCCAGCTGAAATAGGAAGATGGTTATAGGGATCTTAGAACTGATTAAAGAAACAATAAGCAAACCATTATCCAAGCAGGACTACTGCTTTCTTTCACTCAACAAATACATAATTATGCCCATCACCGTGCCAACTACTGAGCAGAAAGATGACTAGAACATGGGTTCTACCTTCAGGAGTCTCCCTGTCTGGCATATAAACAATCTAGAGCCAGCAAAAACGTAATTCATTCTGGCTTTTCTTTTCTCATATGAAATTAAGAAGCCTTATGAAAAGCCTCATCCCTGGAACCTAGACAGATCTTTGTGAATGTGACAGAAGTCACACTAAGGGACTTCTGAAACCAGGTCATAAAAGCCCACAGAGCTACCACTTGGCTCTCCCTCAGGACACACCTATGTTTTATATTTCATTCTACTTTTTTCACAAGCTGTCATTTCTAATAACAGTATCTTCCTTTTACCTAGTCACAATGTCAAGTTTTTAATGTACAAATATCCTACCACAATTTGTCGCCAATTTCTTTAACAAATTTCAGTTGACAACTCAAGGAGGGCCAAGATTTTAATTTTCCATTTTCTTTTCCCTTGATTCTCTATTACAATGTAGAACATATTATAGGTGTTTATGTCCCGTGCTCTTTCTAGTCTGGATTTTTGTTGTCGTCATTGTTTTAATCACTGTCTTGAGGATATTTTCTTGTCTTTTCACTGTCCTCAAATCAGACTTTCTAAGAATGTTCTCAACTCTTACCTTTATTCATTCTTCCTCTAATTAGAGAATGTCTTATCTATTTCTCAGTTGACAAGCCAGTCTAGAGGATCAAAGTCCTTCTCCAACGTGAAATTTCTCAGAATGGTCCACAGTGATCTCTTTCCTCCAAATTTATGGAATCTATTCTATGAAATGATAGCATACCAAATCATATAATGTCTTGTGCCAGCTCTTTTATAATCTTACATTTGTATATAACATTTATTAGCTTTCATTGTAACTTGGTAATATTTCTCCATACTAAGTCACAGTCTCTTAGAGTTTATCTACCAGAAAACTTATCAACTTGCTTGGTACATAATAGAGTAGCCATTATTATCTGATATGGCAGACAGTATTTTCCAAAAACTATGATAACAGTATATATCTCATCCCATGCGCAATTTTTCAACATGGAGCTCCTCCAAACCAGTGACTGTGTCTATGTTTCCAGTCCTTGAACCTGGGTGGACCTTTATAAATTTCTCAACCACAAGACTATAGTGGAAGTGACACTGATTAATCCAAGACTAGGTCACAAAGGCAATATGGTTATCAACCTGGTTTTATTCTCTCTCTGAGATTATGTGTCTTTGGCGGCCAGAGCACTACGAAGCCACCATGCTGAGAGCCCTCAAGGATAGACCACATAGGAAGAGAAATACTTGAGGAGTTTCAGCTGTTACAGCACCCAGCCCTTTGAACCTTCCCCGCCCACATACCAGACAGGCGAGCACAGAAGCTTTAGAGGTGACTTCAACCCTGGCCACAGTTTGACTCAAACAGTGAAAAGAACAAGAGCAAACACTGCCCAGCTGAGCCTAGTCAATCCCCCAGAATGTCCAGGATGATAACAATAGATCATTGCTATTGTTTTAAACCACTAACTTTGGGATGAACCTGGGTGGACCTTTATAAATTTCTATTTGTATAACTTTGTTATACAAATAGATAACTAAAATAGATGGTAACTTTGTTATTTTAACTTTTGTATCTATAATATGGCTTAATACAAATGTAATTAGTATAGAATTTTCAACACTTTTTGAAGTATACATGTACTTACTTATTTAATTTTATTCTTAATAATACTTAGTGTTTTTTTCTCAACTTATTGGACATATTCTCACTCATTTATTTATGTCTCCCTCCACTAGAATATAGGCTCAATAAGGACAGGATTTCACCTGTTTTATTCATGGCTGCATTCCCAGTAGATAGAATATCACCTTGTGTCATTGGCTTATAAGTCATAGGAGGACCTGGATATAATTCTTGTTGCTTTGGAAGTAAACAGGGTATTTAAGGCTAGGTGTTATGGATGACTGACACATGCAAAGAGTCCTCCGGTCCTTATTTGTGGTAACTGAACTGTGGAAGAATATATGTGGGTGATATCTTCATTTTGTATAAATGCCCACATTCCTAACTTCATGCATTAGACAAAATATGCTAATTATCTTTATCTTTTCATCTTTAGCTCACATTGCAAGTTCCATTAATTTTTCTTTCCATTATAAATTTGAGGTATTATTCAATAGTTCTCATTAACAATATGCTCTTTTCATTAAGTGTTGGTTCTGAGCGTTACCTGTTCTCAAGCTCTGGGAAGTCTCCTTTCTTATTTCAATTTTTTTTCATTAATTCTAAGTTTTACAAGCCTTTACAAAAAGTCTTTCCCTGACCTCACTAGGGCTTTCAAAAGCTATTGAATTAATATCATCGAAATTCAATGTGCTGTTTGCTCCTTTTCGATCATTAATGAATATATAAAACAAGATCAGCTACCTAGTCTTTTGTCATACTTCTTGATTTGCCACCCTCAGCCAGCCATCATACCAGTTAACAGAACTTATATCAAGTCCAATTTGGAAAGATGTCCTTTAAAAATGACTAATTTCAGCTTTGTTATTCCCAATGCTTGTTTTCTGTGTTCACCACTGTTAACCCAAAAGCTCAGAATGTTTTCTTGAGCAGAGAGAAACTCAGAAAAATATAAAATAGAATAAAACATTGCTGCACCTGCCTCCTAATGGCATTATTTTCTATGAAATAAAAAAATTAGATCTGACTGGAGTCAGGTAATTCTCTCCCTGACACATTGTTTTTTTTTAAAGAAAAAAAGAAAAAGATCAAGAAATAAACTAGCCAGACTGGGGTGATATGGATAATATCAATCTAGTGAGAAGATTGAGGTAGCATGGATTTAACTCTTTGTATGTTTTCTTCGTTACTATTCTTGGTCTGTTGAATAGAAAAGGGGTTTTTGCAAACCCTTCACAGAGGGGGATCTGGTTGCTAACTCCTTTGCAAATCTACAGTGGCCCACATGCAGCGCAAATCAGAGCTCCTTCGGATCATTCTGACTGAATATCTTGCTGCAGTAATACTGCCACACATTTGGAACATGGATATATTTTAATGTAGTGACTCTCATCCCCAAGATATTTTAGATTATGTAAAGATCATCATCAAATTCAGAAAGCATAATGGCATTTAAGGAGGGGTAGAGGGGGCTTCCCTGGTGGTGCAGTGGTTGAGAGTCCGCCTGCCGATGCAGGGGACACGGGTTCGTGCCCCGGTCCGGGAAGATCCCACATGCCGTGGAGCGACTGGGCCCGTGAGCCATGGCCGCTGAGCCTGCGCGTCCGGAGCCTGTGCTCCGCAACAGAAGAGGCCACAACAATGAGAGACCCGCGTACCACAAAAAAAAAAAAAAAAAAAAAAAAAAAAAAGAAGGGGTAGGGACATTTTCTCCATCATATAATTGTATTCAAAACACTACTCTGTGAGCCTTCAGTACAATTATGATTGATAATCATCTGTACCACCTGAAGCTCTGAATGATCCTCAAATGTCATTGGCAATTTGTCACTAACTCAAATGGGCAGGACACCCCACCTCCACAGTCTCACACACCAAAGGGTTAATAAAGCTTTCTTTACTATTCATTTTATTTTATATTTTGTGTCTTTAAATTATAAGAGATAAGTATACATAATATCAATTTTGGTAAGAATACTACCTTTTGCCAAATAAAGTAAGGGCAATAAGTTAGGGACTTCACTGACACTTAAGAAAGG
The DNA here is from genome assembly GCF_003676395.1 of Aethalodelphis obliquidens. Lineage (NCBI taxonomy): Eukaryota > Metazoa > Chordata > Mammalia > Artiodactyla > Delphinidae > Aethalodelphis > Aethalodelphis obliquidens. Next base: position 11,072,740 of record NW_020837965.1, on the reverse strand, counting down.
GTTTGAGGTCTCATTTCCTCTTCCTCCCATCACTGCTATCTTAGTCAACTGGGACTCAAAAGAATCTTAAATCGAAAATAAGAAAATGACCCAGAGAGGATACGTAAAGATGTTAGAGTGAAAGATTCAGATCAAGACTGTCCTCTCAGCTGTCCCACATCTCCTTTCCCCCCTCCAAGACCAGTCCCCCTACTGCAGCCCCTTCTTATGGAGAGCACACATTCTCATTAATCCTAAGAGTCTGACAAGGGGAAAATACTATTATTTTCCCAAACCACACACTCCCATGTGGTCCCATGCCCAGCACAATTCTTGAACAGCAATCACCAGATTCCCTTGTGTATATTCCCTTGGGGAATCCTTCTGGTTGTTTCATATCTCCCTTATTTATGGGCATACATGCCTAACACACAGTTCTATCCCAAGTAGGCTCAGCCTCTAGTAATCTATCGATATTTTAGAAATCTTCTTAATATTTGCAAGTAGCAAAATTATATTTCATTGTATTTTTATGTTTTTAATGTGGAAGCATTTAAAATAAACTAGTGATTGTTGTAACTTCTGATTTGGCATTTTAAAATTTTTATTATAAAATGTAATAGGGGCTTGAAATTCAACCTCTGGGAAGCCCAGTCTGTGCATTTCTATCATTGTATTCAAAATGGTATATTGTACTGTTTGTTTTGTTTTGCTTTAATTTGTATTGGATTATAATTGAGTTACAATTGTTGTGTTAGTTTCAGGTGTACAGCAAAGGGAATCAGTTATACATATACACATATCCACTCTTTTTTAGATTCTTTTACTGCTTGTTTAAATGTAAGTGCCCACCACAGGCTGATAACTTTGGGAGCAGAGATTATTCCATACTCATTTTTGTATCCTAGAGACTAGAGAAAGAGTAGAACTTCAATATGGGTATGAAATATAATAAATGATTGACCTGAAGGGGATGAATGGAGGAAAGAAGAGAAAGAAGGGATAATTGCCTAAAATGTCACCTGTGCTACATTAGATGCAGGAAATATAAATATGAACAAGACAGAAGTCTCTCCCTCAACGTTTCCTCCTTTTCTATGCAGAAGAGGGCCAGAGATGCAAACACATATGACTCAACATGAGAACTGTTTAATGGAGTCTGATGTAGGGACCAATCGTAGCCAATAGGGAGCTCTCTGAAAAGTGCAGTCTTCCATGTTTAAGCGCTCAGTATCTGAATAAATGGATGAATGATTTAATGTACAAAAGTCAAGCAGACATAGTTTTAAACTCAGCTCTCCACTTTTCATATGCACAACAAACATCTCTATAAATAATAGTTAACGGTAGTTTACATAATAAAAATAAAAATGAAAATAATACATGTTAAGATGATATGCACATCACCAAGGGCCAAATGAAAGCACAGGTTAAAGAGTCTTCTAGCTCAGTAGAATAAGTCATCTGGGAGAACTAAATACTTTTAAGATGTTCTAAGATTCTAATGGTCTTAAAAGATTGATTACACTTAAGTACATGAAAAAAGAAGACTTCAGAACATTACTGATGGGGGCCCAAAACACAATATGAACAAAAGCACAAAAACAGCAGGCATGAAATCTTCCCTGGCTTAATCAGTTTGTCCACACAGAAACAATTACTCCAATCTGATTCACTATCCCTGCCAGCCTCAAAATACATTCCCACTGTCAGCAAAACTAAAAATGGACCTAAAATGCTTTAGACATACAATGCTGAGAAAGACTTCAGTCTTAGGATAGATTTTTTCTAACAACAATCTGCATCCCTCGAGTTTCTAAGTGAGAGTGGGAAATGTTTAAGATCTGACCTCTTTGTTTATCCATTCATTGCCACTTCCAAACCAAAGAAGACAGAACCTCTTTGGGCCACACATGTAAATACCCAGACATTTAGGAGGGATGTTATTTGAGTATACAATTCATTTGATGGCAGAAGCTCATAGGTGTTCTGAATTAGTTGTTTCTAAGCCTAACACCTCAAGTCAAAAGCAATTTTCCTCTGTTACTACCTCTATTTCTGACCAACTGGCTATAAATTAGAGGTTTCCACGACCCCTCTTTGGGTTCAATTAATTTGCTAGAGCAGCTCACAGAACTCAGAGAAAAATGTTACTTACTAGATCACAGGTTTATGATACAAGGATGTAACTCAGGAACTGCCGGATGGGAGAGATGTACAGGGCAAGGGATGGGGAAGGAGTGTGGAGCTTCCACGTCCTCTGAGTGCATCACTCTCTCAGCACCTCCACATGTTCACCTACCTGGAGCCTTCATCACACAGGCATGATTGAATAAATAATTGGCCATTGGCAATTGGTTCAACCTCCAGCCCCTTGCTCCTCCTCCAGAGGTCAGGGAGGTGGGACTGAAAGTTGCAACCTGCTAATCACATGGTTGGGTCTCCTGGCAACCATCTTTCATCTTCAGTTGGGGTCCCAAAGTCACCTCATTAACCTAACAAAAAGACATCTTCATGGCTCTTATCACTTAGGACATTCCAGGGATTTGGGGAGCTGTAAGCCAGAAACTATGGACAAAGACCAAATATTTATGAGAAATATATTTTAGCCATCTGAAACACAAAATACATATTTTTTTTTATAAATCACAATATTGCACCCTTTATTCAGTTTAGCTATCAGTGTTTCCATGGGGATGGAGGTGGCCTTAAAGCACCTGTCCTTAAACAATCTCTTGCTCTGATGTTAAACAGAGTAGCCTGTAAGAATCAATAATTATCAATGTGCTATAGTGCATTTTATAGCAAGATCATTTCCGTCTTCTAAAAGGAGCAATTTTATTTAAGGTGCACGGAGGAATACTGGAGGATAGTAATGAGCTAAGGCAATCCCACTACCTTATGATTCTGTTTCATTTTTATTCCTATTTTCAATGCTCTAACTCTCTATCTCTTTCTTTCTCTCTCTGTTTGTGTGCAAATCCTTCAACATTATATGCATGACCTTGAACAGAGGGACCCTCTAGTGGCTAACTTCTCCAGCAAAATCTGCGATTGCCCTTGCAAAACTGTTTACCTGTGAAGTTAAAAGAAGACGGGGTGGCATTCCATTTCGTGAGTATTAGCAGAAAGCTGAAGTGAATTCTCCTGCTCTCTGACCACTCATGGTGTCCTTCCCTTATCTGTTACAGTACAACATTGAGAAACACTTCAGTCACTGTCCTTACTCTGAGTTGATGTGACAAAATACAGCTTTAGGGAAAGACATACACACTCATCACCCAACTTCTCTCTACAAAGTGTTTCCTTTCTATTCTGTGCTGCCTCCAGAGAACAGATAGTGCCTGCGTAATAAATGAAGTGGGAGATTTAGTCATCAGACCTGAGAAAAATTCATGGTGTGAATCCTTGCCCTTGAGAGAATTTGCTGAGTAGCATTAGCCAAGCTATTTTCTGACTACTCTGGCTAAAGATCAAATAGAAACTAAATGTTTCAGAACCATCCAGACAGCTAACTCACGTTGAAGGCGTGTTTCTTTTGTGAAATGTAAGTTCCACTGCAGCTCCCACTTCAGATTCAAAAACCTGATTTTTCTAGTATAACCTGGAAGGGGAGAGCTCTGAGATAGAGTGGAGTGGCTTCATTACCCAGGCTTCTGTTTTCAGCCAGTATTCTATAGAGAACACATCTTAGATTTTAATGAGTTAATTAAATTTCATGCTTAACCCAGAGTGACCCTTAAAAGAAAATTCTTGATAAATTATTTGAGCAGCATTATTACAAGGAATCATGTCAAGACTCACCTGTAGGTAAAAAACGTGGGAATTTGGGTATGGGGAAGAAAGAAATGTATAGTTGTCTCTTTTCTTTTTTCCAAAAGTAAAAGAAAACCTGATTCAAGCTACTTTAAGCAAAGAAGGGAACATACTAACATGATTCACTTAAAACTGCGGGAGTTTACTGACAGGTGTTTTTATTACTGTTTCTTAGGCTTTGACGTAGAATCAATCCTTATAGGCTTAGCAGTAGATACAGAAAAATACAAATATCAAGATAGGATAATAAACATAATTTGTCTATTTATCAAAGAAATTGTTGCACATGATAAAGGTTATAAGCTTAATATAATAAATGTAATTTGATTTAATATGCTTATAAGTTAATTATACATAAAGGCTAAAATTAAAACCGTTACATTTATCATCTATTTGTATATTTATATATCTTTGTAAGTCCTAATACTTACATATACATACTTACATGTTAATAAATTCATTACTACAGAGTATTACATGAATATCGACCCAAAGAAGAAAATTACAATTTGGGTTGTCTTTCTTTAAAATGATTCAGTTATTTTGTGCCATACTACAAAATAACTTTTTTTCAATAAAAAATGCCTTTTTTATTGTCACAGTTAAAATAAAAATGTGCAGGTGTTAGAGTAGCTGCAGGCACAGCTGACTAAGGTGCTCAGAACTAGGTTTCTTTCCATCTTTTAGTTTCTCTCTCAGGGTAGAAAGGTGAGTGCTGTAGCTACAAAACTTAAAACCTCTCAGCTTCAAATCCAGCAAGTTAGAGTATCTGTCTTTCAAAGGCCTCAGTAGGTCTCATAGTTTCTCACTGTCCTGACAGGGTTGAATATCTACCTGTGACAGAAGAATACGAGATCCTAATTGGCCAGATCTGTGTTAGCTGGCACCACCTGACTGAGTAGGAATGAGGGGGTAAGACGCCAAATGCAAATTGGAACTGACTTTACGGGAAAGTGGAGCAGATGCAGAGCAAGAAGGTGAAGCAAGAATAAAGTGCTTCTCTGTAGCCCAGCCTACACTTCAAACCAGTTATATCAAACCCACTCCTGGAGTCCCAAACAGGATAAATCCAAGGAGAAACATGCCAAGACACATATTAATCAAACAATCAAAATTGAATACAAAGAAAGAATATTAAAAGCAGCAAGGGAAAAGCAACAAATAACATTCAAGGGAATCCCCATAAGGTAAACAGCTTTCTTTCAGCAGAAACTCTGCAAGCCAGAAGGGAGGGGCAGGACATATTTAAAGTGATGAAAGGAAGAAAGCTACAACCAAGATTACTCTACCCAGCAAGGATCTCATTCAGATTCAACGGAGAAATTAAAGTGTTTACAGAAAAGCAAAAGTTAAGAGAATTCAGCACCACCAAACCAGCTTTACAACAAATGCTAAAGGAACTTCTCTAGGCAGGAAACACAAGAGAAGGAAAAGACCTACAATAACAAACCCAAAACAATTAAGAAAATGGTAATAGGAGCATACATATCGGTAACTAATTTAAGTGTAAATGGATTAAATGCTCCAACCAAAAGACATAGACTGGCTGAATGGATACAAAAACAAGACCCATATATTGCTGTCTACAAGAGACCCCCACAGACCTAGGGACACATACAGACTGCAAGTGAGGGGATAGAAGAAGATGTTCCATGAAAATGGAAATCAAAATAAAACTGGAGTAGCAATTCTCAAATCAGACAAAATAGACATTAAAATAAAGATGATTACAAGAGACAAAGAAGGACACTACATAATGATCAAGGGATCAAATCAAGAAGAAGATATAACAATTATAAATATTTATGCACCCAACATAGGAGCACCTCAATACCTAAGGCAAATGCTAACAGCAATAAAAGGGAAAATCAACATATATTATATATAATATACATATATTATATATATTATATATTTATTTATATACTTATATATTTATTTATATACTTATATATATGTATATATATACTTATATATATACTTATATATATGTATATATATATACTTATATATATGTATTATATATATGTATATATATATATGCTAAATGCTGTCTACAAACTGGTGACATGTACAGTGGCAGGTTCATAGTTCCACCAAGAATGTTTCTGCCTCAAAGGCCACACTTTTTCTTTTCACTATTTACAACTTACTGTGGCATTATTTTATGAAGCAGTGTGATGTTGTTTTAGTAATCCATTATATTTTATATCAGAGTCAATAAAAATTTTGACAAACAGTTCTTTACAGAAAGTTAATATGTTGCTATACAAGTCTTTAAATATGATTCATCTGGGAGTGAAAGAATTAAGGGTTACATCAGAACAGACATTCCTGAATAAAATAAAAATAATAAATTACATATTATTAAAGTTACCATAATAAAATAAAAATATGTATTATTGAGCCTAGGAAGAATATGATAAGTAATGCTTTAGAGTACTGTTATCGCTCAATATTCTAACATATAAGGAAGTTGTTGCTTTTAGTCATGGAAAATCTCTTGCCGTATTTCAGGACATATAGCCCTTCAAATAAAGAGGAACCACTGAAGAAGTATTATTACTAGATCTATCTCTTCAAAAGAATGAGTCTGCAGTTATTAACTAGGAATCTGAAAAACAGTCTTTCATAAATAAAGCCATGTTAAATATTCTATGATTTTAAATGGGTCAATAAGTACAATTTTTGAAGTCTCATAATTAAAATGTGATTTTATCACTTTAAAGAAACAGTTTTCTCTTACAAAGAAAGTAGGTAAAGATACATATCTCTTAGAAGCAAATAAAGTTAGATGTTCATAAGATAAACCAATCATGAATCCTTTTTATTATGTTTGCAGCAGGAATTGGACTTCAAACTCATACAATACAAACACAGCTCTTTTTTCCACTATTTCCAATGGACTTATGTGAAGTTTCTTCCTGACTCCTGAAGTTGTCTACCTCACTAGACTGATGTCATGTAAATACAACTATAAACTATTACTCAACTGGACAAGAAATAGTCTTTTCATTGTGAGACAGTAAATATTCACTTCTCAATGGGTATGTGCAAATGTGAAAAGCAAAACAGAAGGTAACCTCTGGTACTACTTTGAATCATCACAGTGCTGAGCATAAATTTTCTTGGCCTTTCCCCTGAGTTTCAAACTAAATACATTTCGATAACCATTGGAAAGCAGATAGGGAGAGACTCAGTAAAATGTCAAAATGCCTTGAAGATTGTGCAAGCAGACGTCTGTCAATGATGGGAGTGATGAATGCACGGAAAAAACAAACAAAAAAAACTAAGACATAGGTTTTGACCTACTTTGATATTTCAAAGCATTTGATAGGTTTCTCCTTGTATCTTTCTATATTTTTCTCAATAATCTAGAGAGTCAAACAATTACATCATTGTGTCAGGGGAAAATATAATGCTACAGAGAAATATTAAATGTGTGAACTACTACCTTTTCAAGTGAAGGAATCAGACAATTGGATCTGGATCTTAATAGTTCCAAGGAAATGTTCAGCCAGTTATAGTTATTTGTAACTTGCCATGTACTAAATGGCTCATTAATAATGTGTATTTCTATTTTGGCAGGAGATAAATAAATATCACAGGCATAATTCATTTGGAATCTTTCTAGGCAAATGTAGGTATTGTCAAGCAGCCTCTGATATTTCACAAGCATTAGTTCCTAGCAGTTCTACCTATCCAAACCCTCCTTAATCTAAAAGCCAAGAAATTTATTATAAGGATCAAAGCTCAAAAATAATTATAGGAATTTTTGCATATAGAGGAATACAAAAATATCCACACCCAGAAAGGTAAAATTCATGTCAGGCATCCAATCTAAAATTACCAGACACACACAGAAGCAAGAATACATGATATGCATTGAGAAGGAATATCAGTTAACTGAAAGAAACCCAAATTGACATAGATATTAAAATTAGAAAACAAGGCCATTTGGATTATTATTATAATTGTATTTCACATGTTCAATGAATTAAGTAGTGACATGAAAGAAATAAAAAAACTGTAAATGAACTTCTAGAAATGAAAATTTCAAGTTTTGAGATGAAAAATACATCTGATAGGATTAAAGGCAGATTAGACTGTGCAGAAGAAAAGATTCATAAACTTTAAGACATAGCAAAAGAAACTATCCAAAATTTAAAACAGAGAAATAATCAAATAAAAATAAAAAGAGCATCAGGGAGCTTGTAGCACAACTTTAAGAATCCTAATATATGTGGAATTAGAATCGTCAAAGGAGGGAACAGAAAAAATTTGAAGAAATAGTGGCCAACATTTTTCCAAATTGATGAACGTTAATAAATGCATAGATCCAAGAAGTTCACAAAACCCAAAAGACAAGAAACTCATACCAAGGCACATTGTAATTAAATTGCTCAAAACCAGTAATAAACAGAAAATCTTAAAAGCAGCCAGGGGTGGAAAAGCACACTACTTTCAAAGGAAAAAAAACCAAAAGCTTGACAGCATTTTATTATCAGAAAAATATTCGAGTGATAAAAAAGAGTGGAGCAACATCTTTTAAGTACAGAAAGGAAACACTGTCAACCTAGCATTTTATCTCCAGCAAAAATATCTTTCAAAAGAAAAGTCAAAATAAAGACTTTTAGACTTGCAAAAGCAGAAATAGTTTATCAGCACCAGACCTGTACCACCGGACATGATGAACAAAGCCCTTCAAAGCAGAAGGAAACTACCAAGTGAAACGATGGTTGGAGATATGAACAAAGGCCACTAGACACGCTAAATAAATAAGATACTCTCCTTTATTTAAATTGAATTAATATTGATATTATTATTTAATATTTAATACTTAATATTAAGTCCAACAAATATAAGATAGATAATACATCATGACCAAGTGGGTTTTATCCCAAGAATTCCATCATATTAATAAACTAAAAAAGAAAACAATAAGGCAATCTCAATAAAAGCAGATAAAGCACTTGACAAATTACAAAGCCTTCCAGATAAAATTTCAGCAATCGAATTAAACTTTCTCAACCTAATAAATGCCATCTATAAAAAAAAATGCAGATAACAATATACTTAGTGGTGAAAGATTGAAACTTTTCTCTATGATCAGGAACAAGGTAAAAGTGTCCCTCCTTACCACTTCTCTATAAAGCCTGGAAAAATAAAGTCATCCTGACTGTAACAAAAGAAGTAAAACTGTTTTGATTCGAAGATGACATAGTGTGTTACATAGAAAATCTACAAAAGTAGGAATCTACTAAAAAGCTACTAGAAGTAATAAGTCAATTCGTAAGTTTAAATTAAGAACACAGAACCAACCCACAAAAAACAATAGTACTAGCAAAGATTATAAAGAAATCAAAGTTAAAAATATTTTAATAGAATGAAAAAGTATAAAATATTTAAGGGTAATTCTGACAAAAATTATAAGAGCTGCCTGATTAAACTTATACTGTTAAGACAAATTAAAGAGATTAAATAAATTGTGAGATGCTCTATGTTCATGGAACAGAGATTCAATATACTTATGATGCCAATTCTCTCTGACACTATTCCAATTGAAATCCCACCAGATATTTTTCTGGAGAAATTAAAGTAAATTTTAAAATTTATATTGAAACAAGAAGAGCCTCTGGAACAGCCAAAACAAATTTGAAGAATAAGGTTGGAGGCTAAAATTATCTGACTTCGAGATTTACTCTAAAACTGTAGGAAATAAGACAGTGAGATATTAGCATAAATATAGACGAAGAGATAATGGAACAGAGTAGATAGTCAACATATACGGACAACTGATTTTTGATAAAGATGCAAAAGCAATTCAGTGGAGAAATTATAATTCAGTGGAGAAATTATAATCATTTCATCAAATGATGCTGGGACATATTTTTTTTTAATTTTGACAAATCTCACATCATATGCAAAACTTAACTCAGAATGGAGACTTAAATATAAAACTAGAACTTTAACTAAATGATAGTATAGGAGAAAATCTTTATGACATTGGATAAAGCAAAAAAGTTCTGAGATAAGATGTCAAAAGTGTGATCCATAAGGTAGAGTTACACAGTTACTACATTGGTCAGAAGTTAAAAGTCTGGCATTACCATGTGTTGGTGAAGATATGTAGAAAACTGAAACCTTGGTACACTGGTAATGGGAACGTAAAACAGGATAATCACTTTGAAACATTTGTATTAAACTTGCTCTTCTGTTTTGGGTAGACCATAATGAATTAAATACTCAGAAGTGGTGTACCATGAAAAGTATGTATTTCAATTTGTTCAATTGGAAATTTACTTTCTAGAGGCAAAACAAAAACTGCCCGTATGGGAATTCCTCTGATATTTCTCTACCATCACAACCTCCAAAGTATGATCTAGATGGCTATCATTCTTTTTTGAGGTGCACTGTTTACCTGTGGCAGCTATGACAATGCAGTTTTTAGATCTCTAGCTATGGGGCTCCAGCTGCTGTACTCCAAAATTCAGCCTCATGTTTGCACCAAGTTCATGGTTTCAGTTACTCTCAGTCAGGTGTTAGACACAGCAGCATGCCACTTCAGACCCATTTCTGGAGACACAGTATTCCTCTCAGGAGCCATGCTGGCTTGCTCCTGAGATTATCAGTCCTGGATTATCAGGACTCCCCTGATAATCTTGTCTAATTTTCTTGAGAACTTCACTGCAGACTAAGATGCTTTCACCCCAAATTCCTTCGGTTGAGATCGCACCTGCGTCATGGTCTGACAGCACTTCTCTCCTTCCTGACTTCAACCCAATTTTTGCTCACAGGTTGTTCCCCTAATAAATGTCTTGTATGTTTAATCTAATATTGTCATCTGCTTCTCGTAGAACCTGGACTAACACAATGACTAAAGCCATATATGCTTTGTGTCAAATATAAGCCCTAGGACAGTGGTTAAATGTATTTCAGAATTCATTTATTCAATTTGTGACTTCAATAAACCAGTTCAGTCAGAAGCTGATATCCAAGAAATGGACTGCCACACCTTCATACTTTGCCTCTTTTCCCTTTATTCTGTGGGCAATACTGAAACATTGAGAGCTCTTTTGGCTTTATTTTTTATTGTGTTTTAACAGAAGAGTAACATTATAGAATTTTTCTTTAGAGGGTTTAGATCAGGAAGGGATCTAAATGGAAATAAAAGGAGGAGAAAGAAGACCATGATAATTTTCTAGAGAGAACATACAGCTGCTGTCAGGATAGGGAGTAAGAGGCAGATATGAGAGATATTGTAAAGATAGAGTCAACCGAACTTGGCAACTGGGTGTCTATGCAGAACAAGATTTTATGTTAATCCTTTTTTGTGGAAGTACTTCAAACATAGAGTATATTCATTCTTATGTTCTCAAACTGAGTATATTGAACAAAACTTGTGCTTTCCTTGGTTGGAAATGCAATATATTTCAATGATCATTTCAGGGGCTCTGATCTTTTAAAATTTTGTACCTTTGTATAATTTATTAAATATTTTTTCCTTTCACTTACTTTCAGCTACATCATACTGCTGCTAGATAATTACAGACTACAAGTAAAATAAGAGACAATAATGTATAACAAGGAAAAATGAAAACACATCCATGCAAAAAAAAAGAAATTGTACATTAATGATCACAGCAGCATCGCTCATAATAGCCAAAAAGTGGAAATGACTCAAATGTCCATCAACTATTGGATAGATAAATGAAACGTGATATATCCATATAATTGAATATTATTTGGAAATAAAAAGGAATAAATTACAGCATGGATGAAACTTGAAAATGTTATGCTAAGTGTGATCACATATTTTATGATTTCATTTATGTGAAATGTCTAGAATAAGCAAATATATAGATAGAAAGTAAGTTAGTGATTGCCAAGGGCTGGGGGGGAGGAAATGGTAGAGCTGGATAGAAATGGGAAGGGAGTAACTGTTAATGTGTGCAGGGTGTTTTTAGGGGTGATGAAAATTTATTGTAGTGATGGTTACATCTATATGATTATACTAACACCATCATATTGTATACTTTAAATTGATGAGTTATATTTGAATTATATCTCAGTAAATCTTTTTTTTTTAAGATTTTCTTTTTGATGTGGACCATTGTTAAAGTTTTTATCGAATTTGTTACAATATTGCCCCCATTTTTTGTTTTGGTTTTTTGGCCGCAAGGCACACGGGGTCCCAGCTCCCCAACCAGGTGATGCATTGGAAGGTGAAGTCTCAACCACTGGACCACCAGGGAAGTCCCCTTCAATAAAGATTTAAGCAAAAATGTAGTCAGTAGGACTGTGAGAATAAACCCCTCAAGACTGAAACTATAAAGTTAAAGGAATCTATGAATGTCCCCTTTACAGAATATTAAGTTGTTAATATAGTGTGTGTGTAAAGCATATTTATTAGCTTTACTTAAGTCCAATCTAATAATAAGTCAGATTTTACTTAATACATCTCCCCTTGAAGTTGATCTCCATGTTGTGAGACAAACCCACCCCATGGATTATTTTCTTATCAGTCAACCATGAGACTCCCAATTCCTTTACTTTAATGTTTCTTATAAAACTCAATCAAGGAGACAAATAAAACTCATGACTTAACATTTCTTAATGCCCTAAAGATTTTTAGTCTTCAACAGGAAGATACTCACTGCAACCATTCTTTCCTGTCTATGGAGAACTAGATCCACTCATTATAAGAATGGCTACTTACTGTAGTAAGTCATCTACCTAGGAAAAAAGTTACTTATCTGAGCTCAGTGTTGATCTAAATGTTAGAGGCAAAACCTAGAAAAACATGTTATATTTCCAATCATCTGGTTATTTTGTGATATTTGAAATTTTTGTATAAATACCAATTTTATTAATAAATCACAACATTCTTAATAAATAATTTAACTAAATACATTTTATTCAACAATCTTTAGATTGTTTAAGTTTTCACTGCACATGTTTCCATCTAAGAACCAGAGAACTTTTTTGCATGGTGTTAAGTTTTAAAATAATTAATTTAGTTCACAGGGTTTGTTCTATAAAATAACTTCACTAAAGACAGCATTGTAAAATCTCAATGTGAAGCTATAAAACATAATAAAGTTTAATTTGAAAACTTAACAAAGTCCATGGAGACTCAACCACATTTTATGACAATTCATTGTAGTTACTGTTAATACTGCCAAGATGTAGAAATATTGTGTATAAGCTTTCCTCATTTTTTCAGTTACCACTGCAATGTCTACAAGCACAATAGGTTAGCTATCACAGAATGATGGTGATAAAAATTAAGTGTGGTGGAAAGACCCAGAGGAGAAAGTAAGAAAATGAGATTTACAGCATGCATGTATTTTCCCTTCTTTTTTTAAAACTTTATAGTGATATATTTGACATATAAAAATTATATATATATTTATGCTGTATATCTTGATGTTTTAATTTATGTATACATTGTGAAAAATGCATCACAATCAAGCTAAATAACTTATCCATCACTTCTACATAATTACCATTGTGTGTGCTGAGAAGATTTAATTTAAGATATATTCTCAGCAAATTTCAAATATAAAATATAGTATTGTTAACTATCATCACCCTGCTGTAAATTAGATCTCCAAAACTCATTCATCTTGCAGACTGAAACTTTATATCCTTTGACCTATATCTTCTCCTTTTCTCTCTCCTACCCCCTACCCCTGGCAACCACCGTTCTATTCTTTGCTTCTATGTGTTTGATTGACTCTTTAAGTGATTTCACATATAAGTGAAATCATGCAGTATTTGTCTTTCTGTGTCTGGCTTATCTCACTTAGCATAATGTGCTCTAGGTTCATCCATGTTGTCACAAATGGTAGGACTTCCTTCTTTTTAAATGTGGAATAATATTCTATTGTATGTGTGTACCACATTTTCTTCATCCATTCATCCACTGACACTTAGGTTGTTTCTGTATCTTGGTTATTGTGAATAATGCTACAATGAACATGTGGGTGTGGATATCTCTTTGATATTCAGATTTAATTTCCTTCGGATATGTACCCAGAAGAGGAATTGCTGGGTGATATGGTAGTTCTATTTTAAAGTTTTTGAGGGATCTCATACTGTTTTCTGAAATGGCTATACCAATTTACATTCCCACCAAGAATGTACAAGATTTCCCTTTTCTTCACATCATCACCAACACTTGTTATCTTTTGTCTTTTTCATAACATCCATCATAACATGTGTGAGGTGATAATCTCATTGCGGTTTTGATTTGAATTTCATACTTCTTGATTTCAAAATATATTACAAATCAATAGTAACCAAAAGAGTATGGTGCAGGCATAAAAACAGACGTATCAGCCAATGGAATAGAACAGACAGCCCAGAAATAAATCCACATATTCATGATTTCCAGATGTTTGATAAGGGTGTCAATAAACACAATGGGGAAAGGATAGTCTCTTCAATAAACAGTGTTGGTAAAACTGGATATAAACATGCAGAAGAATGAAAGTGTACACTTATCTCACACTATATACAAAAATCAACGCAAAATGAACTAAAGACTTAAATATAAGACCTGAAACTGTAAAACTGCTACAGTAAATCATAGGGGAAAATCTTTTCAACATTGGTCTTGACAATGGTTTTTTGGTCATAATATCAAAAACACAAGCAACAAAAATAAAAATAGATAAGTGAAATTTCCTCAAACTGAATACCTTCTGCACAGCAAAGGAAGCAATCAACAGACTGCAAAAGCAGTTTATGAAATAGGAGAAAGTATTTGCAAACCACATATCTGATAAGCGGTTAATATCCAAAATTTATAAGGAACTCAAACAATTTAATAGGAAAAAAAAAAAACCTAATGAAAGCTAGTGGGAAGCAGCCTCATAGCACAGGGAGATCAGCTCCGTGCTTTGTGACCACCTAGAGGGGTGGGATAGGGAGGGTGAGAGGGAGACGCAAGAGGGAGGAGCTATGGGGATATATGTATATGTATAGCTGATTCACTTTGTTATAAAGCAGAAACTAACACACCATTGTAAAGCAGTTATACTCCAATAAAGATGTTTAAAAAAAAAAAAAAGCAAGTCAGTAACAACAACAAAAAAGTAAACCTCGGGCTTCCCTGGTGGCGCAGTGGTTGAGAATCTGCCTGCTAATGCAGGGGACGCGGGTTCGAGCCCTGGTCTGAGAGAGTCCCACATGCCGCGGAGCAACTGGGCCCGTGAACCAAAACTACCGAGCCTGCCCATCTGGAGCCTGTGCTCCGCAACAAGAGAGGCCGTGATAGTGAGAGGCCTGCACACTGCAATGAAAAGTGGCCCCCGCTTGCCACAACTAGAGAGAGCCCTCGCACAGAAACGAAGACCCAACACAGCAAAAATAAATAAATTAATTAATAAACTCCTACCTCCAACATCTAAAAAAAAAAAAAAGTAAACCTAACACATTTAACGTGTTTTGCTACAGAAATACTTTTTTTGCTTCAGAAATATTCTTTGAGATAAATTCTTAATGACTATTGAGAAAATAGTAATACGGCACAGATGAATCATGCATGAGATTAACTTTGGTTAGTATATTTTAATTGATATTATGGGACCTGTGTCCCAGAAGAAGATTGAGGGAATTATCCAGCAGGGTGATGGCGAAATATTTTGGGGAGGTGGGAAGTGAAGTGAAAATAAACCAACATTTTCTGAAAAAAAAAAAAAAAAAAACTAATGAAAAATGGACAAAGGACATGAACAGACATTTCGCAAAAGAAGGCATATAAATGGCCAACAGGTGAACTACAGATGAGCAACAAAAGGTGTTCAGCATGTACTACTTTTGACCAGAGTTTTGGGAATCTATCTTGCAGCTGTATTCACACAGGAAAATAAAAGTGTATGTGCAGGATGTTCACAGTGATCACAATTTGTAATGGCCAAAAGTTGGGATCATACAGAATATTGACACGGGCCCAGTTTCTATTTGAATCTGTCATCAGCACTTTCAACAGAATAATAGAGGCAAGGAAATGACAGTTTGTCATGGTGTGTGCCTGCCTGAAGACAGTCTGAAGAGGCTATTTACAAAGATGCAGACAACCCACCAGGAGCTAGCCCACCCGCTGTGTCCTGCTCAGATTTGAGAGGCATTTACCAAATGTCAAATGGGTGCCAGGTGCTCCGGCAGAAATTACCACACAATCTTACTGAATCAATTACCCACAAAGCAGTGTTTCTAAAAGAGTCAAGTGGGTCTCAGGGAAGAGGGAGAGAAAAGATTTTTCACTCCAGAAGACCAAGTTTCCAGATAAACACTGGTCACTCATGATGAAGGCAGGAACAAGTGTTGTGTAAACTGACCACAAACCTGATTTGTTTCATTTTCTTATCCAGTGTAGGTCAACCACCAAACACATCTCACTCTGACTCCAGGATTTTGCTTATATTATCCTCCTTTTAGTAATGTCCTTCTACAACTCAGTTATAATTGTAAGCATTCTATGAACCAGGCTTCCCCAGTCTTTCCTTTCTAGTGGATGTGTAACCAATGCCAAGGGCATTACTTTAACTGTTATTGTAAATAAATAAATAAATATGTGTACATAATATATATAAGATGATATGGATAAGCCAAAAATATATAGAAATAACTTTAAAAGTTTTATCTGTCTTTTTCCTGTAAATGATGAGGCTATTTCCATATCAGTAAATCGATCTCTACATCATTTCTCTTGAAGAGTTCATAATAATGTATTGTATAGACATAGGGATGCACCAAAATTGATTAAAACACAGTGATATTATTAGATACTAAAAAACCAACATTGTAATAAAGATCCCTATACACGTGTCTGAGTACACACTTTGTTTTTTACTACTTCTCCACATCAAATGCTTAGATATGTATTATTGGCTCAATTGTCCTGCAGTATTTCTGCAGCAAATGCCTACAGAAGAAAATGCAAGCCATTTTTATATTCACCAAACAGATACAATTTTTTTTCTTAATTGGCTCACAAATAGTGGGTAGCATCACTATTTTTAAATCTTGGAAAATCTATAGTCAAACATAATATGTTTATCATTTGAATAGCTCATATTTTTTTTTCTAAGCTTTGATATTGATTAAATTATATAGAAGTATCTATTTTTTGATGGCTTCCTAGAATTTTCTGCAAAGTTCTCTAGGCATGGTGGTGATAAAAAGTGTGTTTGTTTGTTGTCACATTTTGAATATCTTTTATGTTGTTGGCCTATTCCGTTTAAAAAGTGTTTTTTAATGTGTGATTTTATCCACCATTTTATAATAGTAAGCTTTCGTATTTCTTTTTTTTTTTATAAATATCCCTGTCCATGATCTATCTTCAAAAAATATATTCTTCTCTCAATTTGTAAACTCTGTTAATTTTCTACTAGTACATATTCTCCCTAGGTGTGCATGCATAGGCATGTGTGTGTGTCTGTTTGTATGCTTCTTCTCTCGATGGCATGGTTTATTTATTCTAATTTTTCCTTTAATAATAAAAACACTAAAATATATCAGTATTCTACTTTATACATCTTGGAATAAATATCGTAAGTTTTTATATATATTATTGTCATTATAATAGTAGATTTTTTTTTCCTCTTTGGCAAATGTTTTAGGTAGATTTGTTTTAAATTTCTAGGTATTAGGATGAGGGGAAGATGGCGGAAGAGTATGACGCGGAGATCACCTTCCTCCCAACAGATACACGAGAAATACATCTACACGTGGAACAACTTCTACAGAACACCTACCGCACGCTGGCAGAAGACCTCAGACCTCCCAAAAGGCAAGAAACTCCCCACGTACCTGGGTAGGGCAAAAGAAAAAAGAATAAACAGAGACAAAAGGATAGGGATGGGATCTGCACCCGTGGGAGGGAGATGTGAAGGAGGAAAGGTTGCCACACACTAGGAAGCCCCTTCGCGGGCGGAGACTGCGGGTGGCGGAGGGGGGAAGCTTCCGGGCAGCGGAGGAGAGCACAGCAACAGGGGTGCGGAGGGCAAAGCGGAGAGATTCCCGCACAGAGGATCGGTGCCGACCTGCACTCACCAGTCCAAGCGGCTTGTCTTTTCACCCGCCGGGGCGGGCGGGGCTGGGAGCTGAGGCTCGGGCCTCCTTCAGAGCGCAGGTAGAGGACTGGCATTGGCGGTGTGAACACAGCCTGCAGGGGGTTAGTGCACCACGGCTAGCCGGGAGGGAGTCTGGGGAAAAGTCTGGACCTGCCGAAGAGGCAAGAGACTTTTTCTTCCCTCTTTGTTTCCTGGTGTGTGAGGAGAGGGGATTAAGAGTACTGCTTAAAGGAGCTCTAGAGACGGGCGTGAGCCGTGGCTAAAAGCAAGACCCCAGAGACGCGCATAAGACGCTAAGGCTGTTGCTGCCGCCACCAAGAAGCCTGTGTGCGAGTACAGGTCACTATCCACACCCCCTTCCGGGGAGCCTGTGCAGTCCGCCACTGCCAGAGTCCCGGGATCCAGGGACAACTTCCTCTGGAGAACGCATGGCGCGCCTCAGGCTGATGCAATGTCACGCCGGCCTCTGCCGACGCAGGCCCGCCCCGCACTCTGTGCTCCTCCCTCCCCCCCGGCCTGAGTGAGCCAGAGTCACCGAAGCAGCTGCTCCTTTAACCCAGTCCTGTCTGAGCGAAGAACAGACGCCCTCCGGCGATCTACACACAGAGGCGGGGCCAAATCCAAAGCTGAGCCCCGGGAGCTGTGAGAACAAAGAAGGGAAAGGGAAATCTCTCCCAGCAGCCTCAGGAGCAGCGGATTAAAGCTCCACAATCAACTTGATGTACCTGCACTGTGGAATACATGAATAGACAACGAATCATCCCAAATTGAGGAGGTGGACTTTGAGAGCAAGATTTATGAGTTTTTCCCCTTTACCTCTTTTTGTGAGTGTGTATGTGTATGCTTCTGTGTGAGATTTTGTCTGTATAGCTTTGCTTCCACCATTTGTCCTAGGGTTCTATCCGTCCGTTTTTTATTGTTTCTTTGTTTGCTTTTTTAAATTTGTTTTCTTAATAATTATTTTTTATTTTAATAAGTTTATTTTATTTTACTTTATCTTCTTTCTTTCTTTCTTTCTTTCTTTCTTTCTTTCTTTCTTTCCTTCCTTCCTTCCTTCCTTCCCTCCTTTAGACAACTATTCTGAGCCGTGTGGATGAAAGGCTCTTGGTGCTGCAGCCAGGAGTCAGTGCTGTGCCTCTGAGGTGGGAGAGCCAATTTCAGGACACTGGTCAACAAGAGACCTCCCAGCTCCACATAATATCAAATGGCGAAAATCTCCCAGAGATCTCCATCTCAACAGCAGCAGCCAGCTTCACTCAAGGACCAGCAAGCTACAGTGCTGGACATCCTATGCCAAACAACTAGCAAGACAGGAACACAACCCCACCCATTAGAAGAAAAGCTGCCTAAAATCATAATAAGGCCACAGACACCCCAAAACACACCACCAGACGTGGACCTGCCCACCAGAAAGACAAGATCCAGCCTCAGCCGCCAGAACACAGGCACTACTCCCCTCCACCAGGAAGCCTACACAACCCAGTGAACTAACCTTAGCCACTGGGGACAGACACCAAAAACAACGGGAACAATGAACCTGCAGCCTGCAAAAAGGGACCCCAAACACAGTAAGAAAGCAAAATGAGAACACAGAAAAACACACAGTGGATGAAGGAGCAAGATAAAAACCCACCAGACCTAACAAATGAAGAGGAAATAGGCAGTCTACCTGAAAAAGAATTCAGAATAATGATAGTAAACATGATACAAAATCTTGGAAATAGAATGGAGAAAATGCAAGAAACATTTAACAAGGACCTAGAAGAACTAAAGATGAAACAAACAACGATGAACAACACAATAAATGAAATTAAAAATACTCTCGATGGGATCAATAGCAGAATAACTGAGGCAGAAGAACAGATAAGTGACCTGGAAGATAAAATAGTGGAAATAACTACTGCAGAGCAGAATAAAGGAAAAAGAATGAAAAGAACTGAGGACAGTCTCAGAGACCTCTGGGAAAACACTAAATGCACCAACATTCAAATTATAGGGGTTCTAGAAGAAGAGAAAAAGAAAAGGACTGAGAAAATATTTGAAGAGATTATAGTTGAAAATTTCCCTAATATGGGAAAGGAAATAGTTAATCAAGTTCAGGAAGCACAGAGAGTCCCATACAGGATAAATCTAAGGAGAAATACGCCAAGACACATATTACTCAAAGTGTCAAAAATTAAATACAAAGAAAACATATTAAAAGCAGCAAGGGAAAAACAACAAATAACACACAAGAGAATCCCCATAAGGTTAACAGCTGATCTTTCAGCAGAAACTCTGCAAGCCAGAAGGGATTGGCAGGACATATTTAAAGTGATGAAGGAGAAAAACCTGCAACCAAGATTACTCTACCCAGCAAGAATCTCTTTCAGATTTGATGGAGAAATTAAAACCTTTACAGAAGGTAAAGATGGAAACAACCTAAGTGTCCGTCATCAGATGAATGGATAAAGAAGATGTGGCACGTATATACAGTGGAATATTACTCAGCCATAAAAAGAAATGAAATTGAGCTATTTGTAATGAGGTGGATAGACCTAGAGTCTGTCATACAGAGTGTAGTAAGTCAGAAAGAGAAAGACAAATACCATATGTTAACACATATATATGGAATTTAAGAAAAAAACTGTCATGAAGAACCTAGAGGTAAGAGAGGAATAAAGACACAGACCTACTAGAGAATGGACTTGAGGATATGGGGAGGGGGAAGGGTAAGCTGTGACAAAGTGAGAGAGAGGCATGGACATATATACACTACCAAGCGTAAGGTAGATAGCTAGTGGGAAGCAGCCGCATAGCACAGGGAGATCAGCTCGATGCTTTTTGACCGCCTGGAGAGGTGGGATGGGGAGGGTGGGAGGGAGGGAGACGCAAGAGGGAAGAAATATGGGAACATATGTATATGTATAACTGATTCGCTTTGTTATAAAGCAGAAACTAACACACCATTGTAAAGCAATTATACTCCAATAAAGATTTAAATAAATAAATAAATTACTAGGTATTGGGGAATTTTTACTGATTTCTTTCAATAAGGGTAGCAGGAGCATGATTAACATTATTAATTTAAAGTCCTCTTCTATTGCAGTCAAATAACATAGCCTCTAAAACATGTGCTTCAGGGACTCTGATATTTTCCTTGAGTCACATAGATCAAATTTTGAAATATTCCATAGGCATTTGAAAGGGAACTATAGCCTTTGTATAAAGAAAACATAGTTTTACATACAAATATATTTAATTAATTCATGTAATTAATTATAACCTATAATATCTGTTAAAGATAAATTGATACATTACTGTCAATTTATATAATTGACTTTTAGCATACATTGTCAAGTTCATCTTACTTTTCCAATTACTTTGCCTTGTGGCCATATTCAATATATTTTTCTTCATTGAAGTTACTTCGTTGTCATTGTGAATTACATCCATCACTAATTAAAAAAATACTTATTCTGCTTGATGTTTTTGCCTTAAAACTTCTCTCATGATATCAACAGTGTGACATTGTATGGAATAGTGATAAAAGCACTAACTCCGGAACCCAACTCTGCTATTTACTTAAGCTAGATAATAACGGACAAGTTAGTACGTAACTGTGCCTCAGTTTCTTTACCTGTAAAGTGGGGATAATAACAGTGCAGTCCCCATAATATGTCTCTGAGGGTTTGGAATTGTGTAAGTATGAGCTATATTACACTTTTCTGTTTCCATTTTCCTGAAAATACATCTTCTTACTTTTTTTCCACTCCACTTTCAGACTATTTCATATAATCAACATCTACTATTTTGTTTTTTTGAAGGGAATTACCTTGCATGGGGGGGGGGTCAACTCATTTAATAGATCTCCTCCAATGTGCTGGCCAACAGAATCCGTGCTATCCACTGGGATTTGGAGTCAGAAGACCTGGAATCCAGTCTTTCAGTTCTTACACCTTATCACCTTTGGGAAAGTTGTTTAACTTCTTTGAGACTTAGTGTTTTTACTTGTAAGATAGGAATGAAACCCTCTACAAAAATTTTGGTGATGCTTAAGTGAGATAATATACAGGAAAGCCCTTTAGAAACTAAAATGATATTACACCATTGTTAATTGCTATAGTCACTGCAGATTCACAAGCCTTTCAGAATCTCCTGGGACAAGATACCTTCAAAGTTCAGAATATTTTGGATTTTAGAAAAGTGATTCAGTACATATTTCAATTATTAGATTCAGTGAGATCTGAAGTAGCAACTCATAACGAAACACATTAATATTTCTGCAGCAAAATAGACAAATATTCTCACTCAGTGGTGTAAACAAAGACCAAACCTAACTTCATGACCATTTAAGACGGATTTAACTCTCAACTGAGTTACAAAAATTTTTTATCTCAATAACTTTTTGGAATTTGCAAATGGCAATGAGAAATTGTTGACCTGTATTTCCATGGTTTCCGTATTAAATCTCATTTGTTTTGGGGGGAAGTTCATGCAAATTCCATTTTTAAAAACATTTATTAAGTGACTTGATGTGTGGGTTGTGTAAAACAATGGAAGATAACTGAAACAAAAGGGAAAAAAAGATAATTGGACTTTATCCAAATTTAAAACTTTTGTGTATCAAAGGACACTATTAAGAGAATGAAAAATAGAGTGGAGAAAACACTGGCAAATCATTTATCTGATAAGGGTCTAGTGAGTGTGTGTGTGTGTACGTGCTTTCACTTCTTCTCCTGACTACATCGTTTAATCTAATAAAGGACAATTTCCACACAACGTCCATGGACTGAAAACGATATTGACTTTGTTCCTGTTCTCTGTCCAATAGAGTGTGTGTACTCTTTAAACACATTTAGAGAGAAGATCTTGGACATAACACCATTCTAAATTTTGGATCCAAGCAAGCTGGACTCTCCTGAAGTTGTCTATTACCTCTTACTTCTAATACCTCACTTTCTAATATTCCTAGCTGTTAAACTTAATTTTAAAATATAATTTCTAAGATACCTGCTATCAAGAATTCTTCCTTTTGATCATCTTAGCCCTCAACAATTTTTCTTTCTTCACTGGATCTATAACTTTTAGAATGCATGCAGAACTCCCAGTTTTGCTTCTACTTCTTGCCCCTTATTTTATGTGGTTTATAAAACTCCTTTCCTGTTAGTAACATCTTGCTTAGTGTACAGGGTAGATTTGGTGTAGGTAAGCAGTACAAACCAGTATCCAAAGTGTAATAGCTCAGGGTCTTGTTGTGATTGGAGCCCAGATCATGAGTCAATGCTCATGTTGATGTGATGACAGAAGCGTTAATTTTCTACCTTTTCTCAGGTGACACCTTCCCCCCAAAAAAGTCAGGTCAAAACCTAGGTCAGTTTTTTTCCCCCTAGTTCTATCAATAGTTACCTTAAAATCAGTAAAAACTCTTTATGGTTCTAGCATTAGTTTTTGTGTGTATTAGTTCAACATATACACAAAAGTTTTCATCTTATTTCTTTGTCCTTATAATGATAAACTATGTAGAAGCTATGTGTTAGAATTTAGGCTAGCTCCATATTAGCCTAAAGAATGAATGGAAAATGTTACATTTGGATATTATTTTAAATTTTTAAATTAAATTTGAACAGTGTAAAATTTCAGAGTAAATATTTGGACAATCAAGTGGTTAAGAGAATATGCCTCAAATTTTAAGGACTTGGAATGAACTTCAGCTTTAGGGATTAATTTTCAGATTAATTTATGGTATGTAACTTTGAGCAAGTTACTTGTCCTCAGTTTTATTATCGTTCTTGTCATCAACAATAATGCCACTTCAGCTATTGATAGTTTGAGTTTTTAAAATTTTATAAATACAGAAAAAATGAAAATAGAAATTCTCATAAATTACTTTTAAGAGGTTATTATCCAGTATCAGAGAGATGCAGAAGCAGTTTGATGAGAGCTATGCTGTCTAAGGCAGGTCCTTCTGAAACTCTTGACACCATCCATGTTTTAAGTTTACGCTAAAGAAATCATCACTTTTTAGATAATGCTCTCACAAGATTATTAAATGACTATTGAGCATCCATATTGATTTGGTAACATTTGACTTTCTGGGACCCAGAACTTTGTACCACCTTAACTACATTTTCTGCTGAAGAGATGAGGAGAAGAAACAGAGGGTGGAAAATGGAAACGTGTCAAGAAGATTCTACATTCTGAGCACTAGTGCTTGTTATATGGAGTAGAAGACCACATAATACCACGTCAGAACAAATCCTACAGACTCTTCTCTTGAGAGCACATTACTGAGACACAGACTTGGAGATCCATCAATTTATTTCTCATTATTGAAAGCTGCATGAAAGAACACAAAAAGCTGTGGAAAAGTGTGTTAACTGGTCAGATCATCATAGGACAGGCTACTGCAATACCTCTATAGTGTGTCAAATCTTAAGATTCAGAAACTCCAGGTAGAAACCAGGCATAAGAAATTTTACTAATATTCAGAAAAATCTCAATTCAAAGTTTAAATTTATGTCTTAACTCACCTCCAATTTCTTAAAGGAATACTTTAATTCTGCTAAGAGGCAAGCAAGTTATTTTGCAAGTTATTTTAAAAGTCCTTATCAGTTCTCGATATCTTTTGATATTCATGTGGATTTGATGTTATCCATCTCCTTAAAATATCTATATAAGAGAAATAAATTGCCAAACGAATAAATACACAGATGAATCTTGAGGTATTCGTTTTGAACATAGGCCTGTCATCACACCCTTCCAAAACACATTTTCACCTGCAGGCACACACTAGGCATTCATCAACCTCATTTCTTGAAATGTTCTTGATAGTATTCATCCTACTTTAAACCACCTGTCAAAACAACCCTTTAATTAGGTTAAGCTGTCTGGCTTTGTGAAAAGGTTTACTGTACTCAGTTGTCCCTGCCATAAAATTAATAGTTTGACCAACTTCTAAAGAGACGGACTTTGCACTCGTGAAAGTCAAATTAAATCCACCTTTGCCAAACAGGGGGAAAAATCGATGTGTCTGAAACTTTGAAAACAGCACTTCATTTATTATAATCTTTTGAGTGCCAAAGTACAAATAAGGTAGACCTGCAGCTGCAAGAAAGCACAAGTTATAGCACATTGCTCTTATGACCCTTTTAGTAGGCAATGTGCCTACAAGATAATGAACAGAGAGAACGTACCAGAATCGGCACTGCCAAATGTCCAACCAAATTTGTAATAAGCAAGCAGTCATTCAGTAAGTTAATATTCCACAACTCCAATATTACTTAGGCTAGTCACTGCACATTATTTCTAGACCACAATTCTGATAATATTTTTCAGGAATAAGGCTCATTTTATTATTAAAACTCAGGAGGATAAAATTCGTTCTAAAAATAATTTATAATTTCATTCAAGCCTTATTAAACTGCTTTTGGCCCCATGTTCTTTCTGTTGAAGCAGCAAAGGAAATAATACTAGAGACTGTTTAATCCTGAAGACAGTGATTTGGAGTTTTGGTTGGGGAATTTGTTTTTCCCTCAACACATAACATAAATGGGTCTTTATTGACTTGGAAATAAAAATGATTCATGATTCCAGTTATTATTTAAGGTGTGTAAAGTCTTAAGGTCCCTAAGGTAGGACTCAAAGCAGAGAGTAGAATTAACTAAGATAAAGTGCTCCGATATTTTTCACAAGTCAAAGGGAGTCATCAGAAAAGTTGAAGAAGCCATATGTTTCACCTTAAAATGTAAGAGGGTAAGAAATAATTTAAGACAAAGATTTATTTCTTGGTTACTTTCCTTAATTCTGCATTTTCATTCAGTGTATATACATTATTGAAACTTAATATGATAATTACGGTCAACTATAGTTTTATGGAGTTTATGAGCAGTAAAGAAACTTGATTTCTTGTTTCTTCCTTTAGTAGTATGAGATGCATGGTTGTAGGGCAGTCACTTGATTCTGAGAAGAGCTTTGTCATCTCTCAATATTATCTACAAGCGTGATTCTAAAAGT
The DNA here is from genome assembly GCF_003676395.1 of Aethalodelphis obliquidens. Lineage (NCBI taxonomy): Eukaryota > Metazoa > Chordata > Mammalia > Artiodactyla > Delphinidae > Aethalodelphis > Aethalodelphis obliquidens. Next base: position 11,046,866 of record NW_020837965.1, on the reverse strand, counting down.
CCAGCAGCTCAGGGAAGAGGTGTCTTGATGTTTCTTCATATTCTCACCCAATACTTCTCAACCAAATTGAAAAACCTTTTTTATAACAATATATTTTTTTATTTTTTTGTTTCTTATCCTGAAGTAAAACTCACATATAACACATTTTTTTTTCTTAAAAGTCAATCTAAAGCCTTAAGTGTTACATAGAAGAATAACAATAAAGTAATTTATACTGAAATATTCCATTTCAGTTTGGAAATGCTCAGACTGACTATACTAGGAGACATAATAAAGTCATCAGATTATTTTACTAAGTATAATAAACTTAGAATAAAAAGGGAAAGATCATCAGAAGCAATTCTGTACAATTTTTACAGAAAATAAAAGCAGAGATACAGGTGGACATTAGAATAAAACTCAGCATGAGGAGAAGTAAATAACAGAATAGACTTATCTATGAGTGAGAAAGATGAAAATGACTTCAATCAATATAGGTATAAAACACCAAGAACTACCACAGACTGTTTAATGGCGAAAATGAGAAGTCAAAATATTTGCAGATGGTTTGGACCTTATATATAGGAGTAGTTTGAAAATAATTCTTTATATATATATATATGTATATGTGTGTATATATATATATATATATATATATATATATATTTTTTTTTTTTTTTTGCAGTACGCAGACCTCTTACTGCTGTGGCCTCTCCCGTTGCGGAGCACAGGCTCCGGGCGCGCAGGCTCAGTGGCCATGGCTCACGGGCCCAGCCGCTCCGCGGCATGTGGGATCTTCCCGGACCGGGGAACGAACCTGTGTCCCCTGTATCGGCAAGCGGACTCGCAACCACTGCGCCACCAAGGAAGCCCAATTCTTTATACTTTTTATCAAACATTTATATAATGCTTTCTGTGTATCTGTTTCATTCTATGCTTTTTAAATGTATTAACTCATTCCCTCCTCATGTGAATTACCCTGTGAGACTGGAATCATTATTTTGCAGAGGAAACTGAGACACAGAGGGTTACATAATTTACCCAAGAATCTATAGCTAGTAAGCAGCAGAGCCAAGATTTGAAACTATGCATTCTTTTTTTAAAAAATTTATAGTTGATTTACAATGTCATGTTCATTTCAGGTATACAGCACATTGACTCAGTTATACATATATATATATATATATATATATTCCAGTGTCAACACACTTGATTGCCATGCTATAATATAATGACCTGGAATAGGACAGAATCAAAGAATCACAAAATATATCTCCCATTTTAAGATTCTGCCATATGTTGAAGCATATAATTTTTTCTACTATGTAAAAAAGGCCGTAGAGGCCATATTGATCAATGTAAGACAGGAAGCATAGAATATATTGGGATAAAGAATAGGAATAAAAGTCTGTGAAGACATGGTGAGTCACATCTCTAGAAACATCATGAAAACGAGTTTTTGGTATAGAAAATAGAAACTTAAAAATTAAGTTCAACATGGTTTTTCACAATTAGAATTTTCATTGTGCTATAGAAATACTCAAAACTAAAAAATCAAGAACATTATTTAATTTTAGACAAGCTTTATTGATAAAAGTTAATGAGATGCTTATATTTCATATATCTCCACTAATTTTAATATTTTCACCTGGCTATAAAAAGTAGTCACACATATTCCCCTGTTAAAAAATTGCATGCAAAATCTACAAATTGAGATACAGATTCAAATTCCATGAGAAGCGTGGCCACACATAATAAAAGATTCAAAATGATGTACAACTCTTGGTAAAGTTTAAAACAGAACAACCTTCCTTTGATTTATATAATATTTGCACTCCTTGGTTATTCAGTTTGCCTTAAAGTTGTCCAAAAAGACTGTTTGAATTTATATATAAATTGGAGTTTTAATCTACGGTTTGGGTATAAACATCTGTTTTGGCTACATGAAGGCTATTTAAGAGCTCTGCTGAAATGAACTATACATGTTTGCAGAACAATCCTGATCATTGCAGAATGTCTACCGTTCCCGGCCCCACTCACCAGCTCCGGTTTAGCCACCTCCCCCAAGCGTTGTGACAACTAAAAATAACCCCCATAAATTTACAAAATGTACCCTAGAGAGTGGTACCTCCCCCACTGAGATCCATTGATTTAAGGCTTTACATGCAGAGGTAGCTAAAGCAAATTTCACAGCTTGAATAATACAATTATGTAAGCCAATAAATTCCTCTTTTTGGCAAAATATATTAGACTGATGATTCATTCTTTAAAAAATAAAACTCATTTTCATTAAAATAAAGCATAAATGAGTTTGCATTTTTGCTTCTGAGTTATTTTCCACGATTATCATTCTACAAGAATATGAAAACAGTAGGAGCTATATATGGACAATGTAGAATTTTTCTTTCAGTCTTACTATAAATGTATAGATTTTAATGAAAATGTTATATAGTATCTAACCTAGAAATGAAAACTGAACAGACCATATGTATCAAGCAACCAGATATTGTATTAGGAAAATACTCTCAAGAAACATACTCTGGATTGAAACACAAGTGTCTGATCAGAGATTTTATTTTCAAAATCAAAAGATTTAAGGAGTTCTGTGTAGTAGACTTGAAAATGAGTATCCTGAGTCAAAGTTTGGTTAGTCCTTGGAAAATGCTATCTCTAATTCATATTGGCTATCTAGACACAGCGTTCCTGGACAGAAGGACGTGATTTTATTTATATTTTAAGAAAATGTAATAACTCTCTAGCAAACTAAATATTTTAGTCTCAGGGATGAAGCTGATTTTAAGTTACATTTTTTCATTGGAAGTATTTTGTAATTTTGGGGGAAGTAAGACATTAAAATAGATAGATGCACATGTATGCATAGGTATTCATGTATGTACACACACTTATGTATTTTCATATACATATAAATACATATGTAATAAGAGAAAGAATGAGAACACATGAATCAATTGTGGGTTACTTCAAAGTCCCAAAATAGCTTACAGAATGAAATAATACTTAGCATTTTGTAAGTGTCCTTTGTGCAGTGCACTGTTCTAAGTCCTTATGTATATTAATTAATATGATACTCAATAACTTTATGAGACAGATACTATTATACCAACATCACCATTTTATAGCTAGAGAAACTCCAAGGTGAAGAATTAGGTGGCAAGTTTTCGATCCAAGCATTTTGGTCCCAGAGTGTTTTCTTAAACACGATATTCTATGGCTTTCCTCTACTATTTAATCAAATATCAGTTCTGAAAGCTGTACACATGTAACAAAAATAACTCAAAAAGTTCAACTTGAAGACAAGTTAGAGTTATCCTATTGCCTTATAGACTTAATATGTTAATATGTATTTTGACTTGCCGGAACACAAGTGAGAAACTTCTTGGGCTACTAAATCCTTTTTCCCCCCTGTTTTTTAATTGAAGTATAGTTGATTTACAATGTCATGTTCCTTTCAGGTGTACAGCAAAGTGATTCACAGATATATATATATATATATATATATATATATATATATATACATATATATATAGAGAGTTATACATATGTATGTATATTCTTTTTCAGATTATTTTCCATTACAGGTTATTACAAGATACTGAATATAGTTCCTTGTGCTATACAGTAGGTCTTTATTGGTTATCTATTTTATATATAGTAGTGAGTATCTGTTAATCCCATACTTCTAATTTATCCCTCCCCCCACATTTACTCTTTGGTAACCATCATTTTGTTTTCTAAGTCTGTGAGTCTATTTCTGTTTTGTAAATAAGTTCATTTGTATGATTTATTTTTAGAGTCCACATTTAAGCAACATCATATGATATTTTTCTTTGTCTGACTTACTTCACTTAGTATGATAATCTCTAGGTCAACCTATGTTGCTGCAAATGGCATTATGTCATTCTTTTTTTATGGCTGAGTAATATTCCATTATTTTGTGTGTGTGTGTGTGTGTGTGTGTGTGTATATATATATCAGATCTTCTTTATCTATTCATCTGTCAATGGACATTTAGGTTGCTTCCATGTCTTGCCTATTGTAAATAATGCTGCTATGAACTTTGGGGTGCATGTATCTTTTCAAATTAGAGTTTTCATCTTTTTCAGATATATGTCCAGGGAGTGGCATTGCTAGATCATATGGTAACTCCATTTTTAAGTTTTTTAAGGAACCTTCATGCTGCTCTCCATAGTGGCTGTGCCAATCACTAAATCATTTTATCATAAAACATTTTGTAATGGTTTATGATAAAATGCAGCACTATGTAAAAAGTAGTGTTGCATGAAATATGCTTTTAAAACGCTGCATGATACTGCTTATTTTTAATACATTTATTTTTTTTAATTTTTTAATTTAATTTAATTTTTTTATACAGCAGGTTCTTATTAGTCATCAATTTTATACACATCAGTGTATCCATGTCAATCCCAATCTCCCAATTCATCACACCACCCCCAACCCCCGTCGCTTTCCCCCCTTGGTGTCCATATGTTTGTTCTCTACATCTGTGTCTCAATTTCTGCCCTGCAAACTGCTTCATCTGTACCATTTTTATAGGTTCCACATATATGCATTAACATATGATATCTGTTTTTCTTTTTCTGACTTATTTCACTCTGTATGACAGTCTCTAGATCCATCCACGTCTCAACAAATGACCCAATTTTGTTCCTTTTTATGGCTGAGTAATATTCCATTGTATATATGTACCACATCTTCTTTATCCATTCATCTGTCGATGGTAATTTAGGTTGCTTCCATGACCTGGCTATTGTAAATAGTGCTGCAATAAACATTGGAGTGCAAGCGTCTTTTCGAATTATGGCTTTCTCTGGGTATATGCTCAGTAGTGGGATTGCTGGATCATATGGTAATTTTATTTTTAGTTTTTGAAGGAACCTTCATACTGTTCCATAGTGGCTGTATCAGTTTACATTCCCACCAACAGTGCAAGAGTGTTCCCTTTTCTCCACACCCTCTCCAGCATTAGTTGCTTGTAGATTTTCTGATGCCCATTCTAACTGGTGTGAGGTGATACCTCATTATAGTTTTGATTTGCGTTTCTCTAATAATTAGTGATGTTGAGCAGCTTTTCATGTGCTTCTTGGCCATCTGTATGTCTTCTTTGAAGACATGTCTATTTAGGTCTTCACCCCATGTTTGGAGTGGGTCATTTATTTTTCTATATTTGCAAATGAATCAATGGTCAAAGGGTTAATCTCCAAAATATATAAACAGCTCATGCAGCTCAATATTAAAAAATGCATTATACTGCTTTTAAATAACATTTTAAACATATAACATTAATAAGAGTTAAGAAGTCCATATTTCACTCAAAATTTTATCATCAATATTTTAAGTTGTATTTTAAAATATTTTATACCAATTTTTGAAAAATATTAATTTATAGGCTCCAGAATCTGAGAATGTTGATGGTATATATATATATATATATATATATATATATATATATATACACATATATATATATATTCTTTTTTAAATTATAAAATGTCTTCTAAGTACTGACATTTTAAGCAGATTTACTAAATCTTTTTGAATATAAAAATAATCAAAGGCATACCTCATGATTCCAGCATCTTCTTAGTGACCCATGTGAAAAGTGACATTTATATTTTTAAAATATTCAATAAATCATTTAGGATGGCTTTAATGGGGATTAAATGAACAGGTAAAATTAGCCTGTTTTTCTTTAAGAATTATCAGCTTTGACCTTGTAATACTTAAATATGAGGTTAATATTTTCAAAAATCAGAAGTACCCTGAAATCTAGGAAGTGTAATAAAATTTAATGATCTAGAATATAGTTTGATGGATTTAGCTATGGCAAGAGAAATAAACAAAAAGACTAAGCAATCCAGAAAATGGATGCTGTATTCTCAGTTATAATACATCTGTCACATAAACTCTAAATAATTTTATGTCTTTCACATAAACTCTAAAAATGTTCAAAATTTCTTGCCTTTAATTCTGTGTTTACAAAACAAGCCTTAACTTTCAAAAGACTGCTAGCTTTTCCTCACCAAAATTTTTGAGATATTTTTTTAAGCTCTATTAGAAATTTCAGATCTTTCATTAAAATGAACATACATTATCTCATCCCCAAAAATTTACTAAGCAGTTTTGATGGATCTAAACTGGGGTGGAATTGTGGAGGTACAGAAGTTTTAGGCAAAGTCCTTAACCATGGAGTTTTCCATTGTATTATATCTCATGAGCAGACAATTAAGAAAGGCTGATTTAAAATATATTCAGATATGGCTATGTGATGCTCTCAGCTTAAATCCTCACAAGTATAACACGATGAGCAGATGGCTTTCTGCTATTAAGAAGTGATGTTTTTCAATTTCCTATTAAAATATCCTGTTTTTCGTTTTTTCCACTTTGATTCTGGCTTTGTAACAGAGAAAATAATACAAAATAAAAAAAAAAGTTTCATTAATGATAAACCATAGGAAATGACCAAATATCACATATGCAAAAATAAACTATTAGATTCATTAATTTCTTTGGAGATACCTATGAGTGCCTCTTTATTACACATCTATTTCCCCTTCTGTAGAGAAAAAGAAATCAAGTATTTTGAGCTGAGTTTTACAATTAACACCTAGAGTTTGGGTGTCATGTAAAAAGTTTTGAAGTAGAAAACAATAATATTACACTGCTAGGAACTAACTTACCTTTTCCATAGATCTGACAAATGCAGTGTTAATATGTTGAACGTAACACTGGGGGTTGAGATTGACAATGAGCAAGAAAACACGGTGGGACCGCTGAAAGGACTCAATGTAAAAATCACTTCACCCCTGCCAACTAAAAAATGGAACTTGTCATCTGCCTCTATAAGGATTAGGTCACTAGCCACTGCAGCCGCTGACCTTCAACACGCCCTGAAGGGAGTTCAGGGTGGAGATCAGGAATGAAGCGCTCTGTGCTCTGGGAAAAACTGGCAGAACATGCATTCAGATAGTTGGATATTTTCAGGAGGTTTTATGAGTCCAAATTCCTGCATCTTCTCGTATCTAGAAACGCACTAAAATCATTAACGGTGACGTCTGCTCTTCGTGACTGGCCCCAAGCCTCTGCCAACATGTGTGCTTGATTGCACGTACCCCCTTCACTAAAATCATAGATAATACTGACCTTCCCCCCACCTCTTTGGAGCTGGTACCTCAGCACCGTCCGAGATGCTGTCTCAAAGGCTGTAGTCCTCATTTTGTCCCAAATGAAACTTAATCACAGCTCTCATGTTGTACTTTTTTTTTTTTTTTTTTTTTTTGTAGACACCCTCTTTAAGCTAATTATGGCAGAAAGGGAATCTGAAGTCAGTACTGGGAACAATGAGGCAAAAATTTCTGTCACCTCTTTTAAGTCTTGGCTGAAACTGGGCAAATTCCCCTTTTTCACATGTCTCTTTTATGCATATGTATTTAATAAGGACTACATTAGTTCTCTCCTTCCAATGTGCTATAACCTCTTATTCTGACATTTCTTAGGTCTAATTGTGACCTTAATTGATTCACGTATATCTTTCTCCCTGGCAGTGGGTTTATTTCCCACTCATTTCTTCCTGAATACGTGATAAATTATCAAAATTTCAGTCATTCATGAGTCGCCTTCACAATTTTTGCCATATCCACTTACCACCTTTTTTTTTTTTACTTTACATTTTAAACAAAGCATTGTTCCAAGATTGTCTCATATTTCATGTACTGATTTGTGTGTGAAAGACCCCAACCCACGATCCAGGGGGAAACATGTCACTCAAAAGTAATTAATTAGTATGTTCCTTCTTCCTGATCACTGCACTTGCTTTAGTGGACCAAATTAATTCCATAAATTAATTTACTTAATTCGACAAATTAATTTAATACAATTAAATCATGGAAATTTGTTAAACTAATTGTAGAAGCTATCTTTCTAATGGAGTTGCTAAATGAGTAGCTTTTAAGCCAGATTTGTTAGTACCATATCGATACCTTTTCCAGTCAAAGCCTCCCTAAGCATGAAGCCCACAAGTACAAAAACAGAGCCGGAAGATAGAAAAAGTTTCTGGATGACTTCCTTTCAGCACCTGGGTCCAGCTTCACCTTAACCTCAAAGATCTGCTCTTGAACATTTCAACCACTTCCATCAATGCATTCCTGCTGCTTTGGCATAAATAAATTTGAGATGGGTTTATGTTCCTTGCCACGGAAAGAGGTCAATCATATATCTGCACTGTGTTCCCTAGGGTCATTCTCCGTGATGCCAGCGTGAATCAGAATCATTCAGGGTTCTTTAAAACATGCAGATCTTTGTGCCTTACCAGAAATCAAATTTCTGGAAAATGAGCTTGGGGAATAGACATGTGTTATCATTCCGATGTCTGCTACTCATACTACTCACTGATCTGGAGTCTGTTTGCTCCTTTTCATTTTCTTAACACACTAGGCCCTCCAAAGTTACTTCCATGCCTCCTTCAAATTAATTACACAGTTATCTCAACTCAGTCTTTCCAGCATTTGGAAAAATAACTTGACCTTGAGCTTGTCTATCCCTGTACTACCATACCCTTTTACTGAATCAGAGTTCAGCTTTGGTCTGGCTTGGCCTAGATATTCCCCTCAGAAATCTTTCTTAAAGAAAAAGACATTTACAATGTACTGAAACATTGTAAAAACAGAAATTTAAAGGGGACTTAGAGCAGTTATTTCTACCTCATATGGATTCTACAATGTATCCAAAGAAGTACAATTAGGGATTCAGAGGATTTCTTGTGAACAAAGACAGAGAAATTCCTATATTGTTGCAAGACTTCTCAAGTTGGAGAGGAAAGATGCAACTAGCAAATAAAAGGACAAATGCAATTTATTTACTTTTTAATTAATTTTTATTGGAGTATAGTTGATTTACAATGTTGTGTTAGTTTCTTCAGTACAGCAAAGTGAATCAGTTATAGATATACGTATGCACTTTTTTTTAGATTCTATTCCCATAAAAGTCATTACAGTATATTGAGTAGAGTTTCCTGTGCTATGCAGTAGGTTCTTATTTGTTATCGATTTTATATATAGTAGTGTGTATATGTCAATCCCAATCTCCCTTTTAACCCTCCCCTCCACTTTCCCCCCAGTAACCATAAATATGTTTTCTACATTTGTGACTCTATTTCTGTTTTGTAAATAGGTTCATTGACAAATGTAATTTAAATCTGTCATGGGCTGTTTCGACGGACAGTAAAAGAGGGAGAAGGCTGAGTTTGGGGAGGCTGTATTGAGAAAGTGGACCTAATTGAAACAGAACTGTTTAGGCAATCTGGACAGTCAGGACTCAAACTTACTATGAACTATAATTCAGCAGTCACATTGTTGGTGCCCGGCAGCTTTTCCCCAGCTCTGTGTTCTCACTATAGATGTTTCCTCCTGATTGTGCCCTGGTGGTCAGCTTGTTGGAGGTCCTCTTTGTTTCCATTCAGAACACTTTTTGACTTGCTCTCCAATTCCCTGATTGGTTCATTGACCCTAATTATTATTATCTGATAAAGAGTGGAGGTGACACTTCCAAACCACTAGTCCAAGCTGTCTCATTAGGCAGGAAACCTTACCATTTGCCTAATTTAAATAAAAACGTATATTTTACAAAAGCAAACCCAAGCAGCCAGCCACAGAAATTCCTTTCATGGGATCTATTTACTTCTCTTTGGTATTCAGAATATATGATCTTCTAAGGCCCTTCTAACAAGAGTTAAATTGTAGTCTAGTTTTTCAAATGGAAGACAGATTTAGAAGGTGTTGGATTTTTGCAAACCTGCTAAATTCCTAGGCTTACACATTTCAATAGTTAATCATGAAGTAGCTAAAAAATGTACTGCTTTTTGAAAGTATTAAATAACGACAGAGGATGTTTTGTTATTTAAAAACATCTTCGAAAACGCAGCAGGGAAAACAGCTCATGAATTTAATTCTATGGCATCATTTTCAAAACGACAGGTTAATAATGGAATGGTGCTGTCAAGAAAGATGGAATATAGAGTAGTTATGAATGTATTTTGTGAAATGAACATTCTTTATTGATATTGGTATAAAATGCTGAGACCGGATGAGCTTAAAAGAGAACACTAAGAACAGCTAAGATCCATAGAGTACGTTTTGGACTAAACCTCTCTCATTTTGTCCCTCAGGTATCTGCATGTTGAAGGGATGCAGAGATTTCAGCTACTTCTCCACCCTGGACCAGACCTTGGGAATAAGGGACCAGCTCATTTTTATGTGGTGGTGGTGAGGTCAAGGTATCCAGCTAAATCATCTGTATCCTAGAGTCAGTAAAGAAGAGGTTTCTCCTCTCCAATTTCACTTAAGAAACTGTAGATAGTCATGGTTTAATACTCCAAGTCACATACTTACTACGTTTCTTCAGGGATAAATCCTGATAGATTCTATAAACATATTGAACCGCAAATGAAGACCACACATTTTTTTTTTATGCTTCCTAACTTGATAATACACAGTACTTGGATTGTGACATAGCACCAACATTCTTTGCTTTTAAGAACAAAGTGTCTAGAGTGGGCATATAGTCTTACTAAAATGATCTCATCAACTCTATTTAGTGTCACATGAACAGAATATCAATGTGCTGGGCCCTTAGCAGCACAGCAGTTATGTAATGATGGACCCGGGTAATTTAATTTCACATGTGCTTTCATATTAGGCTCTTTGTCATTTGCATGACCTTGGTCTTTCTTCCTATTTCCAACTGAATTCCTGATTTGGAGAGGGGTGGGTCTTGTTTCACTGCTCTTTCCCACACAGAAGCATGTATAGTTAAACTTGATAATTTTTCCTGCAGCTCTTGTACTTTTTTGTTTTTATCTCTCCTGTTTCCTGTCATTATGAACTGAGCCATTGGTCTTCTTTTCTCTTTACATATACCAACCTTATAATATCCTTTAACGTTAAAAGGAAACTGAGGGTCAGCAAGAAGTCATTTCCTTAAAAAAAAAAAGGGTATTGGGTTGACTGTTATACTAAGAGGCTGAAAATGGAAGAACTGTAAGCATACGTTTAAATTTTCTTGGGAAAATATGATCCATACTGCTCCATTCCTGGAAAGAAAAGATAGTGGCTAGTATACTGGAGTCCTGTTATCTTGGTGGATTTTGCCCAACTGTGGCCAGAGAGGGAAAGAAATTAGTGAGAGAAACCATGTGCTGATTTCTTTAACTTTCACAAAAACTTTAGACCTGGGTTTTGGTTTCCAGAGTTTCAATTATGGAGTTCAAAAGATAATAACAATCTTTTCTCTTTCAATCAGAACTCATACACTGTTATCTCAACAGCAGCCGTTCCCAAAATTAACATTTGGAAGTGAAGTTGGGAACTGAAATTGGTCTAGTTGTGACATAGCAGAGTGATTGCAAGCTTGATTTCTTGCAGTCAGACTTCATGGTGACCAAAGTTAATAAGACCAGTAATGAGACACAGCAACAACATCCCTTTCCTGATATGATGCACTGAGAAGGGCATAACGCCTCTGTGCTCCTCTTGCCAAAAATGTAAACCTGAATTTGATTGTGAGGAAACATCAAACAAATCCAAAAGGAGGAACATTCTACAAAGTAACTGTCCAGTCCTCTTCAAAAGGATAAGGTCATGAAAGACAAAGAACCACCTCAATTTAGAAGAGACTACAGAGACATGATGATGAATTTCAGTGTGGGATTATGAATTGAATCCTGGGCCGAAAAAAATCACATTAGTTTAACAATGGGTGAAATTTGTGCAGGTCTATTGATTACTTTACTAAGTAATTAATTATTGCCTTTAATTATTACTATTAAACTAGGATATTAACAATTTCCTAACACTTATTATAACTGTAGTTATGTAAAGATGTCATTATTTTGGAAAGCTGGAAGGAGGGTAAATGGGAATTCGTACAGTACTTTTTTTGCCATTTTTTTATATTTTGAAATTATTTTAAAGTTAAAAATTTTGTTAAATTTATAAAAATGTTAAGAGTCACAACCAATCCCATGGAAACAGATTCCCCAGAAGAATTAGAAAATAATTTGTGTAGTTTAATTAGCTATCCTAGTAAACAAGATTACCGCATTAAATACAATTTGACAAGTGTGCTTGGAACACTTTTTTACACAATGCACAAGAAATCAAGTTTGGGAAGATGTAGTCTTTGCCTTTTAGTAGTATACAAATTATATCAAAAGTTAAAGACTTTTTTTTTTAAAGAAAGTATGGAAAATATATTTGAAAGTCCACAACACTAAAACTGTATGGTATAATTTAAATTTTTTCCAGCATGTCAGAAATCACTTCAGAATTCTACAATTGTTATAGAAGTTTTTGGTGTATTGTAGGCATACAAAGGGAAAAGTTAAAACAAATATATAGTTATTAGAATGTGGGATATGAGATATTCTCATATGATATTCTAAATGACTAATCACACAACTCTCAAAGCACAGAATCTGATCGTTAGCTAATTTATGCACATGAAGAGGTATAATGTGTGAAAGTACTTATATGTCTTCAAATATGACAGAACCTAAACTATTTTTCTATTATTTTTATGGAGCTGAGCTATATGCATGTTAGTGCATTCAAGATGAAATATTCGATCTATCAGAATATTCATTTTGTTTGTACCATTTGTATAATGTTTGTTATACCAGGAAAAGCTCCCCCTGAATTGTGCATATGGCAAACTCCTACATTTTCAAGAATCAACCTCAACAACACCTCCTTTGAGAAGCCTTTTCTCATTCCCCTGGTCGACATGAGCATACATTCTCCCATGGCTGCCATGTTGCTTCTGTATTCATTTGTCAACCATAGGCATTGTCACATTTTACTGTAGTTTTCTATTCAGGGTTCTTCTGAACTAGACATTGATTCTCTACCACAACACCTAGTCCACTGCACCATCTCAAGACATATGCAAATAAAATTATATGCAAATAAAATTATTGTAAATCCAGGATTAAGACTGACTGTTCAGAACCAGTCAATGAGGTATGTGAAATGATAAAAATTTGACTGTGACCTAAACTGACTTCATAAGAAATTGCTTATTCAGATACAGAGGGGCTTTGATATAGCAATTATGGCATTGATGCTTTGGGGTCCAGATTTAATAAAGTATAAACAGTCGAAAATGCCACAAGTTATTCTTAATTGCCATGATCCGAAACAAGGCTGATTTGTTTTAAAAAAACAAAATACCCCAACTTTCTAACGGTCCGCAAACCATGAGTGTTTTCCACAGAGGTTTAAGGAATGTTCACCCTTATTCTTCTAATACAGTCTTTGAGGCAACACAAAGAACATCAGAGTCCTTTAAATACGGGCATCAGCAGGGTCACATGGCATTCTCACTAGGTCAAGGTGGGAAGATTTTGTCCCCTAAGTTGCCCAGAGCATACCTCTTCCCTGTGTGTTCCTGTTGTCTGTCTTGGAAACCAATGCCCATAAAATGAAAGATTAATGAGATCGTCTTCAGCACTGCTTTAGGCAATCACATTTATCCTTCATCATTCTGCTTCCCCAGCCCTGACATTTAGCCTCTCCTTACACTGCTGTCTGATATTACAAATTGTGCTGGGTAATTTCCCCCAGCCAAAATAGGAGATTTAGTAGCACCAGGGAGTTCTGGAAATCTATCCTGCCCGTCATGAAATGCTTCCTGTTCTGGCTTAACAGCCCAAGGGAGAGAAGAAATGAGTCCACGTCAGGATGGTGGGACCACTACAAATAATAGAATCATAAGACCCACAAAAGGAAAAATGTTTGGTTTTCTTTGTAAGAATTCCTATCTTGACACCTTATAACTAATATAAGTCGGGAAATTTCTTAAACATTACTTAACCTACCTACCTTAATATGACATGATTAGTTTCAGCAGAATTATTTCCTGAAAAAAACAAAAAAAGAGTTTAGCTGGCTAATGATAATCCTAACCTTGGTGGTAAAGAAGTTTTTGTTTAAAAAAAAAAAAAAGGCTAGGATGTGGGTGGGAATGAACTGTCTTCAGCCACTGTAAAGCAGGCATAGTACATTCTTTATGGATAGGAACTTTCAGGTTCCTGTATCCACACCAAAACCTGAAGGAGATGGATTTATACGAAAGATGGGTTATGTACCTATGGGAACGTCTTATTTTGCTTGAATCAAGCAAAATCAGGAAGCCTCTACTCAAGTTTTATTCCCCCACTCCCACCTATATATATGAAATCCAAAGAAATCAGTAGCTTAGAAGAATTATAAACATTTATCTTTTAACAGAAAATCTTCTTGTAAATTCTGGTTTGCAGTGAACTTGTCCAATCCTTTCCTTAAAGCAGATGTAGAACTGGGAGGAAGGGACAGGGGTGGGTTCAGTGGTGCCCACTGCCAACCTCCACCTCTGTTTGACCCAAGTCAAGCACAGTCATAGGTGTCCTGATTTATGGAATCTCTCCAAAACTTCCAAATGTAATTTCCACTAGAAACAAGCTCAGACTATTTACACAACCAACCACTCACTATATCTATCCTCCAATGGCAGCCCCCCTAAATGGCAGATGTACAAAGTGAGTTCTTAGTCTCCAAAATATATGCCATCAGGCCTGAGCCTTACAAAAGTTGGGAAGTTGGCCAAGTTTACAGCTTCCCCCAGAAACAAAGAAAATCAAGGCTCAAAGAAGTTAACTTCTCTGAAGAAACATAGTTACAAAGTAACATCCATCAAAATCCCAACCACATGGGCTGGAACTCTCAAAAGTTTAAGAGCAATTTCAGAGTTCTTTGATGCCTCCTTCCCCACCTCAAATTCGGAGTCCTTATGGTTTCAGACAAGGATTTAAAAAATATTATTCACACTGAGGCGGAAATGGCTTAACGTGTCCCTCTTGTATCAATTATCATCCCCTTGATAGATCAGGAATAGAACCAGTTAAAACCTTTAAGGATGCTCAGTGAGCTGACAGGTGAAGAAGGGTCAGAGAAAAGGGTCACCAAATTCCCTAAAATTTCTCACCTGAAATCTCACTAAACTTGTAGGCCTCTTCTATATATTTGTTAGGAAGTGTCCCATGGAAGAGAAATCCAGAGCAGGCTAGCTAAGCAAGCCTGTTTATCTTCTGTTCCATCAACACCACTGCCGGGTCCTCAGTAACAGAAAATTACAATTGTCAGTCACATCCAAAGGGTGTCTGGTATAGATTCTCTCTCTCTCCCTCTCCCTCTTCCTCTCCCTTTCTCTCTTTCAGTGAATTGTGTAGTTTTTCTATCATCACAGGAATAGTTCTGGCTGAATTTTGCATGGGGGTCACCTTGTTTAGTAAATCTTCTCCTGTGTGCTTCACAAATAGAAGCTGGGCCATCCCCTGGGATTTGTAGTCAGAAGACATGAAATCTAACCTCTCAGTTCTGACACTTCATCACTTTTGAGAAAGTCATTTGACAAACACTCTCTCCTAGACCACACTTTTGTCAGGCTTCTCTGACTAGGCTTCAGTTTTGGGTTTCCACATCCTTCCTTGTAGAATCCAATTCTAGCAAGAATACTGATAGCTCAGTTTAGCAAGAATCCCCTTCCTCTATATATAAAATAGATAACCGGGGCTTCCCTGGTGGCGCAGTGGTTGGGAGTCCACCTGCCGATGCAGGGGACACGGGTTCGTGCCCTGGTCTGGGAGGATCCCACATGCCGCGGAGCGGCTGGGCCCGTGAGCCATGGCTACTGAGCCTGTGCGTCTGGAGCCTGTGCTCCACAACGGGAGAGACCACAACAGTGAAAGGCCGGCATACCGCAAAAAAATAAAAAATAAAAAAATAAAAAATAAAATAAAATAGATAACCAACAAAGACCTATTGTATAGCATGGGGAACTCTACTCAATACTCTAATAACCTATATGGGAAAAGAATCTGAAAAAGAATAGATATATGTATATGTATAATTAAGTCACTTTGCTGTACACCTGAAACTAACACAACATTGTAAATCAACTATAGTCCAATATAAAATAAAATAAAATAAAATAAAATGTTTTAAATTGTAGGAAAAAAAAAAACCCTCTTACTTGATCACCATCAAAATCTGCTCAAATCTCCTACCTGGCCCTCCTTCAGCAAGAATCCGGTTAAGTCAGGTTAGCCAGAATCTCCCCTTGCTACCAAGGTTTCCTCTTAATAATATTCTATCCACTGCCCTGCCCCCCACCCAATCCTGCTCCTCCGGTATAATTCCCACTTGCCCATGCTATATTAGGAATTGAACCCATTTTTTTTTTTTTCGGTATGCGGGCCCCTCACTGTTGTGGCCTCTTCCGTTGTGGAGCACAGGCTCCGGACGCGCAGGCTCAGCTGCCATGGCTCACCGGCCCAGCCGCTCCGCGGCATGTGGAATCTTCCCGGACCGGGGCATGAACCCGTGTTCCCTGCATCGACAGGTGGACTCTCAACCACTGAGCCACCAGGGAAGCCCTGAACCCAATTTTATAGAGGTCTCTTTTGCTATTGCTAAGTTTTGTTTTGTTCTTTAATAAAATATATCTTCACTACTTTAACTTCTGTTTTGCTCTGGTTTTCTTTAACACAATCTCTTTGAGCATCAGTGCCTTTACTTGTAAAATAGGAATAACACTCTATAAAAATCTTAGATGAAGCTCAAGTGAGATAATACAGGAAATCCTTTTAGAAACTAAAGGCATTACACCATTGTTAGCTGCTATTATCATTGCAGGTTCATAAGCCCATTCAAAATCTCTTCAAACTTCAGAATATTTTTGATTTTAAAAAGGTAATTCAGTTGAAATTTGCTAAGAAAATACATCTTAAGTGTTCTTAACACATGCGCACACACACACACACACACAAATGGTAACTATGCGAGGTGATGGATGTGTTCATTAGCTTGATTGTGGCGATCATTTCACAACGTATATGTATACTAAATCATGACATTGTTCACCTTAAAAAATAGTTTAGTAGCGTCCTGGGGGGAAAAAGTAACTCAATCTATGTGCCAATTATTAGATTCAGTGGAGCTTGGGATAGCGTCCTATTATTAAAGACATTAATATTTCTGAAGCAAAATGAACAAATATTTCCATTAAGTGGGATAAATAAAGACTATCTCCAGCTGCATGATGGTTTAGGAGAGGTTTTACTAACAACTGAATTATGTAAACTTTCCATTTCAATAGGTTTTCAGATTTGGGAATCGGTGATGAGAAATTGTCAATCTGTATTCCCATGACTTCAATATTAAATGCCATTCCTTCTTGGAAAGTCCATGCAGATTCTATTTTTAAAGAACGCTTATTAAATGCCTTAATGTTCAGGGCATTGTGTGAGACGTGCTTGTCGAGTTGTATAAATAATGAACAAAACAGATAAACTGGACTTCATCAAAATTAAAATCTTTTGTGCATCAAAGGACACTATCGAGAGTGAAAAGGCAACCCACAGAATGGGAGAAAATAATTGCAAATCATATATCTGATAAAGACCTCGTATCAAGAACATAAAAACAACGGGAGTTCCAAGAGCCAGACCTCTGAAAAATCTGTATGTTTGGGACAATGAACAAGTACTGGGTTGCCACAAATAGGTTACAATTAAAAACAACCAAATTAGAAGAAGAGAAGAAAGAAAGGCCAACTAAGAAATGTTTTTTATTAGTTCATGGTTTTGAAATGCTTTGTACCTTTTTCCTCAGTTTATTTCAGTTCCAGAATACAGGAGTTTTTCTGACAACAATGGAATCATCAGTTGAGTTGATAGGCAGCCCTGCTTATGTTTGCATTGTTCCTCATTTAAGCATCACTCCTCACTCTGCTTTTTCTGGATTTTTGCGTCTATCATACATATAAAGCTTTTCCAAATTGCCTTTGAAGGAAGCAGTTTGACATGCTAAATTAAACGGAGCTCCAGAGACATTTGTTTTAGGCAGCAAAACAAACTCAACTAGACAAAAAAACTGCCGAGCCCATCAGATCTGAAACCATATTTTTCCTTGTCTGCATGTTAAACGGCAATAATGTAAATGAATCTGAATCTCTTGGAGAGCTGTGAGAAAATAAGCTGCAAATTACAAAGCTGGCAAGTGAATGTTGAAATTGGTGGAATGTGATGATAATGCAATGGGTGGGGGCCTGAGCCTTCATTAGAGATTCTCATTTCTCACTCATTTCATTTCCAGTTATAAAGTCCAGTGAAATAAATCTTGGTAATTGCACAGTTGATTGCCACATCAGTTTAGGGGAAATGAATACAGTTATTACTTTTTTCCCTTTCTCCCTCTCTTCTTCCTCTCTTGCTCTTTTGTTACATCCATGGGATTTTCAGAGAGCTTTTCCAAACTATCAAGAGGATCAAACTCTTCAGTAGTTTTGACATTTCTATGGCCTGTGGGCACAAGTGCAATTTTCTCTTTTCAAAATGAGGTGTGATAGCATCACCAAATGACAAACCAAAGCTAAAGCCTTGGTACCCTGGATATCACAACTCTTCCTACTGCCAAGAAAAGAAAAGAAAAGGAGGAAAATCTCAACTAAAGTAAAAATCTCAAGTAAAGGCTCTATAAGGAAAAGAGGGAGAAACAGAGTTTATTGGATATTGCTGGTGACAGGAAATAAACTGTGAAAACATTCACATCAAAGGTGATCATTTAACTTCATTCAAAGCTCTTTTTAAGTTAAATTTATTATAATTTGACAACCACTATAAGTAGATTTGGTGGGATTGGTCCAGTAGTCAGTTTTTCAAAGTAAACCAAGAGAAAGATCTGTGTCAGGTGTTGACATATGTTTCCTGTCATACTCAGAGAAAACATGTTAAGAATTGACTAGTTCATAGAAATGTAGATACCACTCACTTTTTTCATGAGAATGGCCAGATTTCAAAATGGCTGACACAGCCTTTTTCAGGTCTGTTGGAGGCAAAGACGGGGGATGAGCAAGGTGAAGACAAAGTGCCTAGATTAGGTCTAGGGATGATATTAGTAGATTTCCAAATTAATGTAGGGAAACCTAACAGAGTCAACTTGATAGACTTCTTGCCCAGGGCACCACATTCCTCATGATCAAATTCCACTTTGTTCATGGGATTTAATAATCCCTTTTCAAGAAAGGCAAAGCAAAATTTCAGGATGAGTGCATGTTAACTGTCATGGCTCCAGTGAGTTGGACAAGGGAATCTGAACTTTGTTGATTATCGTGATCAGGTTTAGGAACAGCAAAGCTCAGTAGGGAGCGAGTCTTACCTACTTTTGTTTGCCCTGAATTGTGTGACTGTAGTCTCTGCCACTTTGCTCAGTCTCTCTGTGTGGCAGCCTTCAGATTATGAAAATAAGTCACAAGAAACACCTGATTCATACAGAGTCAGGCAAATTCTGTCTCTCTCAAATGCCCAGAAGATATAGTTCTATGGCGTGATGGTTCTATGTCGTCAACTTGATTAAGTCTTGGGTGCCCAGACATTTGGCCAAACATTATTCTGAGTGTCTCTGTGAGGTGTTTCTAAATGAGATTGAGTAACGTATATTTCCCTCCCTTAATGTGGATGGACTTAATCCAATCAATTGAAAAACTGAACAAAACTGAAAGCCTGAATTACAGGGAACTCCTCTGCCTGACTAATTGAGCTGGGACACTGGTCTTTTTTTTTTTTTTTTTGCGGTACGCGGGCCTCTCACTGTTGTGGCCTCTCCCGTTGTGGAGCGCAGGCTCTGGACATGCAGGGTCAGCAGCCATGGCTCACAGGCCCAGCCGCTCCGCGGCAATGTGTGATCTTCCCAGACCGGGGCATGAACCCGTGTCCCC
>NW_020837965.1:11018806-11027032 GCF_003676395.1 Aethalodelphis obliquidens | reverse complement strand
TATATATATATACACACACACACATATGGAGAGAGAGAGAGAGAGACCTTATTATAACATAAGGTTAAAAAAAGAGTTGAAATTTAAATACCGTGGTATGTACATTTTGGCTCTGATGGACCAACTGTGTGACTTGAGTTTCTCACAGCATGGTGGAGGACACCTAGAGAACATGTTGTTTTTGTTGTTGTTGTTGTTTTCAAAGTAGAAAATTGAATTCCCATTGTGAATTTATATAACTTTTTTTTTTTTTTTTTTGCTTTGAACAAGTACTACACCATCAGCAGAGATTTTCCTAAAAGAAGTGTTTTGATTCATCATTGTAGTAAAAATCATCATGGTTGAATACTTCCTATGTGCTAGGAATTATACTGAGACCTTGACAAACTTTTTTAAAACCTACCGACAAACTTGCAAAAGATGAGTCATTAAGCAACTTGCCCATAGTCATTCATTCAGTGGTTAAAACAACATTCATATGGATCCTCTTGGTACTGCCCGAAAAATTGGTGAAATGAGACAGCAAGGATGTCACCTCTGATTTGAGTGAGGAGAAATGAGCAGTAGTCAGCATATGTTAGTCACCCAAGCTATTTATCACTCTGCTTATCTCCTTATCTTTTCTTTCTCCTTTGCAGGTAACAGGATGGCACTTAGCCCTCTGTTCTCCACTATCCCTTTAAACTCATGGATAGACAGAGCATGAAATTCAAGCCAAAACAGATTGCAAGATTCTCTTCTTTGTGTCATATTGGTGCTATGACTCAACTGAAATTTGAAAGAAATGGAAATCCTACATATATACATATATACTTTACGTCTCAGTAACATATCTGAGACTCAGATGTATAATTTCCTATGACCATGTCTTTATGTTGGGGGTTGGGGGAGGAGGAACAAGGGAAAACTAGAGAGAAACTAGTCAAGTGATTTTACAATATCAAAGTTCTTTTTCTATTGTTGTAGATTATTTGTTGAATTTGTAAAATAAGGACTTTGGACAAGATGTTTCTAATTTTGTCCAGGATTAACATTGTTTATTTGTATGCTTCTATTTCTAAAAAGAAATTCCACAAACTTCTAATACATTCATTGTCTCAAATTCCTTCCTCTATAATCACTTGTAATCTGACCTTTTTTTTTAAACATCTTTATTGGAGTATAATTGCTTTACAATGGTGTGTTAGTTTCTGCTGTATAACAAAGTGAATCAGCTATAGGTAAACATATATCCCCATATTCCCTCCCTCTTGCGTCTCCCTCCCACCCACCCTATCCCACCCCTCTAGGGGGACACAAAGCACCAAGCTGATCTTCCTGTGCAATGCAGCTGCTTCCCACTAGTTATCTATTTTACATTTGGTTGTGTATATATGTCAATGCTACTCTCTCACTTCATCCCAGCTTACACTTCCCCCTCCCCGTGTCCTCAAGTCCATTCTCTATGTCTGTGTCTTTATTCCTGTCTTGCCCCTAGTTTCTTCAGAACCTTTTTTTTTTTCTTTTTTTAGATTCCATATATATGTGTTAGCATACAGTATTCGTTTTTCTCTTTCTGACTTACTTCACTCTGTATGACAGACTCTAGGTCCATCTACCTCACTGCAAATAACTGAATTTCGTTTCTTTTTATGGCTGAATAATATTCCATTGTTGATGGACACTTAGGTTGCTTCCATGTCCTGACTATTGTAAATAGTGCTGCAACGAACATTGTGGTGCGTGTCTCTTTTTGAATTATGGTTTTCTCAGGGTATATGCCCAGTAGTGGGATTGCTGGGTCATATGGTAATTCTATTTGTAGTTTTTTAAGGAACCTCCATACTGTTCTCCATAATGGTTGTATCAATTTACATCCCCACCAACAGTGCAAGAGGGTCACCTTTTCTCCACACCCTCTCCAACATTTATTGTTTGTAGATTTTTTGATGATGGCCAAATTGACCAATGTGGAGTGATATCTCATTGTAGTTTTGATTTGCATTTCTCTAATGATTAATGATGTTGAGCAGCTTTTCATGTGTTTGTTGACAATCTGTATATCTTCTTTGGAGAAATGTCTATTTAGGTCTTCTGCCCATTTTTGGATTGGGTTGTTTGTTTTTTTGATGTTGAGCTGCTTGTATGTTTTGGAGATTAATCCTTTGTCAGTTGCTTCATTTGCAAATATTTTCTCCCTGTAATCTGACTTTTATCCAACCTTTAACAGCTGAGATTTACAAAATTCTTCTTGACAAATTCAAAGCACTTTACTTAGTCCCACTCTTCCTGAGCGCCATGTAGTATTTGGCACTGTGGGTCACCTGAGAATTTATATAGAGATATGTTTTTATGCAGTAGTATAATTTTACAGTGAAAGATCACATTGTTTCCATCAGAATCTCAAATAATCAAATTTCATAGCACAGAAAATGATCCTTTAACTGGTATAATAATAATCTAAAAATTAGAAATAAAAAATAGAAGTCATTCGAAACCATTGTCAAAGTAGTTCTATGGAGTGTTTAGAATAAAGGAAACCTATTGCAAAAGTGAATTGAAAAGTGAAAGAAAACTGAAGAAGCAAGAACGTCAGTTATAGTTCATACTTCTCAGAAGAAGTTCTCTTTCCTTATCTTCTTAATTTTTATGATTGGTAGCGAAACCCAGCAGGACCCTAGGGGGCTCCTTGACATGAAAGCCTTGCTGTGTCCTCTGTTTCTTGTTTCTAGGGAATAGGCTTCAGCCTCCATGACCTTCCCTGAGTTGTGAAGGGCAGGTTCAAACAGTTGTTAATTAGGGAAGGGAGGGGATGCAGAGACAAGGGAGGAACAGTCAAGAAACAATAGTGCAGCCTTGGGGCAGGGTCCTGGTTCTGCCTCAAGGGATACATATAACAATATCTTTGAGCTCTTCTGCATAGCTAAAACCCCCAACAAATGGAAGATGTTATCCACTTGATGAAGCATTCTTCATTCCAGAGAGAAGGTCACAGTTCGATAACAGAAGCTCAGCAGGAGACCACCTGAAGCCAGATTAAAGGAGTGCAGGCCCTGCACACACCCTGATCCTTATCAGCAAAACTTCCCTTGAACCATTGCTATAAAACTCCTCACCAAATACCCCCGCGTTGGGACACAGTTTTTGAGGGGCATGAGACCACTGTGTCCCCCTTTGCCTGGCAAAGCAATAAAGCTATTCTTTTCTACTTCACCCAAAACTCTGTCTCCAAGATTCAATTCAGCACTGGTGCACAGAGGCTGGGTTTTGGCATAAATAACAACAATTTTGCACTTATATTCAGAATGGTTATTGGCCAGAATGTGTAATAGTCAGCTATTGAATTCTCTCATTTTATAGAACGTTTAACTGGTTTATCCAAGTTGATACAGAGATTTGTGGCAGATCAGAATTTGTGTTTCCAGACCCTTATGCCAAATTCTTTCTGTCATTTTCTATTGCTTTTTAATGCTTTGCATTAAGGTGCATTAAGGTGTTTTTCTCCCAGACCCTTGACTAAACTTATATCTCATTCTATGATGTGATTAAGAAGAAATGGGCTTTGACTCACAGGGCCTGAGTCTGAGTCTGGCCTCATTAGATATCAACCCTTAGTTTCTTCATCTGTAATGTGGAGCTAATGTCACATTTGTTTGTTTGTTTGTTTTTTAATGTGAGTATGCACACAAAGTATATTACAGTGCTTTAGAAGAATTCCATACATGTTGGCATAATTGTTATTCTGACACTTGTATTGTTCTGCAGGGTGCAATACAGCATCATCAGGAATGAGGGCTTTGAGATTCAAACCAAGTGTCATCCCTTTCTAGACATGGAAATGCAGGCAAGTCTTATTATTATATAGACTTATTAACATATAAGTCCTATTAACACATGGAACAAATGAGTGAATTAAGGTTTGCAATAGTCACCATGCTCCCTATTGGGAAATTCTCACCCATGCCTACAATGACTGTACCATTCTGCATTTAAAGTCTATCTTTCCTTTGATCTCGGTAGTCAAGAGCTAGAGGTGATTGGTCACTGCCCCCCCCCCCCCAAATCTCTGCAAATAACTGTTGATTTGGTAAAGACACTGCTTCCCAGGTGCAAGAAGCACATTGCCCTAACTTTTATGAGTAAGTGTTTTATACACAAAAGTAACAAATGCCAGATGCATCGAGGTGACAGGACCCAATGAAACTAAACTGAGGGAGGTACAACGACGGATGAGGGGTGAACTTTGCTATTGAGAATTTGGAAGGATTCTGAGTAACACAGCCTCCCCCTCTAATACACTTCTCCTGGCCAAAATATTTTTTCATCACCAAAATGATGCTGAAAATTCCATCATTGTGGCTAGGAGGTCATATGGTTCTGCCACAAATCCATGTGATAATTCAAATTCTCACAGTATACTCTGCATGGATAATAGAATTTGTCAAAGGACCATAGTAGTGCCACACAGACCTCTCAGAAAGGAGTATTTTGCAAGTATGTGAAGAATCAAATGGAAAATCAGAAGTTGCCCTCATTTGATCTGATAGCAATAAGAACTCGTATTTACAACTACCTCATTCTAAGCACCTGGCAGTAACTAGACATTTAAATCCTGATTAACAATTCCATGATGTGGGTGTTATTATGAGTCCATTTTTCAGATGAGAAAACTGAGTCAAGGAGAAGTTAAGTAATTTGCCAGCTCCAGTAAATGGTAGACGCAGCTTTTGCTCCCGAGTACAAATCCTAGTCTCCTGAATCTGGGCTCTATCACCACTTGTTATGCTCTGTGCCGCACTAAATTGTAAAATCCAGGAGATCCTTTGCAAATGATACCTGTCTTCATTGGCTGATTTCTGATGGGTTCTCTGAAAAGAATGTCACTATCAAGGTCACAGTCCATCAGAAAATATCTGTTTTGATGCAAAGACCAGCACTGCATTGAACTGTTGGAGGTAAGATAGAGACAGCACATCTATTAAAAATGAGTCCCAGATTCTCTTTTGCCTCCCTAATTCCTTGACTTTCATACAATATATTCCAGACTCTCGAAATTACTCTAAAACAGCAAAAGGAATCAAAGAGCTAAATCAGGGGGGAAAAAAAATATTGTTTGAGCACTTTGACTTAAGAAAAAAATCAAAAGCTTTCAAATTCATTTTCTGAACCTATTCTTTCCCAACCAGCACCACGTCTAATAAAACAAAATCAGTGTCATCCCCAGAAGAGCTCATTACCTTTCTTCCTCTTGACATGCCAGGAGGGAACTTGTTCCCCAATGCC
Organism: Aethalodelphis obliquidens; assembly: GCF_003676395.1. Classification (NCBI taxonomy): domain Eukaryota; kingdom Metazoa; phylum Chordata; class Mammalia; order Artiodactyla; family Delphinidae; genus Aethalodelphis; species Aethalodelphis obliquidens. The sequence goes on along the minus strand of NW_020837965.1, from coordinate 11,021,770 downwards.
AGCTGTTTCAGAAGCCTGAGGCCTGCTTCACCTCTAGGAAAGTTAGCTTTAACCTTTCAATCTCGTTGATTTAATCATATAACCATGTAATTAAATTCCAATAGTCAAGTTTCAAGGGCAGGGAGGCGAGGACTGAGCAGTTCCATTTAGCCCAAGCAGATGGCAGACACTGCTCCTGGAACAGCGTGCTCAGATTGCATGTTGCCAGCATTTGTGTTGAGTCCCTATTAAACACATGCAACAAAAAAGTAGAGTCCGCCTGCTTAAAGAATGAAAGCCTCTTCACCTGCTTCCATGAGATAAGGTGCAATGTATTTTTAATGTACACTTTTATCTCTCCCTGGCAGTCAAGACAGTTTCCATGTGATAGCCAAACCATAAGGTGAGCAAAGCTAATGGGTCTGATTTGTAGACAGCATATGGACCTCTAGGTTCAAATTAATGCATTCTTTCTTCTTCTGTTGCCCGAAGCTTTTCAAATGTTGAGGAAGAGCTTTCAGGATTGAGTTTAAAGACGCTTCTTCTATTTAACCGTTGTTAATACCCAGGTGTTATTTCAACATCTGGTTGAAGTCTGTTTTATGATTTTACCAAGAAGACATTAGCAGCATCTCCAGCCTTGTTACATTAACAATGTGTTGATGAGGCCAGAGTGTAACCGGGTATCCGTACACTGCAGGTAAATTTGTAAATTAGTACAAACTGTTGAAAGAATATGATATTATGAAATAAAAATTTAAAGCTATTCATACATTTGCCCAACTTTCCCAATTATTCAAAGTGTACAAGCAAAAAGATGTACATGTTGCCTTATAGATCGTACTTAAAAAAATTTAATCTGAATATCCTTCACCAGACCACGGATTAAATAAATGTTGGTACATCAATAAGATGGAATACTGCGTTCACAAAGTGAATTTTATGAATATAAGTTGTTCAAGTAGGAATCAAATCTGTTTAAATGGATTATCCCAACTTAATTTTTTTAAAGAATATACACACAGATAAGAAGAGGGTGACATTAATTAGCTTTGGCTGATGAGACATGGGTAAGTTTTATTTTGTACTTTATGCGCTTTTTAGGTTTTCAAAAAATATATATATTAGAATTATATGCAGAGAAAAAGTGATTTACAAATTAATCCCATGAAATTTTCATAGCTGTTTCAAATCTATGCTATTATTCATAGAAAGATCACAAACCAAAAAGCTGGTCTCTTCATTGCAGCCATCCCATCAGAAACTCATCAGGATAATATCTGGCACAAACATGAATGTCAAGGTACTTTTTTTTACTAGTTTTAATTTTAATGTCTCTTGCATTAAGTGAAATCATTCTGATTTTCATCAGATGACTTTGAAAAACCAAACCAGACAACAAATGACACTAAATCAGTTAATACCAAATTAACATTAATATGAGATGAGAGATAAAATTTTAGAATCATACTCTCAGTATCACGAAAAACAATTAAAGGGTACAGTTTCTCTGTTCTTTAATTTAGAAGAAAAATAGGCATTAATTTTCTGTTTCCCTCATTCATTTTTTAGAAAGCCTGCTACTCAGATCAATCCCCATGTCTCTCTAAAAGCAACACACAGAGAAGGGTTCATACACATGGACTTATTCTCAAAATGTCCCTGCAAAACAGGCCAGGGAAGGTGCTTAGAAGAGCACAGAGGTTAAGTGACTCAATCAAAGTTACTGTGTGGCTGAACTCTTATTAAAGCCCAGGTCTCCATATCGCAGGGCGGGCTCTCTCCAAGGTGGCTTTGGTGAGGGGAACACAGCATACTTGGATCTGAGTTTCTTTCATGTGCTTCTAAGAAAAGGCAGTGAGTTTGAGTAGCACTGTGGGGATTACTAATAGGTCCCCCAGCAGAAGCATTTTTAGCTTTGATAGAGGTTTTCCTGAAATCACCAAAGGATACAGTTAAATTGAGATTCTAGACATCACTTGCGAGGAAGTTTTGTTTAAATGGCTTAATGGATCATCCTCAGTGACGGGTCATAGAATCTCCGGATATTCTTCACCCCGGCATGACTAGCCAAATGGCACTCCACTGATGCCACCAGAAGATCTCTCAACTTGGATGACCAAGTTGGTAGCTTTCCAAGTTACATCTGTTGCCTAGCAAAACTATTCTGTGGGTAGAGTTGCGATTTTTTTTTTTCCAACTTTGATTAAAACCTTCCACTTGTATATGTGACTCAAGAAATACTTCCAGCCTATCTGTGCAAGTCCTCAAGTGGATCACCACTGAAAATGTTTATTTTTAAATTGTGTTTTGAGTTTAGGTGCATCGCTGTAAATGTCTGGAACTCGTTTGCTGTTTTCTCTCTTGTAGATAATGACTGTTATCACAGCCATTGCATAACAACCAACTTAGGTTAAAACTTTAACTTTCGGGCTTCCCTGGTGGCACAGTGGTTGAGAGTCCGCCTGCCGATGCACGGGACACGGGATCGTGTCCTGGTCCGGGAGGATCCCACATGCCGCGGAGCGGCTGGGCCCGTGAGCCATGGCCGCTGAGCCTGCACGTCTGGAGCCTGTGCTCCGCAACGGGAGAGGCCACAAAAAACTTTGACTTTCTCCTAACTGTCCTCATGTAGTTAAAGGCAACTTCCATTCACAGCATGGACTATGACATACCTTAAACAAGCCAAATCAAACGGCTAAAATTTCCACAACTTCAGAGGTAAGTGATTTTAGGGTGTTGTTATGTTGATTAATGTCCAAAGAATATTCTTAATTTCTTTCCTTTGTTAAAAAGAGTTGGGGAGACTTGGAAAAACTGTTCAAAATAACAAAAACATCAAATTCATCTTTAATTTCTAGGTTTTTGTAAATCACTAAATGTATTTTTATGCTTATTAGTTTAGTTACATATTCACTTTGAGCAACTAATTTGATATTATTTTTTTGCCTTTTAATTTTTTTTTCTTTTCTTTTTTTTTTTTTT
>NW_020837965.1:10790938-11018706 GCF_003676395.1 Aethalodelphis obliquidens | reverse complement strand
GTTGTGGCTTCTCCCGTTGCGGAGCACAGGCTCCGGACGCGCAGGCTCAGCGGCCATGGCTCATGGGCCCGGCCGCTCCGCGGCATGTGGGATCTTCCCGGACTGGGGCACGAAACCGTGTCCCCTGCATCGGCAGGCGGACTCTCAACCACTGCGCCACCAGGGAAGCCCTACCTTTTTAAATTTTTAATTGAAGTATAGTTGATGTACAATATTAAATTAGTTTCAGGTGTACAACATAGTGTAATTTGACAATGTTAACATGAACAAAAAGTCAAATGTTCAAATCTTACAACTGGCTCAGTAATAGATGAAGATTATATTTAAGTTGTAAAATAAAAGCCATGATTTCTTTTTCAATCTTCTAAAAGTTTTATAATATTTTATTAGATTTATAGCCTAAAAATTAAGATGACTTTGTTTGTTTAATCAGATGAAGAGCATTACAAGAAGAAAGTTCTCAGGAAATATTTTCTGCAGCAACAAACAAAAAACTAAAATCCACTTCAAGGTAGAAAATGAACTTTGCTTCTAAAAGAAAACTTGCTATCTTGGATATTCTTCAATGGAAAGGAAGCATGTCAGAAAGTAGAACTCTTTTCCAAATAATCAGAGAAAAGCTGCTCCCCAATATAAATATTACTGAATATGAGAACAGCTAATAGTGCTATTTAAAGATTCTCCAAATAATACATTAGTACAAATCACTGAAATATCTTCTGAGCTAATAAGGCTATTAAAGCACAATTCTAATTGACTTTAAATAATATGTTTATGAAGATATCTTCAGCAACACCAAACATATGAAACAAAATATTATTTTTGTCCTCATGTCTAAAGAATACTCTGTATTCTTTGTTCCTTGCTTTCCTTATAAACAGCTTCTTTAATGAGAACTATCTAATCTAGATTATGTTCTTGTTGTTGTTTTAAATCCTGTATTTAATACAGATATCTTTTTTAAGATGTAATATATGTGAACTCCCAGCCCTAGTGAGAAAGTGTATGTAAGCTGGCAGGTGGTGAAGGACAATAACGAATTTGAAATTTCTTTTATTATTTAGGAGAAACAAGAAAGCATTGATTAATTTTAGACTTTAAGTCAAATATGCATGCTGAGATTTTCAGGAAACCATTATAAAAAAAAAAACCTTCTTCGTAAGAGACACAGTTTAAGCATAAGGACATAGAAAGATTAAAAATAATAAGAAGAAAATATCAGCCAAAAGAAAGCTGGTATAATTATGTTAATAATAATCAAAATAGAATTTAAGGCAATAATTCAAAATGTCCCTCTGAGAAATTAAATGGATCATACATAATTACAAAAGGAATTACAACTATATAACTATTCTAAAATCTGTGCAGTGAATAACATAGGCAAATTATGACACAGTGCACAATCCTTTTAATACATTATCCCAATAATTGATAGACCAAGCAGGCAAAACAAAAGTGGTAAGAGATAAAGTGAGGTAATATTGGCTAAATATAATGTAGTTCCATAGAATCCTGTAGACAACATTAGGAAAAGAACACTCGTTGCAAGCAATCGACAAATTATTAAGTCATAAAACGAATCACAACAAATACCAAAGAATTGATATTTTCTAGGCTATATTCTCCAACTTAAATGAAAATAAATCAAGAATAAGTAATTAAAGATATCTATAAAACAAAAAAATTGAGACATTCTAAATAATTTATGGATTAAAAATCTATATCAAATTAGAAAAATTTAAGAGCTAAATATTAATTTAAAATTACATACTAAAAGTTCAGAGAGGCAGCTAAATTAGTACTTAGAGCAAAATATATAGCCTTATATTAAGAAAAAACTTTAAAAGTTACTGCTGAGATTAGAGCAAGCTAATGTTTACTATTCATCATATAGAGGAACCAATAAGAAAAAAAATAAACAAAATTCATGAACAGATAATACATAAATAAAAAGAAGCTCAAACACAGCAGGAATTAGGGAAATGCAAATTAAAACCAAAAGGAGACACCATTTCCATTCCTAAGATAGACAAACATTTAAATATTTTAGACTAGGAAATATCAAGCATGGGGAAATGAGAACTTATATATTACTGGTGGTAATTAAAATTTGTATAAACACTTTGGAAAGCAATTTGGTAGTATCTACTAAAGCTAAAATTGAAAATTGAATGTTCAATCTAACAATTCAAATCCTATATATATATACCTAAGGAATTCTCATACATGATATAAGACATTAAAAAATGTTCACTGAAAGAGGTTTTATGATACTGAAAAATGTAAAACAGCTAAAATGTTCATCAATATGCTAAAGTAAAATCTAAATTCTTATGTATTTGTTAAATGTTGTATTTATATAGTAAAATACTATTCTGTATTGAAAATGAGTGAATTAAACAACATGGGATTTCCACAAATATGATGTTGGGCACAAAAAAGCAAAATGCAGAATGATTCATAGATTATAAAACCATTATATATAAATTTAAAACATAAAACAAAATTATATACTGTTTATTTATACACATGAACACAGTAAATATTTGTGAAAGGAAAGAGGCTAGTGTGACAGGTGGGCACAAGAGCTTCAACTATATTTGTAACTTTTTTAATGAATAAAAAATCTGAAGCAAATTTAGAATACTATTTAGATCAAAGCTAGTTGATGAGTACATGAGTGTTCCCGTTATCACTCTCATTACTTTCCTGTGTGGTGAAATAATAATAATTTCCTAATAAAAAATAAAATAATAAAGAAATAATAAAATAAAGCAACAAATTGTATGATCAACTAGAATAGAAATACTATGTTCTTCCTCAGAATATGAGAAAATATTCTACATGTGTATAAGATATATATTTTAAAATAAGTGGATTATTGCCTCTGCCCAAAACATGGTCTCTTTGAAATTGTTGACACAGTTTAAATAAAGTTAAATGAAGAACTCAAAGTTGACACATAACAATAATACGTTTCATTAAATTTAATAATGAGGGAAAGTATAGACAATATGAGAAATTTCATTGTGAAAGAATTCATCTTAAAATCTTTTGCATAAAACTAGTCTGATAGAAACAAGGTTCTGTTTTTGAGGCTGAGTTTTTTGCTTGGCAAGATCAATCTGACACGATTTGTGCATGTTATTCAAACACTTAACCCGATATATTCTGTGCCACTGATAACAAATGTGGTTAAGGAGTTCATCTGACAAAACATTTTGTACAATTTTGAGTTAAGTTCTGTCTCAAGACACACATGTCTGTCTTGGTTCCTGACTATCTTCTTGTTTTTCAAATTATTAAAGCACATAAACCAAAGGACCAATGGCTGCAAATAGGAGTTACAGCATCTGTGACAGATTTTATCATCTGCTTCAGGCTAGTTCTTCCGATGAGCTATTAAATCATCAAAATTTGGGTCAAGTGATTTCTGCTCAAGTAAACTGTTACCCAAAATAAATACATTGGGACTTTATGGAGGAAACTGTAGAATAGAAAATTAATAATTAGTGCATTTCCAGATTCTTACATCATGTCTAAAACGTATACTTTTGCATTTATGATTCTGCAGCCAGACTTCAGGGCAATCAAGTCACATTGAGGTAATGGGTATGTTGACAGGGACAGTAACAATTCTCCCCCAGAGATATGGGATTTCTGTCCACATCAGTTATGGAGCAATGTCTGTGGGCAAAATACACTGCAAAGATGCTATGAGTTCAAAGGAATGGGTACGTTATAAAGAGAAATACAAATTCTGTACCTGCTTACACATGGCTTAAAATCTCTTCATTCAAAAAATTTTAATCATTTTTTTTTAAAATTTAGATCTTATTCATGACAGTATCTCTCCTTGGTTAAACTTTAGACTGTCTCCTCTGAGCCCTATTTTTGAATAGGCCTCATCCTTGGGTCTTGTCCTAAAGCCTACCTATCCTAGTTGTAGGAAGAATCCTGCTAGTCTGTTTAGTGAGAATCTCCCAGCCTTGATATCTGACAGCCCTGGCCTGTGTACAAGAAGAATCCTGTTAGGTCGATTGAGTAAGAATCCCCCTGCCCTGGATGTTTCCTTGTACTAATTTTCCATCAATAACCCCTCACTCTGCTCCTTAGCTATAAGTACCCACTTGTCCTTGCTGTATTTGCAACTGAGCCCTGTTCTATGATGAGGTCTCTTTTCCCCTTAATGCAATAGTTTCCAAATAAAATCTATTTTTACCACTTTACTGTCCAGCTCTGGTTCTCTTCGACAGTGCTAAATATTGTGCTAAGTTCTCCTCAAAACAAGTGTTGTCCCTACTTTCATGGATCTTATTCTTTAATGGGAGATAGGCATTGAACATATAATCGCAGAGATAGATGACCATTTAGTGTTGATATCCTTGTTGTAGTACTGGGGACAATTAAGGATGCAGACAGAACTTCTTATCTGTAACTAGTTTGAGGTCCAATTCAAGAAATAAAACCTACTCTAAGTATTTAGACAAGAAGGGAAATTAGGTACTTAGAAAACTGTATGAAGAATTGAAGGAGAGGGAAGAGATATGGGAACATATGTATATATATAACTGATTCACTTTGTTATAAAGCAGAAACTAACACACCACTGTAAAGCAATTATACCCCAATAAAGATGTTAAAAAAAATAATTGAAGGAGCAGAGAAAGGGGACTGCCAATGGAAGTATTAAGTTCAAGAGAGCATCGAGTGATTGCACTCTGGGAATTAGAAAAACCTCTTGTATTGCCAGGCAATATCCCCATCACAGCTGCCCTTGACACTCATGTCTCAGTGCACTTTCTAACTGAAATGGCAACATAAGGATGGCCTCTATCTCATTTTTGTCTTTCAAACTGTATGAGTGTATCTGATGGTGGAACAAAATTCGCATCTAGACGACTAGTAACAAGGGGGTATTGAAACCCCCTTAGGCTGACAGCTTCTTTAGTACAGGATGGCACCCAGAAGAATATGGGAATGAATGCTGAGTGCCAAATGATTAGACACTTTGGCTACTCAAGACCATATCTTAAACTTAAAAAAAACTAGCAATTTCAACATGCACCTGCCTATCATATAGAAATTACCCCTTATGCAAATAAACATAGGTTTTCCTCTCCCCAAATTTTATTAGTCATTGCATCTGGAGCTGAGTTATCATCATCCTTCAGCTCCAGTCATAATTCTAACCTGATAGTCTGTAATTTGAGGGCAAAAGTACAAACATCACAATTTATATAAAATTGTAGGGGGAAAGGAAAGAGGTAAAAAGGAAATGCAGGACATACACAGCAGGGCAAGGAAGAAAAGAGGAGTGGTTATTAATTCCTTATTCTGTAACTGGTCACAAGATCACAATTGTTGTTTACGATGCCTTTTATTCTCTTTCCATTCCATTGACTTTTGACCAGCACTGTGACTAGTTAGGGATCTTTGCTCAGTAGGGGACCCAAATCGTCATTCTTGAGGGTTCTTTACTCTTGGTGGTTCTGTCTGTATTGGATTGTTATTGTCCCCTATTTAACATTTGACAAAAAAGTATGGAAGTAGTAAGAGGTGCTCCTAGAGGATGCCCTGGGTTCCACATGTACCTCTCCTTTTCTTTGTAGAAACAGTTCTATTTCTCCTTGATACAGGATCAATTGTACCAGCCAATGAAGTTAACTTCTTCATTGCCTATTAGTTCAGTGTCATGGAAACACCAAACTATCCAACAGTAACCTTAGAGTTCAAAGGAATCACTGTTATGTCATTGTGGAGGGGAGGCACTCCTCCTTTGAGTACTAAGACCTTTAAACAATCCCAGTTCAAAGTCATGTGGATGGAAAGCTAAATATTGTGAATGATCTTTAGATGATAGATAATTATCTCCTCTCCCAGTTCCATCTCTTCGTTTCCAGATATACACTTTGGTATGATTTGCATATGTCATATTGTTAGACAATATTCAATTCTGCTGTAGGAAACACAAAAACTCATAAGATGTGTAAGTTTTTAACCTATGAGACATATTAAACATAGATAAAGCAAGTACATCTTGTGTGCACTGAACATAGACATAAAGGGATGGGAAGAACAAGAGTAAGCTAACATTCATAATATACTAAATATATGAGGCACCTGAGACACCAAGTGTTCTTGACACACTAAATGTACATAAAGCATATGAGGTACTCAAAATTTACAAGGTTGTGGATCAACCAAACATTAGTGATAATCATCCCAAACCCATGTTTCCTGTAGACCATAAATGCAAAAAATCATCCATAGCTGCTCCTCCAGTAATTTGCAAGTTACAGCTTTATCCAGGTGCACATGCCCCTTGGAATTCTAGATAGAGTGTGTTGGCCCTGGACAACTTCCATATCTTAGGGACCCTCCCTTAAACCTCAACTCTGGTCCTCATTACCATGCCATCAGATGGGAAGGCTGAAGGCTAATCCATTCAAGAGGCAGAAGCTACAAATATGTTCAAGTGAAGATTAAACACTAGGATCCATTCAGCCCACTGGCATCTATTCTAAGAAGAACATTAACTGAACTCAGCCCTTTCCCTTTACTTCTCATCATTTGTTTTAAATTGAATATACCATCTGATTTGAGCAGCTTAATTTGGTCTGTGAGTCTCTGTTCAATGACATTGTTCAATGACCTCTGGGAAGCTTAAGGTAACTCCCCACATGACATTCAAATATAGAAAAAAAGTGCCATGTATTGGTCACTAATTCTGATCATGTATCCTATTATTGAAGGACAGTGCCTTCAACCTCCAAGTGAATCTTCTCCCAAGTGGTGCTATAAATGAGTTTTCATTCATTCATTATACTGTCTTAAAAGGCCATTTGCTTCAGGCAGCTGTGGCACATGATACACAAGTGAATCCTATTGACTTGAGCCCATTTAAAAAAATGTGTGTCCTATAAATGAATCCACTGTTCAGAAACAATGTTGTATATGTCACCATGATGATGTACCATTAAGTAAATCAACAGATGCAGAGGCATGGTAACAAGAAAGGCAAATCCATAGGCAGAATAATTGTCTATCCTAAAATGAATAGTTGCCCTTTCCATAATGGAAAGAATCCCATGTCATTATCTGTCATCAGACAGATTACTGGTCCCCCTGTGAATGGTGCAATGTGAGTATCAACATTTATCCCTGAGGCTGGCAGCTCGGGTACTCAGTATTGGCCATACCAAATAAGCCATACTGTTAAATCTGTGCTTAACTTACGTCCTTGCTATTTTGAACTCTTTATTTTTGACTCCATTGAGCAAGCAAGGGAAGGTGGCTGGTAAAAAAACAAAAAACAAAACCAAAACAAACAAAAAGCTCCTTGGCGTTCATATAAGGGGTCATTGTATTCATGTAATCTTTGAAAGATTCCTCATCTAGGAACCTCTTCTAAAGAGAAATCACCTGGGACATTAATAGCCACATAGGCTCTGTCAGTTCTGAAAGGTCCTTCCACATACCTCTACCCTATAACTCCTTGTTATCAATCCTCCAAATTGCATCCATACTTCTGACAACCTTTGTTTCCAAGCAAAGTGAGCAAACAGATGTGCCACTCAAAGATCTGTGCACTTGGAAGATTTCTCTTCTCTATAGTTTTTCTGGGAAATAGGATGATTGAAGTGGCAATGCAACAAAATGAAGTCCATTGAGAGGGTATAAAATTGTTCAAGGGTAAAAAAAAATGTTTGAGTGACAAATTTGAGCATTCAGCCAATCTTATATATTCTGTTACCGTTTGCTGTAGGTGGTTTGTTGCTCAAGCTCAAATTTCTGGTGGGTTGGTCAAAAAACATGATAATCATGGTTGCATGACCACTTGAGGGGGCCCAATGGTCAAGTGTTTAGCCTTTCCCAGGATCTATTAGCAAGGAAGGATATTTCCTTCAAAAGAAGATTAATAATTTCAGGAAGAAGACGTGATTTTGTTTTGAAACCCCAAAGGTCTACATTATTAATCTCCTATCAGATTTGCAAGATTTTCCAAACTTCATGGCCATCTGCCTCAAACACTTTAGGCACTACTGAGTTTGCTGACTCATTATGGCCAAGTGGCAGAGAGAACAGCTTGCACCTCAGCCTGGATGAGCTGGAGAGTCTATTCTTGTTCTGCAACACACTGAAGACTCAGCCATAGTGATTACTTGGTAAAAGTATTGAAGAAGCACATCCAAAAATAGTGTATGTTGCTTTTAAACATCCAAGAAGCCCACAAAAACTGGGCCTATTTCTTTGGAAGAGATATAAAGACATGTCCCATTGAACTCTCAGAAATTTGAAAAAGATGGCAGGTCCTGAATTTTCATGGGGAAGGGGGTCTCTCCTACTTTCTGGCATGTATACAAATTACCGAGCTGTCCAGAATAAAATTTACTCCCAGATCTCCAAGTGACTAAAAAGTTACTTGATGTCATTAAATAATAAACCTCTGTGATATCTTCTGGCATAGACAGATAATCAAGGGCCCTGGGATAATTCACTCCATTGCCATGAGAAAAATTAATTAAGGTGAAAACAAGCCATTTTGACGTTCTTTGCTTATTCACATAAAAATAAAGAAATTTCTAGATTAATAGCTACACGATATCACAGCCCAGTTGATTTTGTTCTAGGAGAGACCACATCTTCCACAACAGTAGCAACTGAAGTCACCACCTGATTAAGCTTACATTGATCTGCTATTTTCCAAAACATAGCCAACTTCTTCATGGCTGAAAGAAACAAGTTAAATGGGGATATTATAGAAATCACTACACTTACACCTCAAGTCTGGGAATTAGGTAAGTGGCTGTGACATTCCACTGTGATAATTAGAGTTAGTCCATTTGTCACACCCGGGTCATTTCTTCAGTTGTACAACTTAATACAAGTTAAGCTAGTTGACCATCTACTTTATTCATAAAGTTATGATGAGCAATTATCCAGTCCTAGAAAATGGGTTAAACCATTTTTCTACTACTATCTTCTTGATGTCTATTATAATCATGTCCACCCTCTACCTGGCAACAAATATTGTCATTTGACATCTGTCACTCCAGGAGTCCATCACTCCTATCTAAATACAGAGCCCATTTCAAGGGCAGCATCTACACCTTTATCTCTGTCCAAGAGAGGACATCAGTGTATTGCTAAATGCCTTGGTGAAAGAAATACCCTCTGAACTTGCTTAGGTGATATAATTAGAAGTTAAAGTGAGTCACATTATAAATCATTCCAATGTTCTTATCCCCCCAAGTCTCAGATTCTACAGATATGCTGAGGAATTTCTTGCATCTTAACTTCATTTGGTGGGAACCATCTCTAAGTCCAGGTTTCAGTCAACCAATCCATCAAACAGTTACAAGCCCTCTTGGCTTCTTGGACCAGCACATTAGGTGCAGACTCTGGTATGTGCAGCCATATTGGTTAATTTGGCCCAGTATGTTTATAATTTCTCCTATCTGATGCAGCTCCTTTCAAATATATTGCCACACACATTCCTCAGGTTTCTGCTGATAAACAAGAACAAACTATTGCCATTTTTTAATGTTTTAGGCTTTTCCTCCTGGTTCACACTTTATATTTGACCTCTTTTCACACACTAGGAACCAATTCTAACAAGTCTGGAGGCAGTGAGGTGGTACGGGCAGACCGTGAGGAGAAATGGCATTCCTTATACATTAGTTACTGCAGGTGAGTTAGCTCTCCAAGAAAGGAAGAATCAACCTAATAAAATAGGGTTGAGGAGTCCTCTAAGGCAAGGAAGGTTCAGTGGATTTGGACATTCAGTATAGTTACAATAATCTAAATCCACTTAATGTTCCCACTCAAATTCTCTGAGCTCTCAGTCTTTCTCAACCAATGCTGTAACTTTCACAGAGGAGGCCTGGTGAGGCTGAGATTCAGCCCACATTACAATTTAGCAATAAACAAGATCAGACTCTGTGTAGGAGCTGTTTTTTTTGTTGTTGTTTTGTTTGTTTGTTTTTGCCATCAGCAGCCCTACAGCTACAAGATATAAAAGATTGTAGGAGGTAGTCATGGACGCTCCCTGGGCTCCTGACTTGCCTTGAGAAAAGTATTTAAAACTCTGGGTTTCTTGTTTTCTCTCTGTACAATCGGGCCAGTCAGAGAGAGCCAGCCTACCTTACAATTATTATATTTATATTCCCATCATAAAATTCTATTGAAGAAATCACAAAACCTTGGCTTTCATAGGTACTTCATTCCAGGTGACCTCAGGTAATAATTACAAGCCAAGTATTAGCAATGTGTCATTATGCACTACTAGGATTGTCTCCTCTTTCATACTCAACCGGGTTAGGCAATTCCAAATTTATATCCTTGAATAAGTAGATCTGCAACCAGTTTTGGAATCAAATACTTCAGACAATAGGATAAAATGTAAGAAATGGAAATGATTCTAGTTATTTTAAGCAAGAGAAGATTTAATACAAATATTAGGTGTGTACAAAATCAGTGAAAGAGCCTGGGGATGGGGGGTGGGAGAAGAAATCCAGGGCCATTTCTTAAACTGTTATATCCAAGGACATTCTGCTGTAACCTTTATCCAGAAAGCAGGGCTCTCTGGCTGCTGCCTCGTGACCTCAGTGAAGTTAGTGACCAGACACTGGAACGCTGATTATGGCTGCCCTGCCTGACTTGTACCGAAGCCCAAACATCAAAAGGCAGATAGTTTCGACTTCACTTCTGCCTTGAAAATTTTGTACATATGCACAGAACTGGCAGAGTCTAACTCACATATAGAACCCTACATGTAAAGGAGTCCAATAAATGTGGTTGACTCTTCCGGAAAGAAAGGTATATAATAAATTAAGAATGATGAATACCAAAGCAATCAGCCATGTTTAGGGGTTTGTCTAAAAAAGTTGATTCTCACAGCTTGCCACCCAGCTTCAAGCACTGTATTCCCTTCTTTTCTCTTTTGAGGTTTTTACGTCTTTTAAAAGCTCTTTCTATTTTTAGTTTTCACTTTAGTGGGATTTAGCAGAAATAAATCATAGACTAAATGCATTGTGGGAAGGAGTACAATTGGGACCCACATTATGGAGAACTGCACTAGATGTCATGTGCTTTACGTGTATTTTTTATTTTTATTTTTTTTTTTTGCTGTACGCGGGCCTCTCACTGCTGTGGCCTCTCCTGTTGCAGAGCACAGGCTCCGGACGCGCAGACTCAGAGGCCATGGCTCACGAGCCCAGCCGCTCCGCGACATGTGAGATCTTCCCGGACCGAGGCATGAACCTGTGTCCCCTGCATCGGCAGGTGGACCCTCAACCACTGTGCCACCAGGGAAGCCCGCTTTACGTGTATTTAAACTCATTTAGCACTTACACCAAATCTACCAGGAAATTTGGTTACAGTTTAAACAGCTTGCCCAAGGTCACGTGATTAGTAAGAAGCCAGGTCAGGATTTCCACACAGGCACATCAGCTGTGCTGCAGAAAAGCCTAAGGTGAGATCTACACTTTAGAAATGTTCACACATTCCCTCAAGCTACTTGTGAGAGAGAATAGGAGGCAGCTTCTAATGAAGTGTTTGCCAGGTCATTTAAGTAGTTTGCTATGTTCTAATCAAGGGGTTTACATTTCTTTGCAGAGATACTAGACTCTAGTAGGAGAGACAGACTGACCAATGAGAATCCAGAGCATGTATAAAGATGTAGTAATAGTCACAAGGCACATTTATTAAAAAATATGCAATTTATGGCAGCCAATGGTTCTATAATGGCAAAGACTTCAAAGAGAGTACTTAGTCTTTAGTTTTATTATTATTAATGAATTCTGCCTCTTCTAATTTGCTTCTGGAGAGAAAGCTCTCCATGGTTTTCCCAAGGATTAAACAAAACAAAATCTCAAGGTATTTAATACTTGCTATAAATACTTTGGTGACTACATTTTACTTCCCAAGAGAATCTGGGTATGATCTGCATTAAAAACTCATAATTGCATGATTCTAAATGTATTCAGCAGGATGGTTGTTGGGTCATTAATCCACGGAGTGCCTTACTATCCTGTTAAAATATATAATTTTGGAAATAGAATGCTTAGTTTGGTCATTTTTAGATTACCTTGGCTTTATCTGCAGAATGGTCCACCACAAGCCCCTTACAATGGACTTCAGTTATCTCATCTTTAAAATAAGTGATGCACTTGATGATAGCAAGAGTCCATAAATATGAATTCTCAATACACACGCTAATTCTAGCTAAAATCAATGATAAGAAAACTCAGAAGCTCTCCAATAGGGTTGAGACAAACCATTCACTGCTACCTTTCTTTGGGCACATTAAAAATTAAGTAGCTGAAAATGAATCACAAGTCTCTGAATTACTGGTGGGGACCCTCCTTCTACTTACCTGTGTTACAGAAAGTAAATGTGGTACCTTGAATACCTTATGGGCTTTAATACTCGTTTTCTTTTTGCCCATGTAGGTAAACTGCTTTCAAGAAGAGCAGCTTATTTTAAAAGTATAAACCACTTCAGAAAGAGAATTCACTTTGCTCTTACTCCTGTCAAGGCTTTGTCAACTTAACGAGAAGGCATGCTCATAAACAACTTGCCATCTGGTTAACTGAATTTGTCAAGGAGTATTAGGACTCGAAGAAGGAAACAGCACAACAGAGAATGAGAAGCACCATTTCCCAGGTTCCAGCCAATGATTGAGAAAATCCGGGGGATCCTGTAGGGATGCTTAAAACAATTGCATCATAAGAGAAATTTGTTACAGAGTAGTGGCTCCTACTTTGGGAATTCTTTTGGTTTCATTTCCATTTTTATCTAGCCACAGGAGACACTTGTCTTAACACAACGATCATTTTGACTGTCTTTTTCTTAGACATTTTTATTTTCATATAGAATTGATAAACTTGGTTTCACTTGGTTTCAAAGAATTGAATGCTAACTATTTTTGGTTATTGTACTCTGTGTTTTTAAATTTTCACTTTTAGGGTATATTAGGGCTATTTACTGAGAAATTTGATAGTTATCACATAAGGGAAAAAGTCAAATACTGATTAATCAAGATAGGTTTGCTGTAAACATGGAGCAATTTTGGGCCTTGTATGTGTTCACGTACATCATTTATATGCATAGAATTAAACAGTCAGAGGTTATAACATGAAGTTAATTTCATTCCACGTTGTTCAACAAGTAAGGAACACGTTTAAGCTCAGTCTCACACCTTCCTAAAATGATAGTCCTATCTGCGGTGAAATTTAAACTTTGAGCAGAAATGTGAAGTAGGCTATGACGGGTAGGGTTTCCAGAGAAGCATGCAAAAGGCTTATTTGCAAGGACTCTTGTAATCTACAGTGAAACAGATGAAAAAGAAGGAAGGACAGGATAGAGGCAGAAGTGAAGTCATTATAAAAACTGAAGTGAAGCCTAAACTGAGGCTGCAGCCCATTTGTAAGCAGCACCTTACCTTACAGAGCTGATCCAAGTTGCAGTAAGACACCCAGACCTTCATACCCCTGTGGCTACCAGTCATCAGGTAAGGGTGATCTGGAGAAGAGGACAGAGGTGAATACCCTCTTTTCAGACTCAAGCTTTCTACCAATAGCAGTAGAGCACTTCCTGGAGTGCTAGCCACAAAAGCATATCTTGCTCTCCTTAACGTTGCTCCCAAATTTGGGATCCCACTTGGTGGCTGTCCTTCTTAGAGGACTCTGCTCCAAACCCTTCCATTTCTCCTCTCTCCAATTCAATTGTCTTGTCCCATTCTCTACCATTAGTCGTTATGTTGGGATAAGACACATATTTCCAACACTCTTTCATAATGGTTAGTAGACGCGTCACTTCTTGAAAATCTTGGTAACATGTACTCATTTTGGTAAGGATGCCTGGAATCAAGGGAATGAAGACACTGGTGGCAACTCCAAGCAGAGTGAAGCATTACAGAACAAAGAGTACGAAGAACAGGGAATTTAAACTTCTTTTAAATGAGATAACTATAGGGGTGCACATAGTTAACCTTTCTGTTATACTTTTGGGAGATTACATCATGAAAAATTTGCAAATGTGCCTCACCAGCTCTCCCGGAGACACCCACGGGAAATAACTATGCTTTAAATCTTAATTTAATTCAAGCAATAGATGAGTCTACCCAAAGTATGACAGGATTGGTGGCTCCTTGCTCAAAGCTACATGACTCCTGGACACATGAGACAGCATCTCTATCTGAGGATCTCATGGGAGGGCAGACTGTGAATACTCATTACAGGAGTACAGGAAAGCACTTAGTTCTACAAGAAGTGCTAGCAAAGGAAAGGAAAGAGGCCAGAAATGACAGGAAGATGTATGTAGTTAATGTAGCTAAGCGACTATTATGAACTAGGCACTCTGCTGGTAACTTTAAATGAATTCTCATACCAACACTATGGTAGATGTTTTAAAAGATAAGAAACCAAATGTTAAAGAAATTAGTTATTTGGCTAGGGAACACAGCTGGTAAGTGAATAAACCAACATTTGAACTCCAAAGCCAGTGTTATTTCCACCATCTTATACTCATATGCCATGGGGATTCTGAACAACTTTTAATAACAGCAGTTCAACTTTCTAGTATTTGGAGGGTTAATATTTTAAACTACTTGTTAATGCTTTTAATAATTTCCTGGTCAAGATGTAAATTTTCTCACATTTTCTAAACTAACCCTGATTATTTTAACTTGTACCCATGCCACAAATGATTTATATGTTTAAATGTGTTTATTCCTATGTCCATAAAACATGTTGCTTCTTTTTCCCTAACAACAACACAAAAAAGTATGTCACACCACAGTTTCCTTGCCTGTACTTTGATCACTCCTCTGTAAAATATATGTGTTTATGTTTTTGATTTGTGTGTGTATGTTTTTGCCTGTTAAAATATTAGTAATGTTGCATAAACATTTTATGTCTTCCTTATGCTGTTTTTTTTTTTTTTTTACTTTTCAGGTTACATTAGCTTTTAAAACAGACTCACATTATAGTAATTCTTTCATTAGTAAAATCTATCTTTATTAAAATAAATGATTTCAAAAACTTGTCTCTGAGGTTTTGAATTTCATTCACTATGGAAAATTAGTTAAGATTAATAAGAATGTGTTTTTCCTTGAGGCGACTTCATCTTTGATTTATTTATATTTAACAGTATTAGGGATGTTTCTGAACTGCTAGGTAGAATTCTAATGTTTGAAAAAAATACTATTATATAATTTTATAATATTTACTTTGATAAATCCATTTTTAAATGCTATTTTGGTCCTTTATAAAGGTAAAGTAGTACTTAACTAACATCAAAAAATAATTATTTTACTATTTTGATTTCATTTTATTAAATTCCCTTTCTAGAATTAATGGACTTTTAAAATTTCATAACAAAGAGCTAATGAGTGAGAATCATAAATAACAGCTTGTAAAAAAAGGTAAACACGTAGAGGTACCTCAGTCTGAGCCCCAAGGATGACTTTCCAACTATACAATTAAAAGTCATTCATTTAAATTCCACATATAAGTGATATCATATGATATTTGTCTTTATGGGAAAAGAATCTAAAAAAAGAGTGGATATTTATATATATATAACTGATTCACTTTGCTGTACACCTGAAATTAACACAACATTGTAAATCAATTATACTCCAATAAAAATTAAAAAGTCCTTCATTTAAAATATCATTAGTGTGTTATAAATTGGAAAGTCGGCACTATGTAACATCTTTAATAAAACAATATATCATTATTCAATTCAGGTGTATGGTGTAATCAAATAAAGGTATTGTTTACTGGCAGGGATTCTTAGGCAACCACGTCAAGGCTAAACATTTTGAAATTAAGATCCCATTATTACCTGTTAAGCAGTGGTTTTATAAATATATTGAAGGTCCTGAAAAAAAGTAATTCCTAATTATTCTAAATGCCTTGTCCTGTAATTTTTTTAGACCATAAGTATATAGTTTTTCAAGGTTTAAAGATAAGAAGTGGCAGAGTCAGTACTAGAATCTGTTCTATTTCATCTAAAATAAATCACATTTATCAATCATTGTTTTCCTGGGTGTTCTTCTCATAATTAACTTTCTGTTGAATATTTAAAGTTTAATAGCTATTACATAAAAGGTCTGCAAAGATATAAGATGCACTCAATATTTTAAGAAACAATCTTGTTACTGTAGGGAACAATTGTTACTGTAGGGAAATCTATCTTTGATACTTTGTATTGAAATTAAGTATTTTATAAGTGTGTCTACTTAGTAATAGTGCTTGAATTCCTCTGCTTTGAAGGAAGGGTAATTGAATTAATAAGAATGAGTTTTGCTCCACTTTCTTCCCTTTCCATTCATTTGCATTTTTCAGCAATAATGGTTATGAATGAATCCCTGTCACTGCAGTGAACACTGGAAAAAAATGATCTCATTGGCTCCTCAGAAGTTTTAGTACCCATTTCACATATGAAGAAACTGAGATTCAGGGACATTAGATAATATCACACAGATACAAAGTAGGAGTGCCTATGATCCCACAACTCCTACTTTTAATGATTGTGCATGTTGCTTCTCAAACGTATTGAGTTTACTATCATTATAGCTAATGAGGGACATGTCAGTCTTTGTGATAAAGTTAATGAAACTGAGTGAATGCTCCCTGTTTTCTAGTCCATACACATCTTTCTAAAATTTATAAGAACATAGGACATAAAGCAGCTCAATGAAATAGAGCTAAACTTCACGGAAAATTAACAAGGATGAAACTGAATTTAGAGTTTAAAGATCTTAAGAAATCCACCAAACTCTGATGCTTTCAAATATAAGAAAAAAGCCAGAGAGATTAATGGTCTTATCCAAGATGCAAGAGAGACCTGAGCTATGTGGCCCAACTTTTGAACATTAATTCCATATATTTTCAGAAAGTAAGTGACATTTATTGAGCACTTGGTATGTGTCAAGCATGGTGCTGTATTATTGTTGCTGAGGTAAGTTTTGTAATTACCCTTTGTACAGATGAGGAAATTGAAGCATAAACATGTCCAGGGCCCAACATTAGTATGGGTTGCCACAAGGATGAATCTAGCTCTAGATAGCTTTGAACTCAGACTGAAAGGGATTCACCACCCTTCAGTAATTTAGCTCCTCACCCAATAGGCTGTACAGAAACTGCTGGTCTCTATCAGATGTGATTGGCCTCCATTACAAAGCAACTGGTTTTCCCTTACTTCAGATATACTAGAGGAGCATCCTGTATTCCAACTAACCAGGGCTGCTATGTAAAATATTTAACAATAGAAAGAGCTGTGGGCCAATCTATCAAAACAGATACCGGGGGATTCCCTGGTGGCGCAGTGGTTGAGAGTCCACCTGCAGATGCAGGAGACTCAGGTTCGTGCCCCGGTCTGAGAAAATCTCACACGCCGCAGAGCGGCTAGGCCCGTGAGCCATGGCCGCTGAGCCTGCACGTCCGGAGCCTGTGCTCCGCAACGGGAGAGGCCACAACAGTGAGAGGCCCGTGTACCACACACAAAAAACAAACAAACAAAAAACAGATACCGGCCCAAACAGAATAGAAATTGGCTGTAGACCATGGGATTGGTAGGACTGACTTACACCTACCAAATAATTGCCCTGAAACCAATTAAACTCTGCAGTCAAGGACTGGAATATAAAGTATTTTCTTCCCTTAGCGTCCGGATATCTGATCTTCTGTATTTATTGATCAAGGAAACGCAGGATTAAAAGGAAAATAATGCTAATATAGACCCCAGTGAGTGAGCTGCTTTGAGACTATTTTAACTACCATGAATAGAAAGTGTACAGAAGGAAAAAAAAACCCACAACCCAGCTGAAGAGGATACATGTTTCTTAATTACAGCTAGATTATGAAATCAAGAATGGTATTGATTGCAAAAAGGAACTATGTGACAGCTGGTAGACTATCACATCTGCATTGCAGAGCCATTAAAAAACTCTTCCATTTGGTTGCTACCTTCCCCACTATCAATCAAGTGTGGATGTAGATGCCACGGCTTGTGGTATAGTAGAATGAAATAAAACTACGTCATTTAACATTACAGATCTTACAGAAAGTTAATACCTTGATCTTTTTAATGTTTCAATTGCCCAGTGTCTTCTGAACACTCACTCTGATACTCACCCATTTGAAACATTTCCTGATTTAATTTTCAGCAATAACCATGCCTACATGTCCTCTGCAGATCAGAGAAGAAATAACTACACTACAAAGAAGTCTATTCTCTCTCCATTCAACTGTGCTGTTCAATGGATCCCGCTCACCATGAGACAAAGGACCTGGTATTGTTTTGTGTTACCCTGTGGGATCTCACTTTCCCCAACTGTTCCAGAAAAAAAAAAATAGGGAAAATGAAAAGCTCCCTGTCAAAGTTGTGTTGAAAATGGTTGTACACAGTGATGTGGAATTTTGGATGCTAACTACATTTACATAAATGATTCCTGCATATAATTCTGATCCTAATGCTCAAGAAGCTTGGTTTCGTCATATAAAGTTGGCGATACGTCACCCCGTGCTTGTGAATTGGGTTTGCCTGAAACATACATGGTGCTTGATGTCATTTATTCAGCCTCAGATAATGTGTTAACTTCTATACCTGCTTTCAGTTCTGACAGCGATCATATGTGTTAGTCTTCACTGTCTCCATTTAAGGTAAAAGAAACCGATGACCCTAAAGTGTAAGTTATTAACAAGGCCAATTGGCTGGTCAATGGCAAAGGCAGATTTCCAAAATAAGTCAGCCTCATTCAAATTTCAATAACCACTACTCTCTACTGCATCCTTCTTTATGGGAATATTATTTCTAGGAGAGACTATTTATTTTCATGGTAAAAACCAAGATAATACAATGTGAACGTTTAAGAGATATATGCCGTATTTTTGATATAGGGTATGACACAGTGAATAATGACTGTCCCTTTTGATACTGCTGATGGAAACAACAAAAACAAATCTACCTCTGCTTTTTACATGTGAAGAATTCATTTTGACTAGCAAACGGTCAAAATGTTTTCCTCAATTTGACTTTGTGTCTCCCCATACTTTGCATACTTTTCATGATGGTGACATTTTGTTGCAAGATGATTTTTTAAGATAGCTCTGTATATGCCTTTTGCAAGCTGGCTCAGTTTTGAGGTTGTGTGTAAATAGAAAAAAAGGATATTCTTCAAATCATTTTAACAGTTCTCTTAGCCTTCCCTGTGGGTGTAAACATATCCTGAGTCCATCTCAAGCTCCCAAATCAGATAAATGTGTGGCTATCATATAATCATAAAAACAAAATTTCTGTAAAATATAGCAATGGGTAACCAAGAGATGTTAAAGAAAATATATGATTTGCTTCGAGCAAAGCTTATTGTGCATGATTCACAATTCTATAGCTCTTTCTGAGGTTTGAAAAGAAATTATCCAGCCACAGGAGATTGACAGGGTAGCTGTTATTTGAGGGATGCTGTGTGTGGAGAGCTGATCCCACAAGGAGCCTGATGTCACCATGGGGCCCCCTGTGCTCCAATCACACTTTCTCCAAAAGCACATACAGGGCAGCTGCCAGGGGCTGGACACCATACTCAACACTGGATGAGATACAATTGACAGAATATGTGCTCTGTCTCTCCTGGATTATAGTCATGAAACAGACCCATGAAAATTTACAATGCATGGGTGCCACAAATCAAAGTATTTTAAAGTTAGATTAACTGCACAGAGAGGTCAGATCATTGACAGGTATGATTCAAGCTTTCCAAGTGTTGGGGGGTGGGTGTATATTTGAATTGTATCTTGAATAGTCAACCAGACAAGGAACTTGAGATCTCTTAGAGATAGACTGAAAGATTTTCATTCATTTTTTAATTTAAGATATATATCTAACCTAGAGCACATAATGAATGAGGAGGAAATACTGGTAAGGAATACCAGGCAGCAATGGGTAGTAGGACGCGTATGTCACACAAGGAGTTTGACTTCTCTCTTAAAGTAATGGTAATGGAATAGTTTGAAATTGAGATAGTGTCACAACAAGCATTTTTTATAGATTATCCTTTGTCCTGCAATGTGTACACGAGGCTGAAGTGGGAACAGACTGAAGGAAGGGTCTTAACCATGTCAGAGTTAGGAAGCTCAGAGAAGAAAACACATTTGAGAGCGTGTGTAAGTGCCAGAACTAGTACTGTTAGCTGATTATTTAAATATAGGTGCGTGAGCGCTCCAAGAAGTCAAAGAGTGTGGGGAATGGCCTAGGCTGTGAGTTGAATACCAGTAGCTTCCAGGAAAGATTTTTGATGATGCAAAGTTAAGTCTCCTGGAAAACTGTCTCACTCAGCGCCAAAACTTACCAGGCCTTAGCGAATATTTGCTGAATGAAAACAAAACTTAATTACCCAAACCAGGGAGTTTAACAGACCCTCTGATCCATCACATTTTTATATTTGATTAGAAAAAGATGGACCCATTATGGAGGTTTATTATGTCAAATGATAAGAATCCCCCTAAGGGTACATTGAAATGTTCATCTACTTTAGACTTCATACCAAGAACCTGGACAGACGGGATCATCAGTTGGTGTGTGTCCTACAGTGACATCCAGTTTGGAGTTTAACAGTAAAAATTCTTTATCCTTAACTTTCTGTATAACTAATGAGATAAAGCTTGTATAATATCCTCTAAAGCACACATTCTATATTTGTGCTATGAAATAAAGGTATAAATGCAGAAGCCAGTTTGCTAACACCCTAATAGATTCTTATCTGTGAGCATCTTCAGCAGGATTTACAAAATATTTAGAGCAACCTCTTAAGTATGAAACAAATTCATTACTAAAAATAACCTGACTCGTTTTTTTAATAGTTCTCTCAGCTCACCCCATGGATATACATAGAGCTTGCTTGATTCCATCTGAAGTTTTCAAATCAAATTAATGTACAGGTATCAAATGATCACAAAATCAGAATATAAAAATTAAAATTATAGGAATGGATGACCAAAGGAGTTCAAAGACATAGATATTTTGAGGTTTGTAAGAATATTCCCTTGATTGGTCACAAACAATCAATGGATGAATCCACTGGGTGAAGTTGTGGTAACTCCATCACTGAAAATCTTAAACACTAAGAATTTGTCCTGAAGGCTAGTCAGTCTTAAGGCTAGTCAATTGATTAAGAGGCAAGAAAACAAGAAGAGTCCGTGGAGCCAGGTACCATTATTATGATTATTATTTTTGATTGATTTCCATTCTGGGCTCAATGGGAATTTAAGAGGTTGCCTTTGTAATTACCAAATACAATTCCAAAATTTTCAATTACTGGATGTAAATTTGAAAACTTAATTCAATTGAATTCTGATCTTATCAAAGCACTCTTAGTTTCATCTATTAAACACCAAGATCCTCTAACCTCTTTCTCTCTAGATATCTAATATACAAATTTGATGCATTATCAAACTTACCAACAGGTATATATGTCTCTTTTGTTATCTTAGATATTTCGTTGAGTTTAATGAGAGGATGTAAAGTTATCACATGGGCTCTGAGACACTGGAATATGTTAGAAAACAAGTTTATTACACGATCTGTGGGCTTCCTAGCAGCAGAGTCATATTTTTCTCTGAATCCCCAGTAGAACCTAATAAAGTACTCTGTAAAAAGTAGATGAAAAGTAAATATATTGGATGAATAAACGTTTTAGGAACACGGTGGAGTAGGAAATACACTTGGTTTGGCTAAGACTGTATTTCATTCTTCTATGAAACCTCTGAACTCAGACCAGTGCCTGGGACATAGTAAAAGTTGTTTCATAAACTCTTTTGAATGAAAGGTATTCCTTGACTAAGAGTCTGGTCTCCACAGAGTAGAGTCTGTAACTCTTGGCAAAAGTAACCAAGAACACATAGACATTATTTTGCACAAAATCTCCCAAATGTAATATGAATCACCTGTTACAACCATCTTTCATAGTTAATTCTCCAACAGAGGTTCTGCAAGTCATTAATAGTAGTAACTGAGTGACATCATTTTATTTCCTGATTCAGTCTCTGTCAAATACACTATTAGTAAAACGGCCAAGAGGGGTTAGAGAAAGGGCTTCTGGAAAATCAGGAGATAATCCCGAATTGAACTTGAGCATATGAATACATACATTTTCATGAGTGCTTATTGAAAGTATGGATGGATGAGCTCTATAAACAATTCTGAAGTAGAAAGTACCATGAGGATTCTTAAGGAAAAGTGACATTTAAAATGGACAGTGTATATTATGAAATAGGGCAAAAGACTATTCTGATGAGATAACTACATTGGCATTTATCTATATTCTAAACAACACAGATTTCACAAACACAAAATAATATGCTCCATGTATGTGTGTATATTCAAAAGATATTCATAGGAACACACAACTTAGTCAGGAAATAGAAAAGAACGTGAAGATTTCATATAAACCCCTCACACAAAAAGAGTCAAATGGCCTTAAAACACAGAAGTTGTCTTCAAGGTAAGAGAAAATGAAAACCCTACTACCTCCTTCATCCCATCCATGGTCCTCCATCAGGAAGTGTCCCTCATTTGTCTTTGACATGAACCAAGCAAGGATGGGCAGTATCCCAATGAACTTACTCAGATAAACACAATGTGGTTTCTTTTTAAAATAAGCCTTTACTGAGTATATCAACAAGGTACTGTATAGTGTAGAGTGAAGTTTGTAGTTAACAAAGTGTGCGACACAGTAGGTCTCAGGGGATGTGTGATGCAGAATCTTCCAGCCCCTTGCAGTCCCTTGTCAGTGAGAACACACTACACAGAAACCAGAAGCAAATCAACATACGGCTCAAACAATAACAAATCATCAGGATTAACTTTCAGCGAATATATACTGTTCCCAAGAGGGACACACAGTGGCGACGCCTTCACCTTGCCTCAGAAAGGTTATAAATCTTACACCTCATGGATGTCTTTACGAATACCCCTGTGTGTGGTGTGTGTGTGTACACAAGTGTGTGTTTTACACTAGTTAAAAAATGTCTGTTGTGATGGCCTTGCTTTGTGCTCTTCTGGTGGGTGTGCTGCTAGGAAAAAAAAAAAACTTAAACTATAGCAAAAGGAATGTGATTTTTTTTTTGTTGTAACAGTATCCCCAGAATAACAGTGTAACAGTACATGTTATAACAACATGTACAAAACTTTCTCCCCACAATCAGGGACAAGCATCCCCCCATTGTCAGCAATTGTCTTTCGACCCCACTGAAGAAATTAGAGAGAGGTGTAAACTACTGCTTCCTACATTAGTATTTTGACTTAAAAAAAAAAGCATCAGGCAAGGTTGGACAAAACTAATAATGAAGAGGAGTTTTTTGGTTTGTTTTATGTATTTATCTCTTTCTCTTTGGGGCTCCATTTTCTGTTCTGCTTTCCCATGAAGTTGGAAAGGTAAGTCATGAGCAAAACTATTACTCTCATATTCCAAAGTGAAACAATGTCTCCTTGTTATAGGGTAGAGAAAAATGCTAGAAGCTAAGAAGTAATGGAAATTGATCACTGCATTGTTGCAAGTTGTAATGGATTCTGCAAGTGAGGTTAGCTGACCAAGCTATCTCCTGTCCTCCCTGTGGACAGCAACTATATTGTCTTGTGTCTGGAATGGATGCTCTGTCCACAACATGGAGAGCTTGTTCTCCTCAGTGAGGAAGGAAGTTCTAACTCCTGTGGAATGACTAGGACTATTATGATCTAGTAGGAAATGGAGCCATAACATCAGCTATTTCATTCATCCTTTTTACCAGACTGGTCACATTATACTTTTTTTTAAACCTCTGGGAAAACATGTAACATATTTTCAACAAACATCCAGATAACTAGAAATTGCATGATTTCTCACAGGGTAGAATGTTTTCCACTTCTCGCATCAGAAAAATAGGCAGGAGGACATCCTTTGTGTCTCTGCTTTTGATTGTCCCATGCGAAAAGTTGTTAATGCATTTGACAGTTTGAGGGAAGCTAAGGGCTTCTCCCTATTCAAATACATCTCCCCAAACAAGTAGGTATTCATGACAATGCTGGGTATGAATAATGGTCAGTAATACCTGTGTGCTCATGGCTATGACTTTTCCTTTTGGAATTTCTTCTGCACAGTGACAGTTACCTAGCTCTGAAAGTGGACACATAGTATCTGAAATCATTTGATTTGGTCAGACAGCATCGAGCTCTTTAAAAGCCGGTACGTATGGCTTTGCTCATGGTCTTGTCCTGCACCTTGAACTGTGACTCTTGACTAATCTCAAAATGCAAAATAATGTATGAGCTCAAGAGAGGTCCAAAATACAGAGTTGATGTATCAGGAAAACATTCCCATAACAAAAACACCATTCAAAGCATCATCCACCACTGATGGTTGTTACAGATTCCATGATGTGCTTTCTATCCTGGTGTAGGTGAGAGCCCCAGGTACACTATTTCAAATAGGAGACTGATCTCAATTTTAACAGTCTCTGTCATGTTGTGCACAAGCTCAGAATTAAGTCTATAACTAGATTCTATCTCTTCAGAAAGGTCTTCTAGCAAAGGAACCATTTCAGATCATCCTAATCACTTCACATGACCAGGTCTCTGTCATAGGACTTAAGCCCCAAATAATTCTGTGAATCCCATAAGACATTATAGAAACCTCTCTAATCTTGGTCTTCCTGGCTCAAAGCAAAAACATTTGTTTCAGCAGCGAAGTATCCAGCTGGAGGTTATACACACAATACAAATAAATGAGAATGATTATTTTGTGGATAAAAGGAAAAAAAAAACCCTCAAAAATCAAAGTACCATCATTTGAACACATAGTTTTATCTACACAGCCAAGGAGAAAGGGACAGTGGGAGGGAATTATCCAGTTAAATACACAAAACCCCATGTCATGGTCCTGCATTTCAGATGGCTTACTGCTACACTGATCACTTTCACAGATTGTCTTAACCCTTCACTGTGTGGATCAAGCTTTAAAAAAGCAACAGACAAAACTAGCTAGCTAATAAACTAAAATGAAAACCGAAGTCACTTTAGAATTAATTCAAATTAATTAGTAGTTAATTTCAGCTCAACTGACTGCACAGTTTTGATTCTTGTGTCTATAACATAACTTCAGTTATATTTTCTGCTTATTCTGAGGGACAAGGGAGATTAAAACATATGAGTTGGGGATATATTATTAAAGAAAATAAAGCTCTTACTATAAAGAAAAACTTGCATAGCATTTTATACCTAAACTCTTACAAAGTAGACACATCACAGTTCTATTTTGTTAAAAGTAAGAGGGACAGAGAAAGAGAAAGCAAAATGATTGTGACATTAACTTCATAGGTTCCTAAAATAATGGCTGGTGATCAAGGAAACATGCAACACAGACTGAAATGCCTAAATTTGATTTTGAAAATAATTTTCCAAGGGTGTATTTTTTAGATAATGTATGTGTGTGATCGATAGCCCTTCTACAACTAAGGGATGGAAAGGAGTACATTATACATGCTTTCTGAAGATGGACGTTGCTTCAAAAAATATCTAGAATTAAGTCTGGACATCCTTCTCTTCTCCATGCCCTCTGTCCTATGCCCTGCTTTGCCAAGATTAGGAGAACAAGTCTTCCCTCTCAGACTTGATCATTTTTTTTCATCTGTTACGCTGTTAATATAAGATTGATTATCCCTCCACAATTCCCAAAGAAGAGGAACATCCATGACTGAAAGGAATAAATGAAATTTAAAAAATGGAAGGTCAAAGTCAGTTCAAGGTGGAAACTTGGTATTGCTTTTTAAACAAATACGTTATTTTGCCAGCTTTGATGTGTCCTTACAGAATTATTAGCAAGGAGAATTAGTATACATTTTAAAGTGTATATGGATATTTTGTGCAACCAAGACTGGCATCCATGATGTTCTTTTGAATTTTGAAGAGAGGGGGAATGACAAATGTTGCCTCTACAGCTAATTACGAAAATATACGTGAGGTGATTGGAAGACAAGAATTTCCAAGGGGATAAAGGTATTAATTCAAGCTATTTCAACATGATACTAACAAAGTTAGTTGATATAGTATAACAGAACCACTGATCACTTGCTTTTGTCTAAATGGTATCAATAATTTTTACATAACAAGTTTAGTATATTCCAAACATTGATCCCTTGTTGGTCTAAATATCATGTTGACATAGCTGCAGTGAATCTACCCAAATAGTTCTCATTATCAAAAATAATTCCATTCAATATAATTCTTCCCATTATTTTATTAGCCTCTTCTAAAAAAAGTATTCTAGAATATATCTCTGATGAATGTGATTCAACCTGACATATGACTTGAACAGTAACACTTTTAAAGGGAGTTTTCTTGCTGGGACATCCTACCTGCCCCCGAAGATGACTGAAAACAGACTCAGGTCTCTCACTGTTTCACATAGGGCCAGGGAAGCCTGAAGAGTGATTTTCAAGTTCCCAGTCAGAAAGCCAACCCCTGGGTTTGACTGTCTTTTCAAATCTTATCTCATTTTCTTGATTCTGCCAGGATGGGTTAACTTATCTCACAGGAACTGACTTCCTCAAGAGATGTTTTCTGCATTTCCTCCTTTGGGTCAAATCAGGGTGACTACCTCCTTTCTTATACTCTAGAAGTTTTCACTTTTCTTCCAGACCAGGAAATATACAAATAGCGTGAAGATATCTGGGGTCATTTCTGGTTTTATGCCTATTATTTATCCTACACTGATGAGTCCATTTTAACCTGCCCTTTCATCTGACCACCAACTCTAGGAAAGGAATTTGTTCTGAAGCTTCAACAGCAAAGTGGTGAATTGCATCAGGAGGAAGAATCACTCATTCTTTTACCTTAGTATTGGGTTCTCATTGTACAACCCTGTACAGTACTTCAGCAACTATTTTTTTTTTTTTAAGATTTTAAAAAGCAAAGAGTTACAAAACTGTTTGTAATTAACTTGGAATAGAAAAGATAGCACTTTTTTTAAATCCCATTATATAGTACACCGTATAAATTACAGAGTATTCAAATGCACAAATGCATCTGTGTAACATTTATCAAATGTAATTCGCGTGTCTTTATGTGCACACACGAGTGTGTTCTCGAGAGTCTTACTGTCCGCGTTTGTAATGCTGGACCTCTAGCTGTCACGTATGGCAGTGCTCCAAGTCTGGCACACTGCTGTTGCAGTATCGCATGTTGTTGGGGATATGGCAGTCTGTGTAATTAATGCCCCCATTTGGGGTGTAAATGGGCTGCAGTCTGAAATCTCCTTTAAGGAGCTGATCGTTATTTAAGGAGACGATCTGAAAGCTGGTTTCTGTCATCTCCAGGATGGAATTGTCCTTTTTGGTGCCTGCCTCGCAATAGTCATCTTTCCGCCGGCCTCGGTTGTATTTCCACTTCTGGGAGGTGTAGCGCCCCTTTTTGTGCATATGCCAGCAAAAGACACCGAGCAGGACCACAAGCACAAATATCACCGCACCCCCGATCAGCCCCGCCAGCAGAAAAGGGGAGCCCATGCTGTGGGAAGTCGTCTGCTCATGGCTGGAAGCCGTGTTGCTGCCGTTGTTCACATAGGAGGCATGGGTGGTGGCCTCAGAACAAATGGTGTCTTCTACAGCTCGGTAGTTAAATGCATCCAGCGGCACTAAACAAATCCGATAAGTGGATCTGGGCTCTAAATTGACCAGGCTCAGATGCTGCTTCTCACCACTGACAATGCGTTCCTGAACGATGCCCCCCACTAAACTGTGGCCCATTTTCACCCACGTGAGTTTGTACGCCATCACAGTAAAGAGAGAGAGCCAGCTGACTTGAATGGAAGTGTCATTCACAAAATGGATAGAGAGCTGGATCCGTTCAGAAAGAGGCGGGGTCACTCTTTCTCTGCCATCCCAGTCGGGAATCGTGGGGAGTTTCGATGCCATGGGAGTTAGAGGCGCATAGCTTCTGCTAGGGGTCGGGACAGAGAGTGTGGGAGGCTGAGTCGTGGGCGAAGCTGAACTTGGGGCTGGAGTGAAGAGAGGCAGGCCGGGGGTCGTGGTGGGACAGGACAACAGATTCATATTCAACTCCCGGACTGCCATCCCCCGGACTTGTTCAGGACCTTGGCACATGAAACCTCGCACATTCAGAGATGAGGGTATGTGTTTGAGCCATTCCGTGACCCATTTAATACTGCAGTCACAGAACCAAGGATTATTCCGAGCAGTGAGCTGCTTCAGGTTGGAGAGGTTATCGAAGACCCCTTGAGTCAACACGCGCAGCTGGTTGTTGGATATATCCAGCCGTTCCAGCTTCCGGAGATTCGAGAAGGCTGTCAAAGGGATGTGGTTGATCTGGTTGTCCTGCAGATAGAGCCTCATCAGGTGCGTACCTGGGAGGTCAGAAGGGGGATGGGAGAGCGAATTCCGGACAATGGAAAATTCCTTGAGCTTGGCGAGGTGGCTGAAGGTGCCCTCGGCAATGCCCTTGTTGGTCAGGAGGTTTCCATCCACGATCAGACGCTCCAAGCTGGTGAGGTTCTGAAAGGCCATGTCTGATATGACGGCAATTCGATTCTCATCCACTCTCAGCTCTTGCAGGTCCACGGGAAGCCCCACAGGCACGCTGCTCAGGTGATTCTTGGATAGAAACAACAATTTGAGGCTAATGGCCTCCCGGAAGGCCCCATCTTCCACCCCCACCGTGGATATTGAGTTGTCATCCAGGTGGAGCTCTTCAAGCTTCAAGAGCTGGGCCAGGGCGGCCCGTGAAATGGTCTGAATATTGTTTTCCTGCAGATGGAGAACTCGGACGTTCTTGGGAAGGTTCATGGGGAATTCATCCAGTTGGTTCCCATAAAGGTACACGGTGTGCACAGACTGTACGTTGTGCAGCTCTGCAGGAAACCCAGCATTATTAATTTGGTTGTTGTGGAGGTAGAGTACAGTGACGCCCTCCGGGATCCCAAGAGGCACTGAGGTCAAGCTTCGCTCGTTACAGTAGACAAAGTTCCTGTCGCAGCGACACACGCTAGGGCACGCCAGGAGTTTTGACACTTGTGAGTAGAGCCCCAGGGAAATGAGAAGCCAAGATTTCAGGAAAAAAGCCCCCTGGCTGGGCCCCTGTGTAGTCTGTAGGCCCATTTCTGAAGTACAGAAATAAAATACGATGTGGTAGTGAAAAGAAAAAGAAAAAGAAAAAAAAAAAAACAGGTAGCAAAACCAAAATGATTGAACGCAGTTCTGTTAAAGTCCAGAACTCCAGCTAGAGGAAAAGTCCCGAAGGCCAAGGTCAAAGAATCTTCCTGTGGTCTCTGGTCTTATCAGCCTATGTTGCCCTCTTTGCTATTGTCCTCCATGTGCAAAAAAATTTCAATAGGGAGAACTTTCCACCCAGGCAACAAGTGAAGCCAAGTTATCAGCGGTCAAAAGGGGCCCAGTTAGGTAGGCAGAACCCCTTCTTCTGTGGTCGGTCAGGTCAGTGTGGATCAGCCTATGAACTTGGTTAAGTTCAGTCTGCAATCTGCTGTAGGAAAGTAGAGAGAAAAGAGTCAGTTAAGGGTAGTGAGTGGATTAAGTGCTGATCTGACTGTGGCTTTTCAAGAATGCTGTGATTCAATGTTCATTGCAGCACTATTTACAATAGCCAGGACATGGAAGCAACCTAAGTGTCCATTGTCAGATGAATGGATAAAGAAGATGTGGCACATATATACAATGGAATATTACTCAGCCATAAAAAGAAACAAAACTGAGTTATTTGTAGTGAGGTGGATAGACCTAGAGTCTGTCATACAGAGTGAAGTAGGTCAGAAAGAGAAAAACAAATACCTTATGCTAACACATATATATGGAATCTAAAAAAAAAAAAATGGTTCTGAAGAACCTAGATGCAGGACAGGAATAAAGACGCAGACCTAGAGAATGGACTTGAGGACACAGAGATGGGGAAGGGTAAGCTGGGAGGAAGGGAGAGAGAGGCATGGACATATATACACTACCGAATGTAAAATAGATAGCTAGTGGGAAGCAGCCGCATAGCACAGGGAGATCAGCTCAGTGCTTTGTGACCACCTAGAGGGGTGGGATAAGGAGGGTGGGAGGGAGACTCAAGAGAGAGGGGATATGGGGATATATGTATACATATAGCTGATTCACTTTCTTATACAGCAGAAACTAATACAACATTGTAAAGCAATTATACTCCAACAAAGATGTTAAAAAACAAAACAAAAACAAAAACATCACTGTTATTGGGACTAAATGCTCAGGGAGTTGGCATTAAGTGACATGCTAAATAATAATAATTCAGTTGAAAAGGTATTCAAGAAATGAAAACGATTCAATTATCTTTATCATCAAACGGAGACCATACTGTTACCTCTCACTATCAATGATCATATTGTGAATTTCACAGCACAGTCAGTATCTTCTCTCAGAGATCTATTTGCATATCCAAACAGACAGGCACAAGAGGCCCAGGGCTGAATCCATTGAATCAATGATGGCCATCTACAAATGCAACTGGTCACAGTCATATTTCAAGATGAAATGAGTGACTGAGCAACGAATACAATTTAAGGGGAAAAAAATTGTGAAACCCTTTCCAGTTATAAACAGATGCAAAATGGGGACTGATAAAGTTATTTAGAAAGATGCGTCCTTCTGATCTGACACTGTGATGAAGCAGTTTAAAGGTGACGCACAGAAACAGAGGTGATGTCAAGTCAGAGAGAAGACTGCTCTTTTCTTCCCCACTCCCCCCCTCCTCTCATCTCTCTCTGCCTCCCAAATAGCCCCCACTTGAGTTAACCATGACACATTTCCACTTATCCCCTCTTTTGAGACCTTCAGGTTCAGATGAGATACACCATTGCGATTCCTTTGAGAGCTGACAAGCTCATGACTGCGAATAAAATTATTTTCCAGCAACTCAACCTTCCTCCCATCTGTATGTGTTTTCCTGCTTTTAGGAAAAGACTTTCAGTAAACTTTGAAATGTTAGAAGACACAGTTGGGGAAGTAAAGGCAATATACAGATAGTAATCAGACCTTCTTGCTCCACAACTGTTCCGTCTATTTTTAGGTTAGAGAAATAAAGAAGTTAATTGAAAGGTGCCAGATTTGATTTCCCTACAAAAGAAGCTAACGTGACAGGACATGGCAAGCCGGAAGTCTCTTAATTCTTACCAATACACAACAATTGAAACAACTTATATGTAAAGCACAGAGGAACTATTTGAAATTGTTCCCTTAGCTATCTTTAGAAAGGTAATTAAAAAAGAAAAAGAAAAAAAAAAAAAAAACATTGTAACTACTATTTAAGTGTCCAGACTCTTGTAAATTTGTTCTACAATTTGAAATATTGTGAGCCATCTAAAAAATGCCTTTGATGACCAGAAACGGTAATATTCATTTTTCTATTGTTCAGAAAACTTAAAAAAAAAAAAGGGAGGGGGTATAGGGAGTATCTTTCCAGGCAAAACAGATGGATGTGATACTTTATTAAAAATTAAGCATTATTTAAGTTGTTAAAAATTACAAATATATGTTTTATCACATGGAACAGGAGTCATCCTCTCTGCCCAAAATCTCCCTATACGCTTAAAGGATAATTTATAATACAACTAAGCGTAGTTCAGGAAAAGCGAATGTAATGCCATCAGCTTGATGCCATCCCTAGTTCAGGTTTCAAATTCTCAAACCATCTCAATGTTCCCTAATAGCCTGCTACTCAAGTGTGATCCCTGGTCCAGCAGCACGAACCTGTGAAGTTGCTGGAAACAGAATCTGCACATTAGCAAGAGCCTGGGGCATACACGTTAAAATTAGAGAAACACTGCCCTCAACACAGTGCCGTCTTATTTAAGTTTTCAAATGTTTTAATTTATGAAGTGTAAAATACATGCAAGAGCATGTCAAATGATTCATTTGAGAAGAGTAAAAGCATAAGGCATACTAATCACTTTCGTCCCCAGGAGATGGTCTCAAATTGCATCTTATATGTAAATGACATCTTACAGGTAGAGTAATGCAATGACTAAATATATCACTTGGCTTCAACAGACCCTTGAAAATGTATGTCTGAATGACAAGCACTAATATCCAGGAGGACCTTAAAGAGCTATTTGTAATCAGAGGGGGCCTACTTTCATAAAGCATGATTTATTTAAGAACAAAAATCTGTTTGGTGCTATTAGCATTTACTCTTCAAAAAAGGTAGGAAAGTGAGACCAAAAGAATCGAATCTAACACATTTTTGAGTATTCCATGGGAATCTTCAAAGTGTGATAGTAGCACACAATGAACAGAATTTTCCAAGGGAGAAAACACAGCTGCCCCAGGGTCTTTAAATTCCTATGTAAAAAGAATAGATGCTTCTCAACTTGGCATTTACAAGCCAAGTTTTAAGGCCCTAGAAACAACAAACCAGTGTTTGAAGATGGTAGAATTTGTTTAGAAACTTCATCAGTGAAGAGACTCAAGGCAATAATGATTGCGGAGCTAACAAAGTACTCAGGGATCACTGGAGACCATCACTGTGCATACAAATTGCAACTCTTCCACTTGCTTCAACTGTGTCCTCTGTAAGGAGAGAAAAAGCCCTATCAGCCAACCCTTTGCCCCAGGCCTTGCTCTCTTGGCAGGTGGACTTTACTCATGAGTGGTTCTCCTATAATTACATAAGAAGAGGATGTGGTCCTGAAGAAAGCTCCTAATGGGATTACATGGGGCAAACCGTCACTGTTTATCCACCTCAATAGGAGAAAAGTCCCATCTAGATCGCGCTGTGTTGATCAGCTATGGCAAGTTCAGTGTTGAAAGAAAACAAACTCTCAAGGTTTTCTTTGTGCTTCTTGGGAATTCCATAAAATAACTGTGCATAATAGACTTGTCCTAATTCCTGGATCAACAATTGCCTACATATTATATCAGCCAGTAGACTGTATCTTTGTTCAAATTAGTGCAAGTGTAAAACTGCAACCACCTAGGCAATAATGATTTTTTTTAAACTTAAGTAAGGCTAAAATCTCCATATTTCTCCCACTAGGGGGAGAAATCCTTTTAGACCTTAAAATGGAGACTGTATTTATAGAGAAAGCAGTATAGTATAATGATCAAAAGCATAGCCTCTGAGTTCTCATCCCACCTCTGGCACTTAGGAGCTAGATAAATTAGTTAACCTTTTTTTTTTTTTTTTTTGCGGTACGCGGGCCTCTCACTGTTGTGGCCTCTCCCGTTGCGGAGCACAGACTCCGGACGCGCAGGCTCAGTGGCCATGGCTCACGGGCCCAGCCGCTCTGCAGCATGTGGGATCCTCCCGGACCGACCGGGGCACGAACCCGTGTCCTCTGCATCGGCAGGCGGACTCTCAACCACTGCGCCACCAGGGAAGCCCAGTTAACCTTTTAAGTCTTAGTCTCCCTATCTGAAAAATGGGGATAAAATAGTTCCTAACTCAACAGCACTGTTGAGATTAAATAGGATAATAGGATAATATTTGTGAAAAGTTATATGGTGCCTGACACATGGCAAAAACATAATAAATAAAACTTTTATTCTCTGTGTACTTGTTATTATTAATGATATCCAAAAAGGTGAACTCCAAAATGTAGAGTAAAATAAAATCACCTTTGACTAACCAAGTTCTCTGTACTGACACCTCCTCCAGGATTTCTCAACATCAGCAGTATTCAGATTTTGAGCCAGATAATTCTTTTCTTGTGGAGCTGCTGTGTACATACAAAGATGTCTCCAGACATTGCCATAGGTATGTCCCCTGGTGAGGCAAAATGCCCCCAGTTAAGAACGACTGACCCACCCCATCTTACAAGTACCTTAAAGAGTTAGTATTTTTATCTTGATTTTATAGAGGAAGGTGAAGATAAGTCTCTAATAAACAGAGCCTATAAATGTTTTGTGCCATGGCCACCAAAAAAGCATGAAAATGCAATATGTTTTTCATTCATTTATTCAGCCAATATTTATTGGGCACTGGAATGACGATACCATCATGCAGAGCTGATATGGTTTTTGCCTTCGTGAGTCTTAAAAGTATAATGAGGGGAGAGAAATGAATAAGCAGGGAATTATAGTACTGTGTAAAGATCTCCAATCTCAGGGCATCAGGAAATTATGGTACCATGTAAAAAGTTCTAATCTAGTGCATGGAGTATCAGGAAAAACACAGCAGAGGAAGGACTGTCTACGTGAGGATCTGAAGGATAGTAAGGTGCAAGCCAGGGAAGAGATTCCAGAAGTTCTGCACATGGACGGTTGTAATGTGGACCAAGAGGTGAAACCCAGCCCAGCTCAGAGAAGGAACAAAACTTTGACTGCACAGCACTTTCGCCCAACTCTTTGCTTCCCACAGAGATAGTCCTGTTTCTAGAAGTTAATAAACAAACCCATGTTTCAAAATCATTAGCCATTTCATTTATAAGTCTCTAAAGGTTGATAACAAAAAGATTTTGCTTTACAAGATGGATTTCAAATATTGAGAGCAAAAGGTGTGGGGTTTTTCTTCTTTCTTTCCTATTTGAATAGTGCACTGAGTATGTCTCCCCTCCAGGAAATGAGAGAATGTGAAGAATGGCTTAATGGAAGGTGCTAGGTAAAAACAGAAATTTTCATTTAAAGCAGAAAAGAGTTTCAAAAGCCCGAGTGTAAAACAACATGCAACAAAGGCTCTTTGGAGACAGCAAGACCCTGACCCTGCCTGTCTGTTAAAGATGACAGTAACGGCAGCAGTTATGCCAGGCTACTTTTTAACTCTTTTCATAGGAACTGAGACTCAAAAGACATAAATCATGGAAGAGCTTTCTGCAAAGTGTTTCTCTCCTCATGTTGCCTAAAAAGTTTTTTAAATTAATTCCAGGGGCTCTTAATAAACTCAGACTATAAAAATCATAGTACAGAAAACAGGCATTATCTATAAGCACTGCCGATTCCATAGTATAATGACACCAGGACAAACCTAATAAAAACCTTAATGGCTTCGGCATTGCCTGGATTGTGCCAAGACAGCACACTGCCTGGAGCGATGCAAGTGAAAAATGATGAGCTTTTTTTTCCCAGAAAAGTTTCCCTGGATACATCAGACTTAGAGCTTCTGGAGTTAAGTTTGTGCTTAAAATCGACACACACAGGTGCAGAAACCATAGGCCCAACTACACTGCAAATGTCTTTGTTATAATCTGGAAACACTAAAGCAATTTATAGATCTTGTGCACATTTCCACATTCCTCAAGATAGGTTATAAATACTGTTCCTATAACAATCGGAGAGTTCTGTAGTTAGCTGGCCAAGATGTGGGAATTAGCAGAGGAATGCGGAGGAAAATATAACAATAGCTACCCCCTAACTTGAAACCATTTTTCCATCTCATTCACTGAAGCTCAATCAAGCTCCTTGAAGTTTTTCTCATTAGACAGATATGTTTCTTTGCCAAAACAAAGGGAGAGAAAGAAAGGAAGAGGAAGAAAAGGAGGGAAGGAGGGAAGGAAAGAAAGGAAACACTTTATTTAAACAGTCGACAATTTTCTGGCTCCAGTCAGTCTAGAATGGAAAACATTAAAATTGGACCAAAAAAAAAAAAAGAAAAACTATTCTCCTGACAAGCATAAAATTCTCTAACACACTTGAAGGGTTGTTCTCACATGGTTTCCAATGCAGTTGGTTTGAATAATAGGGCTAAGTTTAGAACAAGTTACAATGCTAAAAACTCAACTGCATAAGCTTTGAGGACACCTTCATTACTGCCATACGCTTCTCTCAATCCACTAGGGAGCTCCCACTGACCATCCCCTGGGTTCATATAAATCTGTATAATCTAGGACTGCAAGACTGAGTCTTCACGGTATTTAATAAAGCCCACTGGTGAACAGACACTATTAGAGAAGAATTTTATTCAGACAGCGCCAACAGGATTAAACGAAGAAAAAAGTATATGGTCAATAAAGGATGGAATTCCCTACAGCTCATATCTATACACTCTTCAACCCATTTCAAAGGGAGGTAGTTCAGCAGTCATTCATTTGCTCAGATACTGAGCACCTCACGGGTCGGGCATAGAAAATAGCTGATTTCTTAGACTTAACTTTGGGAGAGATTTTTCGCATCATCTGATCCAGCGATTCCCCATCCCCAAGGGTCATCAAAAACACTTAGGGAAGGTGATGAAACATTAAAGTTCCTGGGTCCCACCCCTGCAGCTGCTGGTTTGAATGGTCTTCAAAGAAGGCTGGGTAGGTACATTTTGTCAACTTTCCCCAGATGGGTTTGATGATCAGTCACTTTAGGGTCTTACTACCCAGCCACTCACTAATCAGGAACTGCTTTCAGGGCAGCGAGACAACTGGTCCTTCTTGCTTCTGGATCAAATCAACAAGTGAGAGGTAGAGGTGGCGTGGGGGCATGGAAAGAGCAAAGGGTTTGGAGTCAGAATTTAACTTGACATCAGTGCAGCCACTCAAACGGCATGACAATGGACACTTAACCTCTCTGTGCATCACCTTTCTTCATCTCAAGAGGGGATAATAAGCCACGCTCATGTTGGGAAGACTAGATCTAATGCATGTAAAGTAACAAGAAGCACCAACTAGGCACTCAATAAACTGTGATTTAAGAGAGGTAGAGATTGTATAATGAGAAAAAGCTGGGTCTGGGGACAGTTGACCGGGACAGCTTTCCCACTTACTAGCTGTGCTAATTTGGGCACGTTACTTCATCTCCCTATGCCCCAGTTAACTCATATGCAAAATGGGGAAAATGATAGTATTAATCTCTCAGAGTTGTTGTAGGACTATAAATCACTTAGAATATCATCTAACACATGGAGAACATACATTCATTGTGTCATTCTTATTACTAGCATTAAAAAAAATAATAACAAAAAGCCCCCTATTCTAGGAAGCTTTTGTCCCTAATTTAGTAGACAGGTCATTCTGTTTAATTCA
This sequence comes from Aethalodelphis obliquidens, assembly GCF_003676395.1. Taxonomy (NCBI): domain Eukaryota; kingdom Metazoa; phylum Chordata; class Mammalia; order Artiodactyla; family Delphinidae; genus Aethalodelphis; species Aethalodelphis obliquidens. Next base: position 10,981,739 of record NW_020837965.1, on the reverse strand, counting down.
TCAAATTTTATTTTTCTCTGACTTTCATTCTCTATTTTTATCATAGTTCTTTCCTCTGGGATACACACACACACCTTTCCATCCATCAACCTGCAAATATGTGGAGACATTTATTGGGTCTCTGAGATCTCTTCCTTTCCTGTGTAAATGTCCCTTTTCTTTCATTTGCTCCAGAATCTTAGCAATGCTGATTCCTTCACTGGCAATGCCTTTCTTGATATGTGTTGCCCAGAATGGAAAATAAGACTCATGAGGTCTACCAGCACCAAGTACAGCTCAGCAAATACTCGGGGAATGCCCACGCCCTGCCAGGCATGGAGCTGGTAACTAGAAAGATACCTATGACATGGCCCTTGGTATTGAGTAAAGGTTCATGTCATATCAAGTAACTTTTTGTATAAAGCTCTTTATAATTCCAAAGACTTTTAATATGTTTCATTTCATCTAATCCCACAACAGCCCATAGGAGCTATTTATATCAATCTCAAATGAAGTCCACAGAGATGAAATAATTTGCCTGAAGCCACATAGACAGTATGGACAGAGGATAGTATTATAAATCTTCCGTATGAAAATGCAAGCTTCAGGTATAATGTTATGAACGGTGTTAGTTACAGTGGTAGTAAAACCAACATCCGGGCTTCCCTGGTGGCGCAGTGGTTGAGAGTCCGCCTGCCGATACAGGGGACACGGGTTCGTGCCCCGGTCCGGGAAGATACCACATGCCGCGGAGCGGCTGGGCCCATGAGCCATGGCCGCTGAGCCTGCGCGTCCGGAGCCTGTGCTCCGCAACGGGAGAGGCCACAGCAGTGAGAGGCCCACGTACCGAAAAAAAAAAAAAAACAAAAAACAACATCCACTTCCCTGAAAAAACTAAAGCCCCTCGCCACTGCTCAAATTTTCAAAACTAGCAGCAGCCTGGCATTTAAAGTGGGTAACACTTCCAAGCAGGACTGGTGCATAAGTAAAAGGTAATTACACCAGGGGGCCCATTATCTGCTCTGCCCACGTGACTCCAGGACTCAGCAGGAATGGGAAATCAAGGGCTCCCCAGATGATGGGCAGCAGCAAGATGCCAAGAACTGGAGGCGTCTAAAGGACTAGACAGCTACTGATAAGCCGGTAGCAAGACAGACAACAAAGTCTCCTTGCCTCCTTCATAGCCAAGAGTCCCAAGTTTGCTGCCACCACGTTCTACAGCTTGGGAAGGTCTTTATGTGGGGTCACTGTCGGAAAAGCCATTTAAGGGATAAAACTAACTGCCAACTGTCCTACATACAGCCACCTTCTGTATTCTATTTAAATGAAATGTTGTTAAGTGTTGTGAGTTCCTTGAATTCCAAGTGAAAAAAATATCTGTAGAAAATGGGATCAGTAAGCTACCAAACAGTAATTTTAGGGAAAATCTTTCTACATCTGCTTTTTCTCTACAAGAGACTTTGTTCAGACAATCCTATAATAGCATTTGACACCAGGAAGTCTAATAGGTTTTCTTTTCCCTCTTCCACTCTATAACTCAAACATGCAGTGCTCATTCTGAATATGTGTGTCCCAAATGAGAATTTGTCCTCTTTTCCTCACCCCTTCCCTCTCTTTCTTTTTCAAAAGGCAGACTGTGCAGGGCTAGAACAAAAGATGTTTAAACATTTCTTGATAATTCAAGAGAAGGAATAAGCAAATAACTATACTCACATTATTCACCACTAGGCTCTTGTACATTTCCAACTGGAGTTCAGATTCAGCTAAATATTCAAATACCTATTGAGAGCTAGTCACTACTAGTCTTGTGAAATGCCTACACAGCTATGAGAAGTAAGTCATTATTACTCCTAATTTACAAATGAGGAAACTAGCTTGGAGAAATCTGTGACTTCCACCAGTTCAAACAGTAGCATATCCTAGAAATAGAACTGCAACTCAATTTTCCTGGCTAAAAAACAATCAGTGCTCTTCCCACTACACCACATTTCTCTCCTTATCAGTTTAGGGTATACAGTCTCTCATTTCAAAAATTCTTCTGTAACACCCCAGGTTCTCTTTGCCCTCTATTCTTTCATTACAGCAATGAAGCAAACACTTCCCACCCAATCACAAGCCCAATCTCCCCTGTGCCCACCTGAGTTTCAGATTCCCACTAGAGAAAGTCACCTAACAGCACAGACTAGTTCTACCTTAAATAAGAGATCCCCAACCTAAAGTGAGACTTCACCCCATCTAGCAATTTTACTGCACTTCTCTGGAAAGCATTCTCTCCCATTCTCCTCAAAGATGGCATTAAACTTCACTCTCCTTAGCCCTCCAAACCTTATTCCTCTCACCCTCAGTAGACAACCTGACTTTAATCTGAAGATAGCGGAAGGCATCAGACAGGATCTCCCACCTCTTTCTGTTGCCAAACATACGAGTTTACCTTTATGTGCACCTACTTTCTTTTCCTTAAAGGTTGATCACATCATCCGTTCCTTGGAGCCCTCGCCCTACAGGCCTCTCTGGAAGATAACTATCTCTTCCTTCCCTGTGTGCACAATCTCTCCCTCTCAAACTGGATCCATGTTTAAATATTCCCCACTATTTTCCACTAAAAAAATCCCCTTGACCCTCAAGTTCCCCTCCAGCTATTCCCACATTTCTCTCCTTTTAGCTAAATTCCTGGAAAGAACAGTCCATCATCAATATCTCTGTTTCCTCACCTCCCATCCATCTCACACCAACACATTCCATGCTGGCTCCCACCCCTACTCTCCCACAAGCTTCTCTTCTAATGTTTACATTAGGAGATGTTAACAATCTGCCCCAGGTTGGCAAATCCAAAGGGCTTTCTTTTGACTGTATTCCTCCCACTTAATCTCACAGCAACATTTAGACTTGTCCATGTGCTTACTGAAACATCCTCATTCCTTGGTTGCTATGACAGCTGCTGGTTTTCTTCCTATTTCTATTGTTATTTCCTATTTTGTAGGTTCTCCCTCTTCCGTGTAGCCATTCAGTGTTAGTCCAATAAGCTTGGGTCCAGACACTCTTCTTTTCTTCCCTTTGTAAGAAATGGCATCCAAGCCTTAAGCTTAAATGATCATATATGCAAATGATGCTTGAGAGGGTGTGGAGGGAAGGGAACCCTCCTACACTGTTGGTGGGAATGTAAATTGGTACAGCCACTGTGGATAACAGTATGGATGTTCCTTGAACAACTAAAAACAGAAATACCACATGACCCAGCAATTCTACTCCTGGACATATACCCTGAGAAAACCATAATTCGAAAAGATAGATGCACCCCAATGTTCTTTGCAGCATTATTTACAATAGTTAGGACATGAAAACAAACTAAATGTCCATCAATAGAGGAATGGATAAAGAAGATGTGGTACATATATACAATGGAATATTACTCAGCCATAAAAAGAACGAAACAATGCCATTTACAGCAATGTGGATGGACCTAGAGATTATCATACTAAGTGAAAAGTCAAACAGAGAAAAACAAATATGATATTTAAAAATATGTGGAATCTAATTTAAAAACATGATACAAATGAACTTATTTACAAAACAGAAACAAACTTACAGACATCAAAAACCAACTTATGATTACCAAAGGGGAAACAAGGTGGCGGGTAGGGGGGGGAGGAGGGATGAATCAGGAGGATGGGATTAACATACACACACTACTATATACAAGAAGATAACCAACTACTGTATAGCACGGGGAACTCCACTCAATATTCCGTGATAACCTATATGAGAAAAGAATCCAAAATAGGATGAATATACGTGTATGTATAACTGAATCACCTTGCACCTGAAACTAACACAACATTGTAAATCAACTAAACTCCAAAAAAAGTTTTAAAAAATGATCATATATACAATCAGAAACTTCAATCTCCATCCTAGACTGTCCTCTCAGCTGCTTATCTGTACACCCAAACGCCCACCTGACTTACTTCAGTGTTTCAGGAGCACTTCCAACATAGCATTAACAGTTTTAGATACTTTAAAAGAATCTTACATACATGGACTCATAATAAAGCTATGCATTTTATACTGTTATTATCTCACAGAGGGAATGGAGGCTCCAAGTTAAGTAGCTTCTCCAAAGTGGATGAGCAGAGAAGTGACACGGATGGACTTGAACTCAGGCATGATCTGCAGGGCCTTGCTCCTATCCTGTGTTCTGTCTCTCTGTAAACTCCACACATTCACAAGCTGGTCCCTCCCCAGGGCCGGGAGCAGCACATGGCAGGCATTCAAGAAGTGTTTGTAGAATAAATGGACGAATCAAAGAACGACCTTCAGATGATTAGTTTGTTTGAAGAGGCGGTCTGTGAAAGCTCTTCAGCATCTTCAATCTGAGGTCCCATAAGGAATCACTAAGATAATATTTCAGAACAGGCTTCAAGGGTTTTACACTACACTAACCTAGCTGGAGAGATTGATGGATAAATAATTCCCAAACACAAAGGAACTAGATGACTTTAGGAAAAGACACAGAACACTCAAGTGGAAAATAACTGTAATTACTACAGCACTGTACTTCTTTTACAAAATAATATCAAATTCTGTGGTCTTCTTCAGCAAGAGTACTACTCAGATAAGATCAGTCTGATCTATTACTACAAACTCTGTTTGATGAAAGACACCTCTGATCATGCTAGATACCTAACACCTCAGTTTTAAAATGGTGATGACCTGAATTCAGGTAAGTCTTTATGGTCTACAGCAAATATGTGTTCTGCTTATATATAGCAACAGCTTATAAATATTTACATACATTCAGTGTGACAGTTCAACTGCATTTTAATAGCATATCACTTTACCACGCCACATAGTTAGAATCATAATATAAGCCAGTATCTTTGAGAGCTATAAAAATGCTTATGGAAAAAAACAAACTGAATCCAAAAATATAAACATGGCCTATTTTTCCCACCAAAATACTGCACCCTATATGTAATAGACATAATGAAACAGAAAATCTCGTGTCTCCTTCATGAGAAGGATCTGGAATACAGATTTCAGGCAGTGGTATTGATTAGGTGCGTGAAATGAAATTACATAGTGTGTATTCCCATGTGGGTTATCTGGTTTTGAGTCTAAAAAAACAAAAAATTCATTGCTTAAGCCTATTTCAGTATGATAGCGATGGCTCTGAATGTAAGTGGTATAAAATTTCCCCACTGAATAAACAGGCTTTACAGTGCACCTTCTCATCTTCAGAACACCTGTCACGCAGAAGTGTCAGGCTATGTTCAGGGGACTATTTCTGGATCTGGAGGATGAGAAGGGACAAGAAACAGAAGAAAAAATATTATTCCTTATCCTTGACCCTCTCCTTCTCTCAAGGAAATTCTCCCCTGCCCTGACCCTGGAACATGTCTAGATATGGGTTAAAATTAAATCAAGTGATTTCTAAGACATAAAATAAAACCTGAGATGAGAGCCATCAGTACCGCGTCCAGTGTAGCTACACAGTTCAGATAAGGAACAATTCAAAGGAAAATAATAAAAACACACACCCACAACAGATTTTAAAAGCTACCTTTAAAAAATCTATACTGGTGGCCTTTCTCATTTGAATGAATTTTGAAATATATTTCCCCAATACTGAGGAATTTAAACATATGAGAAGATCCTTTTATAGGTTTATACGCAGTCAGAGCCCTGCTTTCATTTATGAACACTGCAGGTTCCCAACTTTACCCCACATGCAAAAAGCTTGTATTCTCTTAAGTATTGAATATATGCTGCCAATCAATTTCAACCACTTAAGTCTTTGTTAAAAAAAAAAAAAGAGCTTCCACCAAAATATATTTTAAAAATCAAGAGAACACAATAACATTTTTTCTTTTTCTTTTCTTTTTCTTTTTTAAAAAGAAAGCAAGCTACAGTCTGACGTAGTCCATGTCACCCAGACCCATGTGCACATAGCTGGCAGCCAGAGGGAGGCAACACAGCTGTAAGATGATCCCAGTAATACACACACACACACACACACACACACACACACACACACACACACATACACACACACACCCATCACATGAAAAAGTTTTGACTGTTTTTTCATCTTTGTCTCAGCTACTTTATGGTTGTTCAGAAAAGAATTCCTCTCTTCACTTGTAAATAAAACTAAAAACTCAAGTATTAGAGAGTAATGTGAGTTTGGGATGATAAAGCAGATTTTAAAGACTGAGATTAATGAGGGGAACATCATATGTTTGAAATCAGATTGGATTACTCATTCCTTCCTTAGCTACATTTTCACACTTGACTGAAATGCAGGGCCCCCTGGTCCTTGGGAGTACCGCGGTGGGTCTAATAAGGTTTAACTTCTAAAGTATCACATCTAAATGGCAGGCCTGCTCTCTTAGACAAAACACTCAAGAAACAGATCAAGGAAAAAGACTCGTGGGTGGGCATCTGCTTAATGTGACACGGTTTCCCAAAGGACCTGTGTTTCCACAAAAACCTTTTTACACCAGTTCCCTGACACTTACAATTTCATAATTGTAAACCAATTTCTTTGGACTAGAATGTTACCCTCTCTTGAAATCCAAATATCCTTGGCAGACATTCTAAATCAAGTGAAGTGTATCAGACTCTATCCTAAAGCTAGCATTTCTCATTCCTTCATTCATTTGTCAAACAAGTGTTGAGTGGCTACTCTGTGCCAGACACAGTGTGAGGCCCTTGGGATACAAAGATGAACAAGACAGATAAAGTCCCTGCAGTCGGGAAGGTTATCTGTTTTGAAAGCAAGACAGAAAAGAAATATCAAATAACAACTACAAACTTGAGACTGGAAATAATAAAATTATGAGCGACGTCATGAAGGGCATAGAGAAGTATGATAGAGCATATTGGGAGGCTGTGAGTGTGAGTTTAAATATGGCAGACATGGATGACATCTTGGAGAGTGGGATTCCCAAAGGATGAGCAGCTGATACCCATGGGGGAGCTGGGACAAAGGAGGGCAGTGCATGGAAGGAGAGAGGCTAACACAACAGTCCAGGTCTTAGCAAGAGCAGGCACAAAGTTAGTAGGGAAGAAGAGTCTGTTCTTTTCCGGGAACTGAAAGATCAATGTGGCTGGGGATGTTTTGTGAGGAATGGGGTGGGTGGAAGGACCAAGGGTTCCGAAGGGCCTGGATACACAAGGCCTTGAGGCTTTGGTAAACCACTTGAATTTTATTCTAAGGACAACTGGAAGCCGGCAATTAAATGGGCTAGAGCAGGGAGGGTATAGAGAGGGATGGTAACGATGAAAAGGGATACCCTGAATCTGTACAGCGTAGAGTGGAAGGAGGTCTGGGGAGAGGAGAAGTAAGGATGAAGTAAAAACAGGAAATTTTATCAAGAAGAGGACAAAGCAACTTCAAACTTCTGTCTGAATTGTCTCTTCAAATGTCCTATTTCAGACAGCCTTCCAAATACTGTCCCCGCTCCCATTTTCTCATCTGTCTTAAACTCTCTTTGAAAATAGATGTTGTATAAATAAGAAATATGGCTTTCTCTAAAGAATCTTGAGGACAAAGTAAGGTACTGATACTGCATAAAGACAGCCATGTAATTAATGAGAAAGCTCTCCCTGCTTCTATGGTGAACACTGAAGACTATCACCCTGCTTAGCATAATGTCCCCTCCACTGGGAAAGGCACAGACCACCCGCTGTTCCCAAGCAAGTAGATTGGTCCCTACCTGTAAATTATTCTATGTAGTGAAGAAGAACACTGGCTTTTTTTCCTGAAGCTATGAGCATAGCCTGGCAAACCACCATAGATAATTTTGAAAAAGTGGCTTTTCGTGACCCTAGTGACACAAAAGTGGCCAGTGATGTCCAGGGTTTGGCAGGGCTGCATCATTCATGAGAGGCTGGGCTGTCTCACCTGAGTACAGGGGTGGCATCAATGCCCTGGCTCCCTGCAGGTGAGGTGGGCGCCTCTCCAGGGTAGCCCGTGCAGTTTCTGCTTTTACCTGAAATCTGCTCATACGTTTCTAGAGCTGAATCTCCTCACAGGGAGTGAGTTGGTCTTTGCGGGGACTCACGGGTGCAGAAACTGGGGGTATTGGCGGCAGGACCTAAGGAGGTGAATTCCCAGGTGAAAAAGCCACCTCCATCGGCTCCCTTTGAACGTGGCTAAGCCCTGACCCTTGTGCTTTCTCAGAAGGTTCTGTCCCCCTGACTCTCTTGCTCACTCTTCAAGGAAGTCAGAGTATGGAGATAATATCAAAACTAGTGCAAGGTCCTGAAGGAGTTGAAACTGACCGCAGCATCACCCTCAGACCAAGACCCGCACCCTCCCATCAGGGCAAGGGGTGGACAGGGCCAAACAGTATGACTGTCTGAAGACTGTACAGCCTCTTCTAAGCTATGTTCTTTGTAGCCAAGGTCCATAATTTCCTGTCCCAAACCTTCTCCCAGGGCCTGGGTGGGTTTCTCTGCTGCGTCTGTCCTCCCGAAGTTCTGACATCTCTAGGTGTCCCCTGTTTATCTGGGGGAGGAGAGTGCAGAGCTGGTGTGCGTGGGCCCAGCCCCTTGTGGTTCAGGATGGAAACCCCATGGGGAATAGAAGAGGCTTGGGATCAGCTCTCTTTGTGTTGTTACTTTCCATGAAGCACTGGTGGAGTCAGACTTCTAAAGTCGAACCTGCCTGGCCTTCCAGGACATTCTGAAATGCAGATCAGTCATAGTAGGAGGATTGTACGCATTTTATAAACAATCTGTTAATAAGATGGATAACTTTTGAAAGATTAGCTCTGTGGCTGGCCTCTCTCTAACCACTGCTCAGGGGTCTGCTAACGTTTGGGTTACACCTGCTGATGGCAGAAGCTCTTAACATGATGAGAGGATCTTCCTTCATGAAGAGAAGAGTGGTGCATAGTTGCTGAATAAATATGAACATCACCTTGGAATTTTATCTCCTAAGCATATCTTTAGGGTGAAAGAAATATAAAAATGTTGAGAAACTTATTAATAACTCACAAGAATTGCTAGAATTGCTAATTCTGCAAACAGCAAAAATATAAATAAAAACCCATTCATTCATTCATTCATTCACTTATTATTGAATGCCCACTACCCAACAGGTAATGGATTGTTATGAACTGAATTGTGTTCCTTAAAACTCACATGTTGAAGTCCTAATTTCCAGGACCTCAGAATGTGACCATATTTGGACACAGGGTCTTTAAAGAGGTATTAAGGTAAAATGAGGTCATTAGGGTGGGCCTAATCCAATATGACTGGTATCCTTGTAAGAAGAGGAGATTATAGGACACAGACACACGCAGAAGGAAGACCATCCAATGACACAAGGAGAAAACCACCACCTATAAGCCAGGAAGGGAGGTCTCAAAACCCCGCTGACCCTGCTGACATCTTGATTTTGGACTTGTAACCTACGGAACTATGAAAAAATAAATTTCTGTGGTTTAAGCCACCCAGTATGTGGTACTTTGTTATGGCAGCCCGAGCAAGCTAACCCAGAGATACGCTCAGTTCAATAACTCATGATACAAAGGAAAAGAAAGACATGTCACAACTAATTGTAAGACCACGTGATTAAGAACAGCTCACTTACATCCAACTCTCAAAGCAAAACTGAAAGCAGACTTGCTTGTAAACCAAAGGAAGGGTTTTCTTCTAGAAGTCCACTTTAGACCTAATTTCAACTTCCAGGCCTCCCCATCAGGATTTCTCATTCTTGGAACTGAAAACGTTCTTCTCCCAGGTGCCTTGGTCATACCCTCAGCAGTTCCAAGAATCCACCCACCTCCCACTTTTCAGGCCAACAAATAATACTTCATATCTTCAATGACAATCCATTAACAAAGTACCTATCTAAGGAGGGAAATATCCACAGGATAAGGGAGCATCACTCCCAGGTCAAAACTTGCTCAATCCCATATTATAAAGAGTCAACCCCACTCTAACATAGTACGCTGATGCCTTGGGTTGGAGGAGAACACAGTCATCTGAAATACAATAGACCATGCGTTCGCAACCAGGGCAATGTTGTCCCCAGAGGGTAAGAAAATTTTTCTTAGGGAAAGGAGAAGAAAACCTTAGATATTATGATAGTTTATGACCCTCCACGTGGCCACAGTACATAAGCGGATATACTGCATATCTATGGTATTAAAATGTTATGAGGGAATGAAATCTTTAGGAAAAAAATCTAAGCAATCTCCTTAGGGGGGCAATAAGGATGAAAAGTTTGAGAGACACAGTCATAGACTACCAAACAAGGAAATAAGAATAGTAATAGCTAACATGTACTGAGCGCCACCTGCAACTGAAATGCGCAGTGCCGAGTGCTTGAGATTTGCCAGCTCATTAAATTTTTCTGGCAAGCCTGTGAGATAAGTATTATTATTATATTACTATTTTAAGTGACATAGAAACTGAGGCATAAGTGTTTAAGTCATTTTCCCAAGATTACACAGCTGAAATATATGATAGCTGGGATATATATGGCAGAAAGTTTCTGCCCAATATTCCACTTAATCAATATACCAGAAAGTTCAATGGTCTCATGTCCTCATGAAACACACTGATCACCACCCAGCACATACTGGGTGTTAGTGGCTGCTCAGGTAATCTTCTGGCACCTCCACACATGTGCTCTTGACCGTCAAGCCCTTACCAAACCATATTATACCAACTATACTTTTAAAAAAAATTACTGAAAAAAATATTCTTTATATATATACATTTTTTCACATTCTTTTCCCTTATAGGTTATTAAAACATAATGAGTATAGTTCCCTTTTGGGTTATCTATTTTATGTATAGTAGTGTGTATATGTTAATCCCAACCTCCTAATTTATCCCTCCCCCACTTCCCCTTTGGTAACGATAAGTCTGTGGGTCTATTTCTGTTTTGTTAATAAGTTTGTTTGTACTCTTTTTTTTCAGATTCCACATATAAGCAATATCATATGATATTTGTCTTTCTCTGTCTGACTTACTTCACTTAGTATGATAATCTCTAGGTCCATCCGTGTTGTTGCAAATGGCATTATTTTATTATTTTTATGGCTGAGTAATATTCCATTGTATATTTATACCACATCTTCTTTATCTATCCATCTGTTGGTGGACATTTAGGTTGCCTCCACATCTTGGCTATTGTAAATAGTGCTGCCATGAACATTGGGGCACATGTACCTTTTCAAATTAGAGTCTTCGTCTCTTTCAGATATATGTCCAGGAGTGGGGTCACTGAATCATATGGTAGCTCTATTTTTAGTTTTTTTAAGAACCCTCCACACTGTTCTCCATAGTGGTTGCACCAATTTACATTCCCACCAACAGTGTAGGAGGGTTCCTTTTTCTCCACACCCTCTCCAGCATTTGTTATTTGTAGACATTTTGATGATGGCCATTCTGACTGGAGTGAGGTAATAATACCTCATTGTAATTTTGATTTGCATTTCTCTAATAATTAACAATTATGCCAACTATACTTTTGTATTGTAATTATATAAGAATAAATATTTTACAATGCAATAAAATAGGGGAACAAAAAAGGAGTTACTCGTATGAAAATCTACTTGAATGGCTTAGAAACATTGATGAAGGACAAGTCAGTTAAAGTTTCTGGCAAATCAGGGGACATGTGGGTAAGGAGAGGGCAGAATCTTAAAAATCTTGAACGATTCTACACTCAAATTACTCTCCAAGTGCCTAAATGTTTTTATTCCAATGTAAGAAAGCAAACTGGAAATCAGAGTTGATGCATGTGGGGAAGGGAAAAAATGTTAATTCGATCAGTGGATCCACATGCAGGCAATAACTTGGATCCTACATCAAAAGATTGCCAAGTTAGTGTCCATTTAGATGGTTTTCTGTGTATGTGTACCACTTATTAAATCTTTTTATGACTTCTTAATTTACCTGGAATTACTGTCCCAATTACGTCTGATAATAGATAACTTGTACACTGTATATGTTTTCAAATGTATAACATGGTTCTATTAGCCCTAAAGCCTGGAAAATCTGTGACTTATTATTGAGGCAAAAACGTAAGCAAAATTGCTGAGCTCCATCCAATGGAGAGAGTTACCGTTACCAAAATAAATGACGCTCCCTATTTCCAACTAAATTTGCAAGTTACTGAAAGAATAACATAGCTGAGAGAAAACAAGGGGCTTCCTAAATGATCCTTCTTGACAAAACAGAGCTAGAGACAGACACAGCCATATAGTGACAGAGACAGACACAGCCATATAGTGACAGAGATGTGACAGAGAGAAAGAGAGAGGGGAGCAGGCAGAGAGAGAGAGAGTCAGGAGACAGAGAGAGACAGAGACAGAGAGACAGATTGAAATTTTCATCAGATGGAAAGGAGGCCAGGTACAATATTAAAGGAAAAGATGAAAAAGAACAGTTAAAGTCTTCCATACGCAGGCACTTCTGACTACCTGAATTATTTATCAGATGCACTGTAGTTAGGTCCCAAAAGGGCTATGCATTCTTAGTGTGTCTTCTTTGTGACCTGTGATGATTCTGAACCTTCCGTGTCAGAGTCACGTCTTCGCTACCGGGCACTGACAGCCAGAAGGAGGCTGCGAGGGCCACTGTGGTCTTCCCATTTCCTTTCCTAACCACCCCCATCCCACGCCTCTGCACAGACACAGCACGAATGACTAATTTCTTCCCATTTTTTAAGCCCTCTTTGAAGGTACTTCTCTAGGACTGCTCTGAACTGCAGCTATTTAGAGCAATTTAGTTTATCTGCATCCTTTTATTCTCTCTACCATTAGTCCAATTTCAAAAACAGTAAGAACAAAAAAACTTCTCAGTTTTAAAAACAGTCCTTAGGCTTATTTATCTTGCTTCTGATTTTTTTTTTTTTCTTTTTGGTGGAGCTTTCCATCTCTCACTCAACTTCTTCATCCACAGTAATTTGTGCAAACAACTGCTGCCCACAGCAATCATTAATCCTTAAAGGGTGACCTACTGTGAATAATAATGTTCAAAGACTTGGGCTTAGTTGTGAGAGGTCAAAAGAAGTCAAAGATATGATCTGAGTCGTTGAAAAATGTACACTATCGTTGCATAAAGAAAATACACACATTAGAGAAGATTATCAGGCAGCAGATAAGCATGTGAAATATACATGAAATAAGATATAAGTGAAAGATGATCTGGGTAAGAGCTAGGAAATCATGACTTTACTCCTGAACATTCCACTAATACAGGCATGTCACTTAACTTCCCTGGGCATCCTGTCATGCATCTTTATGGAAGAGGATGGACTCCATTGCATCTAAGCTCTTTTCTTCCAGCCCATCCCACCTACCCAAAATCAACAAAAAAAACTCCACAAAAATGTTTTTAAAAACTAGTAAGACAGGGTAGGATTAATTTAGGTAGGATAGGCTTTGAAGTTCTTGAGTTCACAGAAATACATTAAAGAAAGCAATAGATGCATATTCCAACTAGAGCAGTACGTTTTAATGTTATTAAAATGGTCCCATCAAGACACAGTGAAAAGTCACCTTTTGTTACCCAGAAATCTGTACAGTTTTAATCTCTGATCCCTTCTCCATTCTTTGTTCAGGTCCCAATTACATGCCAAGATTTGACAAAAAAGAAAAGAGAAGAAAAAATAAAGAGGGAACCCCTTCATCTTCTATCAGACGTTATTTATCTGTCCTTATCTTGTCCTCAGCAGAGAACATCACTCATCAAGGAACAATAAGACAGGGACATTTTTTAATATGCTGGTTTTGAGCTCATCAGTTATTCAGACACTGCCGTTATTGTAGAAAGAACTGACGCAAGCCTTCTTTCTCCTCCTTAATAATCAATGCCCAGAACCTCAACTTTCCTCTTCCTTATTGATACAAGCAAAGGGGCCTCCGTCTGCTCTTCTCTGGAGTCTACCTCACTGGAGCAACAGGAGTGGTTACCAAGCTGCATGTAATGGGTGAAGGGCTCCATACTAAGTGTCTTCAGGGAATTCAGAAGGAATCAGTTCAAGTCCTTGCCTGCGTGTTACGTAGCACACAGGAAGACAAGGAAGATGGATAAATGAATAAATGAAGGCAGAAGGCCATAAATGCCATAACTAGAGGTTATCAACAAAATTATATCCAGGCAGAAAAGAAAGGGAATATTTGATTGGGGATATCTGAAAGACTTGAAAAAAAAAAAAAAGTGGCATTTGAGATTAGCTCCCTTTCTAACTGCCCATTGAGTTGTAAACAAGAGAAGCACCTCACAACCCCCAACACCCCCCAAATAAACCTGAGCACAGAGATAATCATCAGTCTGGGGTTATGAGCAATTTTCCTCTGCAATATATCTTTAAAATGGTCATTAGTTTTATTTTAAACAGTAATGAAGGGCACACACAGAATTTAAATGCATCAAAGGATATGCCATCCACGTATGACATTCTAGCAACTTGTTTCCTAATAAATAATCTGCCAGATATGTTCAGCTACAGGGCAAATAATGTGATGTGAAGGTAAGATTCCTAAAGCACAATCACGCCCACCCTTTCTATTTCACTCTCTGTAATAATTGGAGCTTTTGCCAAATCACAGTTTTCTGTACTGAATGTAGAGCTCCATTAAGCTACTCTCACTCTGAAAACTCTAACTTGGCTTTTGAACAAACCCTGACGAAGACAAAGAGAGCACAGAAAATAATCGATCCTGATGTCTCCAATTTGCTCCCTGAGCCACAGGGTATGGTAATGAAATCGGAAACGCCATCTCCCTTCCAGTGGAGAAGGTGGGAAGGAAGAAGAGCCAGGAGCGGACCAGGAATGATTCTGCAATGGTAACTCCAAATCTGAACCTAGAGACTATTGCAAGGTTGTTTTAGCAAGATGGTTAATCTTGAGAAACTGGACCAGATGTATCACTATTTTAAAAGACAGCTATGTAGGAGAGAGCAAAGAAAATAAGGTAGTTATGTATGTATTTTCATGTAACATACATATGAATGTTTATATGCATTTACAGGTTGAGTGTGTGTATGTATATATACACAAAAAACATTTATACCTACAAAATACACTGCACTATCCTTTACTATAAATAAGTATTTCATGACAAATTTCCGGTATGGTTTTACAAAAAAGTGTCTATTGCAGAAAGGGCCTTCCTCCATACAGACCAAGAAGTACTGTTTGTCGCAGACAATGAACTCTCTTCTACCTGAACTCCCATCTGTACAGTCTGGTATTCAGAACACTCCATGATGGACTCAAGGACACATCTCCCATTTCTGAGTACTGTAAGCCAGATACATGGCAGTCCTAATGCTAGCACTGTTTCTTAGCCATTCACATCGCTGTGGCTTTACCAACAATAATGATAATAGTCAAAAAACTAATATTTGAGTAGAATTTGAAATTTACAAACTACTCTCCCATGTATCTCATTTGATCTTCACGACATCTCTGTAAGACAAGTCTGTCATTGATCCCAGTTTGTAAATGACAGAACTGAGGCTCAGACAGTTTCAAAGATTTTCTCAAGCTTATCTAGGTAGTGGGAAGCAAGGCTGGAGTTTAAGTTCAAGTGTTCTGATTCCAGAGTTGTGCTCTTTCCTTTGGGGTGAGAAGAGCTTTAGGGCTTTTCTCCCCGGGCCATTAATCCACTGCAGCCTGCCATTCCCCAGCTTCTAGAGCAGCCTGCTGCTTTCTATTATCCAGAGACCTGCAGTCTCTCTGGGGAATTGGTGATGTGGGACATAACTTTAGTCCTGGAAGCCTGGCTGTGCTCCAGGACCTCTTTATTATGATCACGCCATGTCATTTAAAGTTCAATAGGGCTTGTAAGCAAGGCTGACAAAATGGCTCAGCAATGGTCTATGAGTTCATGCAAGTTCAACCCAGTCCTCATCTGTCTGGGCTGCCAGTTTGCTGCCTGCCCTGTGCCACATTCTGTCAGTGGGTCTCTTGCGTATTTTGCTTCCCTCCAATCTCATCCTATTCTTCCTCCAGCACTTTTGCCTCTGTCCCTGCATCCTCACCGCCTTCCTGAGCCTTAGCCCTGCCTGACCGTCAGCTGGACCTTCTCCTTTCTGATGTTAACCTGTGTCCTTCATCCAACCTCCTCCCCACCCTCCCGCCTACCACAGGACATGGTTTCTATTTGTTTATTTGAGAACATGCTTTTTAAAATTTACAAAATTAAGGTAATATCTATCTTTCTGGTTTGGTAAAAGGCTAAATCAGTCATTCAACAAACATCTACTAAGCACCTACGTGGATGAGGCAATGTACAGAATGATGTATAAGTCAGAGACTTGACCTCAAACTAGGTCTTCTCTGATGACAAACATGATCAGGTCTCCACTATTCCAAAAACTCATTCCCAGCACTGGGAGTCCACCAAACTCCCACTCCATCTTTCTCCTTGCATTCTTGTAAATTAGATTATCTCTATTTCTTACCCTCTGGATCTTTATAATTTGGCTTAAACTATCCTGAAATATTTTTGAAACTGCTCTCTAAAAAGTCCACATTAGGATTTCATAATATAAAATTGAATAGTCTCTTTTGATCTTCCTTCACCCTGACTTCTCTGCAAGGAATAACACTCCTGACAACTCTTCCTTTCCCTAAGCTCTCCCCTTCATCAGTTTGTCTGATATCCCGTCAGTCTTCCTTTTACTTTTCTGACCCCATTTGTTTCTTCCCAACCCCTAAATGTGGACAGTCCTTACAGTTCTGTCCTCATTTACCTTCTATTGATGCACGATGAAATGTTACTGCTTTAATCAAATAAAGCTGGATCTCAAATCTTCAACCCAGTTCCAACACCTGATCAGAAATTCAGTCCTACATTTCCATACCCATGGATGTTAACAGCATTACATCTATCTGCAACTTCAAACCAACTCTCTCAGGATCTTCTTCTGACTTCTTCATTCTGACTAATGGCATCAACATCCTCTTTGTTACTCACAGTGAAGAGGTCACCACTGCCTCCTACTTCCTCCTGACTTACCACCCAAATGAGTCACTGGTAAGGTCAAGTCTTACTTTAAAACTCCCTCTTCAGATACTTGCTGCTAACCTCATAAATAAGCTGAACTGAACTTTCCTCGTGTCTCCTTGTCCCCAGTGTGCATGTGCGTCCGAACACTTTCTCTGCCGTTAATGAGCTGTAGGCGAATGTTCAGTAAATCGTTTAACTTCTCTAATCCAAAATTTCCTTACAACATGGTTGTAAAAATTAAATGAGGGCATTTATGCAAAGCTTTTACTTAGTAAATGGCCTGAATGGAATAAGTGCTCAGTAAATGGTAATCATTATTTTCATCATTCGACTTAGACTGTGTCTATATGAAGTAACTAAACTAACAGTTTTGAATGAAACAACTAAACTGAAATAGTGACAAGTGTAGAGGAGCCATTAAAGAGAGTCTAAAACTCAGGAGATCAAAGGTTTATTTTCCAACTGTAGACAATTATGTTTTTGACTGTAAATAAATCCATTTTGCTGGTATAAAAACAAAATGCCTCCAGAGCATTTTCTCTCTGTAGTCCCACTCGGCGGTGACATCCTATCAGTATATAATTTTAAACCACACATCTTACTGTGTAATTCACCAATGCCTTTAAATTTCTGCAGAAGTGACTGAATTATAGAGAAGCATGGTTTCTTTGTGAACAGATCGTACTTCTCACAAGTTGTTTAAACCCCTAAATATCCTAAAGTTGACTGCATTTTGGTATCTCCAGCATTCAGTTTTAACTAAGAAAACAGTGTGATTTAAGAAAAAATAACCCCATAGGCGTTTGTCATTTAGCTGGGAATGGCAGCCGGCAAAATCTGATAGAACAAATAAAGAAAACAAACGTTCAACATCGCCTCCAAGTTTTTCCCCAGAAAGAGATCAAATATCTCCATGTGACTCACCTCATTTACTCACATTTTTCTCTTGGTTAATAGGAGGCTATGTACTGAGTACTATATATATATATAAATGTATGGTACGTGGGCTTCTCACTGTTGTGGCCTCTCCCGCTGCGGAGCACAGGCTCCGGACACGCAGGCTCAGCAGCTACGGGTCATGGGCCCAGCCGCTCCGCGGCATGTGGGATCTTCCCGGACTGGGGCACGAACCCCTGTTCCTTGCATCACCAGGCGGACTCCCAACCACTGCGCTACCAAGGAAGCCCAAATGTAGTTCATGCATAAATAGTTAATATTTCTCTTCATCTTTCTTTCATGCCCTGACACATTTTCTCTCATTTTCCAGCTCCTTGAACTACCTTTTTTCCTTATTGTATTTTAATTGACTTTTCATATTAAATTTTGCTGGAAAGGATGATTTGAGTTCAAAAACACCAGGCGTCATACCTTTTGAGCAAAGCCTTATGTCATATTTAATTTGATCCAAACTTCAATAGCAAATTCTGGTTTTCCTCTTTACTTTTTTTCCTATCCACACAATACAATATAATAAAGCATAGCTAATAATAATAAAGAAGGAAGAAGTAGTTTCTGTCATTCAAACACTGATTTCACCTTGAGTTTCACACTAGTAAAACTCTATCATAATTTTAAAATGTTTGCTTGCTTTCTGAGAATCAAATCATTAAAGCTATATGCTATCTCCTAGCCTGGCATTCTCATTACCATTTAAAGTGTACTTAAAATCAATTGAAAGTCAACACACCACATAACAAGGCCCAGCTAACATGTTCTGATCTGTGTAGCTGCATGGTAACTGCTCACCTATGAAACATCCAAATTCTTGCAGGTACCATGGTGAGAAGCAGAAAGAGCTTAAACAGTGAAAATGTTTCAAAGAAAAACAAACAGAAAAATCTTCCAAAAGATGATGGGCTCAGTTACTTTGGAATTTCTAAATCTGAAGTTCTTTTATCTACTTGCGCATTGGAGAAATCCATCAAATAAATTCTCACATTAAAGTCCTTTTTCACTTAAAAAAAAAAAGTTACTTCAAAAATACCCTGCCTTGTGTTCCTATCTAATCTCTAGTTTGGTCCATGGTTCTACAAGGCATAAATATGACATAGCAAACAAATGTGCTGGAGTGTCTCAAAAAAGAAAAAAGAAAAAAATTACATGAAAACAGTGTGTCCAACTGCTTTAATATTTGCAGAAATATCTGATTCATTTGAGGATTCTTGTGAAGATGAGGGCTGCTGGTGGTTATTTAACTGACCTCACCTAAATCCGTGAAGACAGGTTCTATGTCAGTCTCCAGATCTGGAAGAGAAGATAACGTGTGAAAACAAATCATGGGGAAAGTTCAGAGGAGTCTGTTTCCTGGCCCCTGGGTGAGATGCGGCCTCGCTGACCTGTGCAGGGAAAGACTGTTTGTTTGTTGGACGCCAGTATTTAAAAAGGCCCTTCCTGAACAGTCAAAAAATGAACTGTAATTTCCTGAAAGGCAGCCACAAGCCTGTCCTAAGATGAATGAAAAAAAAGCCCAGTCCCGACACCCAACAGCAGAAATCTCCAAGCCCTCCAAATCCTCCCCAGGAGACTTACAGAAGTTAACTCCAAGCGACTGACCAAGCAAGGAACATGCTCACCTCTTGCCAGTCATCTGAACCGTTCTAAGACACCAAGAGAATACACATATGAAGACAGGACAATACAGATATGGCCTAGCTGTCCCACTGGGCCTGTTACTTGGTATCGAGAACTTACCCCCAATAGAAATAGCTATGGGTTTCACTTCCAGGCCTTCCTGTATTAGGACTTCAAAGAAAATTTGGAATATTAATCCTATTGATGCTATTTGAACATGGTAGGCACTTATATCTTGGATAACAGCAGGACATTAATTCCTAAGCTCTTTTCATATAGACTTCAAAAGATTCTTTCTTCCTTATCTTTGAGAGGAATCCATGAGTTCTCCTAGCTCTGTGCATATACATGTACAGAAATAAACAAGCATGAATGTACATTCAAAATGTATCTACCAACTATGGACACGTTCTCCAGGCCAAGCACTTTCTCCGGCATTTCTTTACATCTTATCACTAATCCTCACAAAACCCATGCAGGCCATTATGTGTAACTCATTCTTGAGATTTTTAAAAATCTAAATTTTTTTTTCTTTTTTTTTTTTTTTTCGGTACGTGGGCCTCTCACTGTTGTGGCCTCTCCCGTTGCGGAGCACAGGCTCCGGACGCGCAGGCTCAGTGGACGTGGCTCACGGGCCCAGCTGCTCCGCGGCATGTGGGATCTTTCCGGACCGGGGCACGAACCCATGTCCCCTGCATCGGCAGGCGGACTCTCAACCACTGCGCCACCAGGGAAGCCCTAAAAATCTAAATTTAATTAAAGTGAAATAATTTGCTCAAATTCACACAGATTATAAACATCAGCTCTCGAAACTAGGATGATGTGAGTACCACATCCCAGGGTCATTCTGACATATCACAGGTATCCCCTGTTAGGTAATGACTGGGGCTGTGTGTGGAACTATGGAAAAAACTTTAGTTCTTGTCAGGATTATATGAAAACTGAATGGGAGGACTTAGACTCCAATGCGCCAAAAGATAAAAGCCTCCTGTATATTTTTCGACTGAAAATGACTTCGATGGGAACAACTCTTTCTTTGTTTGTTTTTTTTTTAACTGGTACAAATTCAGTACAATACCTATACCAGAAGCAAATTATTTTTTATATTTATTTATTTGGCCATGCCCCGTGGCATGTGGGATCTTGGTTTCCTGACTGACCAGGGATTGAATCCGTGGCCCCCTGCAGTGGAAGCATGGAGTCTTAACCCCTGGACCCTCAGGGAAGTTCTGGGGACAACTCTTAAGGTCCAAGTTCCTTCAGAGCTCAGGGAGAACATTCCCAAATATTTATTGAGCACCTAATAAGGTAAGAGGGATTTATTTGGGTGTGTGGTGAAGGGCTGAGTGAGTGCAATTTTATTTTATTTTATTTATTTATTTATTTATTTTAACTTCTACTGGTCTTTATTAAAAGGAAAACTATTATATGAAAACAAAGACCCAATGTAGTCTCAGGCTAAGTCTCATCGATAGAACCCCTCAAGCAACAGCCCAGGCACCTAATCTTGGCACTACAATGTTGTACTTGACTCTGCCCTCTCTCTCCTCATCTCAGACTCTGGGGGTTCGCTTCCTACCAGGATATTCCTCTCCAGCCAGGCAAGATATCTCAGCCCCCCCCAGGACCTCGCCCTTCCTGCCAGGATGGTGGCCACCGGGTCATCCCCCTATCCCCGCCCCCTACACACCCAGTCAAGGTGACTGCTACACACGCGGGGCTACTGCCCTCTCAAACCCAAGTGTCTTCATTGCCTTGTCAGCACCCTGGGTACACTTTAAACGTCTTTAAAGTCTCCCAGCCCATTAACAATAGGGTCACTACAACAATAAGGCGGACGCAACCTCCTCTGAGCTCAGTGTGGTGGCGTCCAAAGCTCCTAAAGTCCGAGACTTAGGCTCTCCCACCCCACGTCACTCCCCGGGGCATAAGAACTACTACTCAGGCCTCAGCTCGAAGGTTTCCTCTCTAAGAACCCTGCCCGGCACTCGACAGGCCGAGCCGGGCACCCTCTCCTGGGGGCCCCGTGCCCCCTCAGTCTGGGCAGAGATGACACCCAGGGTCGGCGAGTGTTCCCGCCCAACCCCCTCCAGGGCCAGGGGCTCCTCGGGTGCACGAGCGAAGCCTAAGTGTGCAGCTATGGCGTCCACGTGCTGGGCCTGCACGTGATTGGGCGCCTGCTCCTCGGACTGGAAGACTTTACCTCCACGAAGACAGGAGTCCCCCGGAGGTCCACCGGCCTCTTTCCCGGCGCTTCCCCACGCGCCCCGCCCCTGCCTCCCACCAGCAGTGCAATTTTAAATAAGGCATTTGAGCTGAGACTTGCAGGAGGGAAGGAGCTGGGCACGTGGATACCTGGAGGAAGAGATTCAGGGCAGCTCTGCTGATGCACACATGGCCATACTCCAAAGACACACATCCACACACATTCCATCCCATACTCAACAGATCCCCAACCCGCCCGACCCCGCCCCCCGAGTAGTGATCGTGGCCCCCATTGCTCCTCTCCCTCAGCTGAGGACAAACTTGGCATACACATAGAACCTGAACAAAACCCTTGCAGCCATGTATAGTCACTCCACCACGACCTGCATTTCCAATCTCCTGCAAAAAGTGTCACTTCCTTGTACAGACGTGTACTCTCCTCTTGACATACATACGGTGTGTTTGTGGAATTTTTTCTCCTATTATTCCTTGGCTGTCTCCTCCAGTCAGATGGTTTGTTTCCTCTGTCTTCTCCTTTCCAAAGATACCTCCTCTGGGCTTATTCTAAGTTAGAAATCAATATCATCCCATTTGTCAGGCTTATTAGTATTAGGAGACTGCTTCCAATCAAGATAAACTTTTATTGTAAAATGCTTTCTTATCTGAAGAAAAGCCCTGGGGATCCAAAGGAAGGAGCCATGCTGATGGGAAACAGAGGGGCTGGTGTTTGGGGCAGGGCATCCAGCCTGCTGTGTCTCCTGCCACCAGCCCATGCTTCATGTTCTCAACCACAGAAAGAGGCTCACGTTGGTCACATGACACAGAACCTGGTCTTTTTCATGTGGCTGCTGAATTACCCAGGTCTACCAACTGCAATTTGAATTTTCTAGAGAAGCTGTATTGAAGACCTTAAATCTAGTGTTGGTTCATTAAAATATTCAGAAGACCACAGTTGGAGTGGACTGAAAACCTCATTATGGTTGAAAATCTAAATTTTAGCTTAGATAAATTATTTTAGGTAAAAAAAAAAATTGTGGTCATTGACATACTGATAAAAGTTTCATTACTAGTTTGCTTAATGTTATTTAAATAATCAGATTTAAGTAGTATATACTTAATATTAAATATTATATTTAGACGAGTTTGAAAACAAATTATTAACAGATACTTGTGACTGGAATGTTCTAAATAAGCAGGCAAATGATCGAATTCACAGTATATAAGGCAAATAGAATTTTTTAAATCTTATTTTTAAAAATCAGGTGTTGAGACTTTTTAATGCTCAGAACCAGGCATAAAATAATTTCAATTCAAGAAAAACAAAAACAAGAAACACAGGTAACTAAGAGCCCTGTAAACAATGCTAAACAACCAAAAGAAACAGTTAAGGGTCGGCAATGACACAAAGAGTTCACAGTCTATAAAACATTATTAACTGGTTCCCAGGTAGAGTATAAAGACCCAACAATATCCCTCGGTTTCAATCCCCAGGAAGTATATGACATATCGAAAATCCTACTGGCACCTACTGATTTTGACTGAACATATTGAACATATTTTTAATCTTATCAAATCAGCAGGATTTCACAATTGTACTTAAAAACAAATTATATGAAAGGTATGACAAGACTTAAATTAACCTACTGGCTCTGTAGCCAGCAGACGAGGTACAGAAAAAAAGCTTGAATATTACAAGGAAGAAACAGCCACGAGCTTCAGGTAATGTCAAAAGCAGCACAGAATAGGGGCACACAGACATCACAGAAAAATCTATAAATTTTAGAAAAAGTCTAATAACTCATTGATTAAGCATTTGAAAGCCGCACTCAAAGAAATGAAAAGTTAATCTACAGATAGTATATAGACATCTGGTCAAGTACTCTTTTTCTCCTTTCTTCTGAAGAAACATTTCTTCTAAATGTTCTTAAAGGAACACGGTATATAACCCAGTGGCAATTCTGTAGCATAAGATGAAAAGAAAATGTTACCCATATCCAGATGTGTATTGAGATTTAGTGTAGAGTAGATGAAGATGTATTTTGTGTATTTTCAGCCCACTGATTTGAAAATATTAGGTAAAACATTTATGTAATTTGAAAAGACTATGGAATGACTACAATGAAAGCCTTGTGCTCCCGGGACAGCTGATGCAGCATGTTCTGCACGCCTGGATCCTCCACAGCACTCTGCACAGCATCCTGGACAAACAGGTGCAGAATTAACGTGGTTACAATTTTTGATTGAGCAAGGAATGCCAATACTTCTTTGTACATACCAGATTCCATTTATTTTCAGAGCTGATGCACTTTTATCACCAAGGGAAAAGGATGTAGAGATGCTACCTCTGTCCTTCTCTAGAGTTCTCTCCTTCCTTTTCTATTTTGTCTTCCATCATCACAGAATATATTGATTAACACTAAGAAATAAAGTTGTCTTTATCCTATCACTTTTTGTTGTTGCTGTTAAAAAAATAGTCATATAAAAGATTTTTGTTTTCTTCGTGTCACATGTTTTTAACGACCCATCTCAGACAGGGTGAAATCAACTACTACGTAGAGAAATATTTAATTTGACACTTTAAAAATCAATTTGCAATTTACTTCGTTATTTCAATTTACTGGAGTGAGTCATTCATTTCTTGACTGTTACGTGTGTTTAAAACACTAAGATAAATGCATATTAAATTTATATAGCATTCTATGTAAGTCTAATGTCCCTTTATTTTCCACATCCATAAGAGTCAGGGCTTAGCTCACAAAATATTTATTAAGCAATAAAAATGCTATATATTCAGCAAACAAAACTCCACCTCATTTATAAATTAGGTACCCTTGTACACCTGTCACTCAATAAATCAAAAGCAATTAAAAAGAATTGCATTTAGTTGCCTGCTAACCTAGATTTACACAGATTTGTTTTATTCTCAGCTAACTATTTTATGTGCTAACTGGCAAAAATAATTTGATGGCTATTTTGGAGGCCTGAGGTGATAGGATTCCTAATCACCTAAGCATTCACCTAGGTTATCTTTTAGGAGCAATTGGAACCTGCCCCATGCATTCCCCAAGTAAGGGGCAGGGCTGTGGTCTGTCCCCTGCCTGTGCATCTTTAGATGCTCAGAGTCCAAGAACTTTGCCACTGCAGACTTTCTAACCTAGAGAATAAATTCCCACAGCACAATGCACTTCAAATGCACCGACACTGGAAGAGGGCAAGATGTATCCTCAGTTTCTGTGAAATGAACAGATGACAACATCACGACACCACCCATATGTGCTTTTACTACCTTTTTTTCAAAATGGTTTTGTATTAAACCAAATCCTCAGCTACTAGAAGGCCTGGGAAAACTAAAACTAACGATGGCTTGCAAAAGGTATATGTGGCTTTCTTCTGATAGTATTTTATGCATTAATGGCTGACCAATGGACTATTTCATCTTGAAAGTTATCACCGTGAATGATACTTCTATTTTTCAAATATTATACTTTTCAATGAACTGGATGTCTTAGAATTCCTTTCAAAGTGTTTTGCAGTTAACACACCACTCTCCAAAGTGAAAGGTAAGAGGACTTGTGATAGAAGGATGGTTCTCATTTTTTCAAAAAGAAAAAGCAGGAAACACAAATGATTCAGTGACTTGCTCAAGGCCACTCAGCCATTCAGAGGAAACAGTGACAGAAGTCTGACTCAGTGAACACATGACAACTGTATCTCAAACACACATTCAGCAAGCAAGTGAAGAGGGATGAGCAATTAAACAGCTGCTGTGTGGTTCTTCACGCACGCTGCTGTGCGTATGATATTGTTTTCAAAAGGCGCAGACCCCACACCATTTTTAACTGACTACACCCACAAAGAGAATAGAAAGGTGTTTGTCAATGCACTTAGCCCATCATCAAGATGAACAAGTAGACATTAATGATCACTTACTAAGGGCTAAATCTCTATGTTCAGGAGAAAGAAAGAGAGAGGGAAAGAGAAAGAGACAAGAAAAGTTGATAGCTGTAGCTATGTGCTATATGAACAGGGAGTAGAATTACAGTAACAAGAGTAAAGAGGAAGGGAATTAGTCTAAGACATCCCCAAGCTCTGCTACATATAGTACAGCGGTTCTCAGTGGGGCAACTTTACACCTCTCCCCAGGGGACATTTGGCAATACTGGAGACTTTTTATTAGTCATGGCTGGGGGTGCTACTGGCATTTAGTGGGAAGAGACCGTGGATGAGACCATGGATGTTGCCCAGTGTTCTATAAGGCAGAATGCAACTCCCACAACAAAGAGCTATTCAGTTCAAACTGTTGATAGTGTTGTAGTGGAGAAACCCTGAATTAGTGATACGACATTGAAGTTATTGAACTTCTGGAAATGCAAGCCTCCTTAATTGTATAATACTATTAATAATACAGCAGTCCCTACCTTGAAGGATGGGTGAGGTACTGCAAGAGATAATTCAAGCAAAGTAATTCATCCTGTTACTGGAATGCTTATAAAACTGGAAGTACTTTTATTACTATTATTTTTACTTTTATTATTTTTATTCATAATAAAGCCCATGCATTTCATTGAACAGCACATGAAGAAAGGAAAATACATAAGAGGGTATCAGAATAAAGACACATTTTAAGCTTATGATAGTATTAAAAATAAAATTCAGAATCAAACAGTCACATTTTGTTCAGCCTAGAATATTTTAATCTAATTAATTTAATTAATTTTAATCTAATCAATCTAAATTAATCTAAGGGCCATCCCCACCAATAAAAAGGAAAGTTAAAATAAAAGCAATCCTCCAGAACATTCCTCATCATTTAACCTGTGAGAGCTCCACAGATTTCCCTAAAAGGATGATTAAGACAATACAGCCTTGGATGGGCAGGGAAGATGGCAGAAGAGTAAGACACGGAGATCACCTTCCTCCCCACAGATACACCAGAAATACATCTACACGTGGAACAACTCCTACAGAACACCTACTGAATGCTGGCAGAAGACCTCAGACCTCCCAAAAGGCAAGAAAGTTCCCACGTACCTGGGTAGGGCAAAAGAAAAAAGAATAAACAGAGACAAAAGAATTGGGACTGTACCTGCAACAGTAGGAGGGAGCTGTGAAGGAGGAAAGGTTTCCACACACTAGGAAGCACCTTTGTGGGCGGAGACTGCGGGTGGTGGAGGGGGGAAGCTTCGGAGCCGTGGAGGAGAGTATAGCAACAGGGTTGCGGAGGGCAAAGCGGGGAGATTTCCACACAGAAGATCGGTGCCGACCAGCACTCACCAGCCCGAGAGGCTTGACTGCTCACCCGCCGGGGCGGGCGGGGCTGGGAGCTGAGGCTCGGGCTTCGGTCAGAGCGCAGGGAGATTGGCGGCGTGAACACAGCCTGCAGGGGGTTAGTGCACCACGGCTAGCCGGGAGGGAGTCCAGGAAAAGGTCTGGAGCTGCCGAAGAGGCAAGAGACTTTTTCTTCCCTCTTTGTTTCCTGGTGCACGAGGAGAGGGGATTAAGAGCGCTGCTTAAAGGAGCTCCAGAGGCAGGCGCAAGCCGCGGCTATCATCGCGAACCCCAGAGATGGGCAGGAGATGCTAAGGCTGCTGCTGCCACCACCAAGAAACCTGTGTGCAAGCACAGGTCACTATCCACACCTCCCTTCCGGGGAGCCTGTGCAGCCCGCCACTGCCAGGGTCCCGGGATCCAGGGACAACTCCCCCGGGAGAATGCACGGCACGGCACGCCTCAGGCTGGTGCAACGTCCCGCCGGCCTCTGTCGCCGTAGGCTCGCCCCGCATCCATACCCCTCCCTCCCCCCGGCCTGAGTGAGTCAGAGCCCCTGAATCAGCTGCTCCTTTAACCCCGTCCTGTCTGAGCGAAGAACAGACGCCCTCCGGCGACCTACACGCAGAGGCGGGGCCAAATCCAAAGCTGAGCCCCAGGAGCTGAGAGAACAAAGAAGAGAAAGGGAAATCTCTCCCAGCAGCCTAAGGAGCAGCGGATTAAAACTCCACAATCAGCTTGATGTACCCTGCATCTGTGGAATACATGAATAGACAACGAATCACCCCAAATTGAGGAGGTGGACTTTGAGAGCAAGATTTATGATTTTTTCCCCTTCATGTGAGTGTGTATGTTTCTCTGTAAGATTTTGTCTGTATAACTTCGCTTCCACCATTTGTCCTAGAGCTCTATCCATCCGTTTTTTGTTTGTTTCTTTCTTTTTAAAAAAATGTTTTCTTAATAATTATTTTTTATTTTAATAACTTTATTTTAACTTACTTTATTTTATTTTATATTCTTTCTTTCTTCCTTCCTTTCTCTCTTTCTTTCTTTCTTTTTCTCCCTTTTATTCTGAGCCATGTGGATGAAAGGCTTTTGGTGCTGCAGCCAGGAGTCAGTGCTGTGCTTCTGAGGTGGGAGAGCCAACTTCAAGACACTGGTCCACAAGAGACCTCCCAGCTCCACATAATATCAAACGGTGAAAATCTCCTTGAGATCTCCATCTCAACAACAGCACCCAGCTTCACTCAACAACCATCAAGCTACAGTGCTGGACACCCTATGCTAAACAACTAGCAAAACAGGAACACAACACCACCCATTGACAGAGAGGCTGCCTAAAATTGTAATAAGGCCACAGACACCCCAAAACACACCACCAGATGTGGACCTGCCCACCAGAAAGACAAGATCCAGCCTCATCCACCAGAACACAGGCACTAGTCCCCTCCACTAGGATGTCTACACAACCCACTGAACCAACCGTAGCCACTGGGGACAGACACCAAAAACAACAGAAACTACAAACATGCAGCCTGCAAAAAGAGACCCCAAACACAGTAAGATAAGCAAAATGAGAAGACATAAAAACACACAGCAGATGAAGGAGCAAGATAAAAACCCACCAGACCTAACAAATGAAGAGGAAATAGGCAGTCTACCTGAAAAAGAATTCAGAATAATGATAGTAAACATGATCCAAAATCTTGGAAATACAATAGAGAAAATACAAGAAACATTTAACAAGGACCTAGAAGAACTAAAGATGAAACAAACAATGATGAAGAAGACAATAAATGAAATTAAAAATACTCTAGATGGGATCAATAGCAGAATAACTAGGCAGAAGAATGGATAAGTGACCTGGAATATAAAATAGTGGAAATAACTACTGCAGAGCAGAATAAAGAAAAAAGAATGAAAAGAACTGAGGACAGTCTCAGAGACCTCTGGGACAACATTAAACACACCAATATTCGAATTATAAGGGTTCCAGAAGAAGAAGAGAAAAAGAAAGGGACTGAGAAAATATTTGAAGAGATTATAGTTGAAAACTTCCCTAATATGGGAAAGAAAATAGTTAATCAAGTCCAGGAGCCCAGAGAGTCCCATACAGGATAAATCCATGGAGAAATATGCCAAGACACATATTAATCAAACTGTCAAAAATTAATTACAAAGAAAACATATTAAAAGCAGCAAGGGAAAAACAACAAATAACACACAAGGGAATCCCCATAAGGTTAACAGCTGGTCTTTCAGCAGAAACTCTGCAAGCCAGAAGGGAGTGGCAGGACATATTTAAAGTGATGAAGGAGAAAAACCTACAACTAAGATTACTCTACCCAGCAAGGATCTCATTCAGATTTGATGGAGAAATTAAAACCTTTACAGAAAAGCAAAAGCTGAGAGAGTTCAGCACCACCAAACCAGCTTTACAACAAATGGTAAAGGAACTTCTCTAGGCAAGAAACACAAGAGAAGGAAAAGACCTACAATAACGAACCCAAAACAATGAAGAAAATGGGAATAGGAACATACATATCGATAATTACCTTAAATGTAAATGGACTAAATGTTCCCACCAAAAGACACAGATTTGCTGAATGGATTCAAAAACAAGACCCATATATATGCTGTCTACAAGAGACCCACTTCAGACCTAGAGACACATACAGACTGATAGTAAGGGGATGGAAAAAGGTATTCCATGCAAATGGAAATCAAAAGAAAGCTGAAGTAGCAATTCTCATATCAGACAAAATAGACTTTAAAATAAAGACTGTTAGAATAGACAAAGAAAGACACCACATAATGATAAAGGGATCGATCCAAGAAGAAGATATAACAATTGTAAATATTTATGCACCCAACATAGGAGCACCTCAATACCTAAGGCAAATACTAACAGCCATAAAAGGGGAAATCGACACTAACACATTCATAGTAGGGGACTTTAACACCCCATTTTAACCAATGGACAGATCATCCAAAATGAAAATAAATAAGGAAACACAAGCTTTAAATAATACATTAAACAAGATGGACTTGATATTTATAGGACATTCCATCCCAGAACAACAGAATACACATTTTTCTCAAGTGCTCATGGAACATTCTCCAGGATAGATCATATCTTGGGTCACAAATCAAGCCTTGGTTAATTTAAGAAAATTGAAATTGTATCAAGTATCTTTTCCAACCACAATGCTATGAGACTACATATAAATTACAGGAAAAGATCTGTAACAAACACATGGAGGCTAAACAATACACTACTTAATAACGAAGTGATCACTGAAGAAATCAAAGAGGAAATCATAAAATACCTAGAAACAAATGACAATGGAGACATGACGACCCAATACCTATGGGATGCAGCAAAAGCAGTTCTAAGATGGAAGTTTATAGCAATACAATCCTACCTTAAGAAACAGGAAACATATCGAATAAAGAACCTAACCTTACACCTAAAGCAATTAGAGAAAGAAGAACAAAAACCCCCAAAGTTAGCAGAAGGAAAGAAATCATAAAAAATCAGATCAGAAGTAAATGAAAAAGAAATGAAGGAAACGATAGCAAAGATCAATAAAACTAAAAGCTGGTTCTTTGAGAAGATAAACAAAATTGATAAACCATTAGCCAGACTCATCAAGAAAAAAAGGGAGAAGACTCAAATCAATAGAATTAGAAATGAAAAAGGAGAAGTAACAACTGACCCTGCAGAAATACAAAAGATCGTGAGAGATTACTACAAGCAACTCTATGCCAATAAAATGGACAACCTGGAAGAAACGGACAAATTCTTAGAAATGCACAACCTGCCAAGACTGCATCAGGAAGAAATAGAAAATATGAACAGACCAATCACAAGCACTGAAATTGAAACTGTGATTAAAAATCTTCCAACAAACAAAAGTCCAGGACCAGATGGCTTCACAGGCGAATTCTATCAAACATTTAGAGAAGAGCTAACACCTACCCTTCTCAAACACTTCCAAAATATAGCAGAGGGAGGAACACTCCCAAACTCATTCTATGAGGCCACCATCACCTTGATACCAAAACCAGACAAGGATGTCACAAAGAAAGAAAACTACAGGCCAATATCACTGATGAACATAGATGCAAAAATCCTCAACAAAATCCTAGCAAACAGAATCCAACAGCACATTAAAAGGATCATCCACCATGATCAAGTGGGGTTTATCCCAGGAATGCAAGGATTATTCAATATACGCAAATCAATCAGTGTGATACACCATATTAATAAAATGAAGAAGAAAAACCATATGATCATCTCAATAGATGCAGAGGAAGCTTTCGACAAAATTCAATACTGATTTATGATAAAAACTCTGCAGAAAGTAGGCCTAGAGGGAACTTTCCTCAACATAATAAAGGCCATATATGACAAGCCCACAGAAAACATCATCCTCAATGGTGAAAAACTGAAAGCATTTCCACTAAGATCAGGAACAAGAAAAAGTTGCCCACTGTAACCACTCTTATTCAACATAGTTTTGGAAGTTTTAGCCACAGCAATCAGAGAAGAAAAGGAAGTAAAAGGAATCCAAATCGGAAAAGAAGAAGTAAAGCTGTCACTGTTTGCATATGACATGATACTATACAAAGAGAATCCTAAAGATGCTACCAGAAAACTACTAGAGCTAAACAATGAATTTGGTAAAGTAGCAGGATACAAAATTAATGCACAGAAATCTCTGGCATTTCTATACACTAATGATGAAATATCTGAAAGCGAAATCAAGAAAACACTCCCATTTACCATTGTAACAAAAAGAATAAAATATCTAGGAATAAACCAACCTAAGGAGACAAAAGACCTGTATGCAGAAAATTATAAGACACTGATGAAAGAAATTAAAGATGATACAAATAGATGGAGAGATATACCATGTTCTTGGATTGGAAGAATCAACATTGTGAAAATGACTCTACTACCCAAAGCAATCTACAGATTCAATGCAATCCCTATCAAACTACCACTGGCATTTTTCACAGAACTAGAACAAAAAAATTCACAATTTGTATGGAAACACAAAAGACCCCAAATAGCCAAAGCAATCTTGAGAACGAAAAACAGAGCTGGAGGAATCAGGCTCCCTGACTCAGACTATACTACAAAGCTACAGTAATTAAGACAGTATGGTACTAGCACAAAAACAGAAAGATAGATCAATGGAACAGGATAGAAAGCCCAGAGATAAACCCACACACATATGGTCACCTTATCTTTGATAAAGGAGGCAGGGATGTACAGTGGAGAAAGGACAGCCTCTTCAATAAGTGATGCTGGGAAAACTGGACAGGTACATGTAAAAGTATGAGATTAGATCACTCCCTAACACCATACACAATAATAAGCTTAAAATGGATTAAAGACCTAAATGTAAGGCCAGAAACTATCAAACTCTTAGAGGAAAACATAGGCAGAACACTCTGTGACATAAATCACAGCAAGATCCTTTTTGACCCACCTCCTAGAGAAATGGAAATAAAAACAAAAATAAGCAAATGGGATCTAATGAAACGTCAAAGCTTTTGCACAGCAAAGGAAACCATAAACAAGACCAAAAGACAACCCTCAGAATGGGAGAAAATATTTGCAAATGAAGCAACTGACAAAGGATTAATCTCCAAAATTTACAAGCAGCTCATGCAGCTCAATAACAAAAAAACAAACAACCAAATCCAAAAATGGGCAAAAGACCTAAATAGACATTTCTCCAAAGAAGATATACAGACTGCCAACAAACACATGAAAGAATGCTCAACATCATTAATCATTAGAGAAATGCAAATCAAAACTACAATGAGATATCATCTCACACCAGTCAGAATGGCCATCATCAAAAAATCTAGAAACAATAAATGCTGGAGAGGGTGTGGAGAAAAGGGAACACTCCTGCACTGCTGGTGGGAATGTGAATTGGTACAGACACTACGGAGAACAGTATGGAGCTTCCTTAAAAAACTAAAAATAGAACTACCATATGACCCAGCATTCCCACTACCGGGCATATACCCTGAGAAAACCATAATTCAAGAAGAGTCATGTACCAAAATGTTCATTGCAGCTCTGTTTACAATAGCCAGGAGATGGAAACAACCTAAGTGTCCATCATTGGATGAATGGATAAAGAAGATGTGGCACATATATACAATGGAATATTACTCAGTCATAAAAAGAAACAAAATTGAGCTCTTTGTAATGAAGTGGATGGATCTAGAGTCTGTCATACAGAGTGAAGAATGTCAGAAAGAGAAAGACAAATACCGTATGCTAACACATATATATGGAATTTAAGAAAAAAAATGTCATGAAGAACGTAGGTTTAAGACAGGAATAAAGACACAGACTACTAGAGAATGGACTTGAGGATATGGGGAGGGGGAAGGGTAAGCTGTGACAAAGTGAGAGAGTGGCATGGACATATATACACTACTAAACATAAAATAGATAATTAGTGGGAAGCAGCTACATAGCATAGGGAGATCAGCTCGGTGCTTTGTGAACACCTAGAGGGGTGGGATGGGGAGGGTGGTAGGGAGGGAGACGCAAGAGGGAAGAGATATGGGAACATATGTATATGTATAACTGATTCACTTTGTTATAAAGCAGAAACTAACACACCATTGTAAAGCAATTATACTCCAATAAATATGTAAAATAAATAAATAAATAAAAACAATACAGCCTTACAGTTTTGTGGTTAGTGTTTAATCAGGAGAAGTTTATGCTAAAACGGGATGTTTAAAATTATTATCATTTTAATATCATCTTTGAAATACGTGTTTTTATTCCAGGAGTGATTTTTTATTTCAATTTTAAGGGTTCTGATTTCATTCTTTTGAGCTGTCAACTGTGACCACATCTAAAGAGACAGTTTGCATTTGTCTGCTGAACCTGTGGTTAGAGCTTGAGTAATAGCAGAGTGTTCACTTCAAAAAAGAACAAATTCCACAGTCAAGTCCTTTAATTTGTTGAAATAGTTAGAACCTGAGCAAGTTCTAGTTAAAATGACCTAAGAATCGAATATGTTTTTCTGCTTTAGGTGGTTTAAACCACAAGATTATATATCAAATGAGCAAACAAAACAAATCTGGAAAATCTCGGACAGAAGAGCAGAAGTAGCTCTTCCTTGGGAATTCTTTGGAACTGTGGGCAAACTGGTGTCTGCTGTCAGTGACAATTACAGTGACCAAGATAAGTCTGTTTTTCTTTTTTTTTTTCATTCCTTAGCCAGCTACAAACTAGATGACAAAGCAGTTTCAAGGCCAAAATCTACTTGTGCCCATGTCCTGAAATGCTGAAAGAAAGTAAGTGTTTTTTTTTTTTGAATATCATTTTGAAAGCAAAGTAAAAGTGAGCTTCCTCATTTGATGGTAAAACTGGAAATACACCTTTTCTAACATGTAACTAAGGGCCAAATATCAAGTAAGAAATGCTTTATATAAAAGAGTGTAGATTTCCTTATAGTCAAACTGGAGAACACTGATCTATAAAGGGAAGCCAACTCAAAAACAAAAAAAAAACCCTCTACTATTTTTAACATTCACATACTACCTGGGAATTTCTTTGATTAAACTAAACTCCATGAGAATCAGCTTACCTTCCTGTGTTGATCTTTTGGATTAGAACATTTTTCTTCTGACTTTGAGAAATATCATGGCCCTATTGTACAAGTGATGGGATCATTACTAAACTGATTCCATGTCTACTATGCCCATGAGAATTTGCCTGACTAGTGTTCTGGTTTCAACTGTTTAAAAAAAAATTTAAACAAAGACCCCTTTTTACTTTGAGATATATATATATAATGAAATACCATATTTCCAATTCACAAACTGTGGAAGGATTGGCACATAATCCTGGTGAATTTTACCAGGATTATAAAATTCCAATTTGGGGCATTATTTCATTTATTTTTTAAAAATTTCATTTTATTGTGGTAAGAACAATTAGCAAGATTACCCTCAACAAACCCTCAATTCTTAAGTGTATAATACAGAATTGTTAATATAGGCACAATGTTGTATAACAGATCGCTGGAACTTATTCATCTTGCATAACTGAAATTTCATGCTCCTTGATTGATCATTATTTCTTACACCAGCATTATCAATGCAGTAAGCAGAATAGATAAAAGCGCATGCTCCACAGCCCCTGGGACTGAAGCTGGGCTCCATTGTTACAGGCTGTGTGACGTGTGGGCAAGTTACTTAACCTCCCTGTGCCTCATTTTCCTCTTCTGCGAAAAGAATTTAAAAAATCATATATATGTGTTATATGTTTTATATATATATATATATATATATATATATATGTGTGTGTGTGTGTGTGTTATATATTTTTATATATATGTTATATAAAATATATATAAATCAAAATAATACATATATAATATATATGTTATATGTTATATAACATGTATGTGTGGGTATACGTGTGTTAACTACGTATGTGTGTGTGGCATGTAGAACCAATGCCAAGAAGATAAATAACATAAAAATATTTGCAATCATTATCACTGACTATCAGCAAAGCTGAAGCATTGGTACTCCTGAACAACAACAAGAAAGGAAAATGTATATGAATTTATATTCTCATTCTAAAATGAAGAAAATAAAATTCACCTACCCTTGATCTCAACAAACCTTATGTTGCAGAATCCAGAACTCTAAATAACATATTAATATGATACTCAATAAAATACCCACCATATATACTCTCATGCCTATGTAAAACACATACCCACACATGCAATGATTCTTTCTGTGTACTGCGATTATAATTGCTGGTTATTTTAGTCTTTAACTTTGGATTTTCCAAATTATCTACAAATAAGCTCACCTTACATGTGTAATCAGAAATTAAAAGGTTCGCAGTTTTCAAGTGGGGATAATTTTGGAATTCTCATTATAACTGAACACGATTGAGCCCCCTTTGAGTGGGAAAAGCAGAACTAGCAGACTGATAATACAAAGACTGCCCTGAAAAATGATCATCTGCAATGAACCAAGTGGGACGAGGAACAGTAAGAGAAATAAAACATTTGAGTAACATCTTGCTCTTTGAACCCAGAGGACAGATGGTCACCTCAGTCAAACCTGAGGAGTGGTGTCTTGGAAAGGCTTAGGGGCTAGAGACACTTATTGAGTCCTGATGACAGATAACTTGACAAGCATCATCTCCCTCAATCTCACCTCCAACTTGTAGAGAGCTCTTTGGACCACAATTTTACAAATATGGAAACCAGGGTTCAAGGTCAGCAGCCATGGTAGAACACCAACCATATTTCCCAGTTCTAAGTTACATATCCTTTCATGATGCCACAGAGGCCCTCGTCTGCCTCTTGCCTTTCCTCAGCCCTCTCATATATTTATTCATTGCCCCTACCATGCTCCCCCTTCAAGCCCACCCTCTTCCCTGCTTTTTGGATGTGGTCCCATTTGCAATGAAAAGTCAGCAGGAGTACAAAAGCCTCATATAGCTCCCACACAGAAAGCCTGACTAAGGTAGGGACAGCAATGCCTGAACCCACCAGTATTCTCACAGACGTGCAGCTGCAGGCACGCACACCGATTCTGCAGAGCTCATAAAGCAGCTTTCAGCGCCACTTAGAACCCTGTGTCAGCAGGCATCTGCGGTGGAGGCCAGCTCCCACAGAGTAAGTGATTCTCTACTGAACCCAGGCAGGACTGCATGGGACCCCAGGGAAGAAAGTCTGTCCTCTGTGGCTCTGGAGGGCATATTGTCATGTCCCAAAAGACAGGAAGGGGAGAAAAAGCTGCAGAAATGTCTAAGGAAGAACCTCCAAGTCTGACTGTATCCAGTCACCCAACCTAGGCATGGAATTTCTACTGCTTGACAGAAATACAGAATTAAGATCATTAAAAGAATGCCTTTCATGGTTTTAATTGGCCCCCACTATTTTTTTTCATTTATACCTTTCAGCATATATTTTTTCATGTAATTTCTCCTGCTAATTATTTAAAGAAGGAAATGAGTGCAATGCCTAAGTCATTACTATAAGGCCTGGTACATGCTCATGCCACTTCTAAAAGGCATTTCCTAGTCCTGTGCACATACTAATCAACTCTTGCATTTTGTGAGGCAAGTAGCTAAGAAGCCTTAGTTCACCAGTGCTTAAATAGAGAGGTTAGGACAACAGAGCAATGTAATTGTGGAGGCTTCCTAAGACTGAAAGCTTAGAGGTAAGATAAAGGGGAGCCCATATTCCCTGAGGGAAAAAAATAAATAAATCCTATTGCAGGGATAAAGACAGTCCAGGGAGCCACAGGAGCCCATCAATAACGAAAAGCTAGTGCCAATCACCTCCTATTCCTAAAACATCCATATACCCATTGTCAGATTCTAATTAGCTTAAGAAAGGCCCATTTTTCTCTTCCTTCTCACTGATTTTCAGGAGGTACAGATCAGTACAATCAACATGCAGCACACATATTATATAAAGTAAGATATATTTTCTTCCTTGCACAACGCCTTGAGGAAACATGCTTTAAGCGAACCACGAGCTCTGATCTTGACTTTATCCTGTAGGAACCCTGGGATGTGCTTGGAGGCTCTCCCCATGACATCTACTGCCTGATGCTGTGTGTACCTAGGGCTTCAAGCCACTATTGCCAAAATGGGAGTGCTCTGCTCCCAAAATTCTTTGCTTTAACCCACATTTGAATTCTGTTCATGGGACAGAGTGCCCCTCAGTTGCTCCCTGGATTAATTCCTTGGTTGTTACTATTGGGGAACTTTGCCCACTCCAGTTTACCAGCAGCAAGGATTTCAAATGGGTTAAAAGTGTTTCCTTAAGTTTTGATCTAACAAAATGGATGAACCTTATCTATCCTTTCTCATTACCTCTGCTTCTTTAGGTAATATGACATAGCATAAAAAATTAAATGAATCAAAATTAATTTAAAATAAATGTCCCTGCAGTATTTACTATGGGAAGGATTGGGACATTCTAACCTTCAGAGCTGATCCGTCCCAGTAACTTTCAGAATCTTACAGAGATTATCTTTCCATGATTTTCCGCACACAGTTCCTAGAGCCCTAACCCTTCACAAGGACAATTTTATTCCTCACATGGGAATTTTCTCTAGGTACTATTTTTTCAGATGGTTTTCTACTTTAGATAAGGGCCAGGAGAGGGGAGTAGGGAGGAAGCTTAGCTTTAACCTCCAAAGTTGTTCAGTGAAACAAATGCAACTGTTATTCTCAAAAAAATATGCAGAATATTATGGAAATATATAGTAAAACAATAAAATTGATCTAACATACATAGAACCCTACAAAAGGATGCCCTTTTTCATAGCTACTATTTAACATCTCTCAAAATTAGATGCTTTCATCCCAAGTTAGTAATAAAAACAGCTAGACTTTATTGAGCACTCTCTTTGCAGGACAAATTTATGCATAATTATTGCATGTAATCTCCACAGTGACTGCTTAAGATAAGACTATCCACTATCCCCCATTATACATATCATAGTAATGATAATAACAATAACAAGAGCTATGATTTATCTACTCAGTGCCTAACTACGTGCTAGACACCTTACGTAAGTCATCTTCATTTAATCCACGCAGTAGCATTATGAACCTGGTTCTCTAGTTTCTCCCGTTGTACCGATGAAGAAACGGAGCCCACAGAGGTTAAGTAACTAACTAAGATCAACACTAATAAGTGCCAGCATTTCAACCCAGACTGAACTCATTCTTGACTTCTTAACCACTTTGCTCTACTGCCTCAAACAAACACGAAGTACAATGAAAATCCGTGAGTGGGGTTGAGGAAGACCTCTACGAGTCTTTGAGCAAATACTTTCTATCTCCTCCTTAGGTCCCCAACTCAAGATGTCTGCCACTTTCATTGAGCTTCCTAAGTCAAAACAAACTATGATTACCCATTACACACACACACACACACACACACAAACACACACACATCACATAGTCGTAAGGCATATGTATCAAAATAATGCTCATCTTGCTGTTGAATAGAATATCAAAACTCCGTTTGTTTTGCCTTACCACCAGCCTGTAGACCTAAGAGTAGGACCTAAGTACACCTTAAACCAGGCAAATCATACAGAAAATGGGATGGTAGCTGTAATTAAGTAAATATCTTCCATTGTTAGAGTTACTGTTTCCTATAAATAGCTTCTTCCTTAAGCTTCATAAGAACATGGCAGAAAGACTTCTTTTGTACAATTTAAAGACAGGAAGACTCAGATGCATAAAAATAATGATCACACAAATATTTAAGACTAGCTCCTTCTCCAGTGCTGGTGCTTTTTCCACTAACAGACTGTATTAGTAATGCTCCCCACTTGCCACCACCCCCAAGGAAGAAAACAGCTAGTGTAAATGATGCAGTCCGTGAAAAGAAAAGCCCGCCCCTCACTGTAGGGAAACACAAAGTTGAAGCCAAACTTGCATCTGTGTTCACAGGTACAGTTGTCATCCATAGCTAAGACTTCATCCCTTCAAAAGCTATGACTCAAGGCGAAATGAAATGATAGATATTTGTCATATTTGTCACACATCCTAATGGTGGACAAGACAATATGGAGAGATAACACTGCAGAATGACCCCAAATATTAGACTTTTTTCACTCAAGTGAAACATGGCAAAGGACCTTTTGGACACCACCCTCAAACTGGCCCTGCAAAAAAATACACATCTTTTTCTGAATAAAAATAAAGAATGTTATTATTTAAAATCTAGTTCTACAAATTTAAAAATAATGGATACTACAAAATAAACATTATAAAATATATGTAATGTCACCACTGCATAGGGAGAATTTTTAACCTTTCACTCCAGAAGAAAATGGAAGTCTTCATCCTGGGGTCAATCTTCAACGCTAACGTTACTGGACGCGTGACTATGAATGCCCATGAGGACCGACTGGGGCTTTGAACCAAAGGAAGGGAATGACTGCCATTTTCTTGCAA
This sequence comes from Aethalodelphis obliquidens, assembly GCF_003676395.1. NCBI lineage: Eukaryota > Metazoa > Chordata > Mammalia > Artiodactyla > Delphinidae > Aethalodelphis > Aethalodelphis obliquidens. The sequence continues at coordinate 10,941,722 of NW_020837965.1, read as the reverse complement.
GAAGTGGAGACGTGGTAGAATTTTCTAAACCGTTTGAACTAGGACTCAATGGTACTGTCAAACTATTGTTTTCCTTTCTTTGACCACAAAATATAGAGGCCGGTCTTCCCTAGGGGTCAGTGGCATCCTGTAATGAGCCATGTGAAGCCACCAGCTTGTCATTCAGAGCACTGCTTGCTCTGTTCTAGAATCCTGGAACACCCCATGACTGCTGCTGCCTCCGGACCATCTCCAAACAAATGGGAAGCTGATTTGCATAAACCGCATTTGCATTTTATTCATCCCCTGCCCAAGTCTAGATCAGAATGTTTAATATCATCCCTGCTGTGGGAGGTCTCCTGAATTTAAGGCCATTTGTGGTCAACCATGAGAAGGTCTGGGTTCCAGAGTTGGGTTTATATTTGAAATTAAAAGCAGAAACAAGAGAAAGCCTGCTGCAAGATACAGAGTATGAAAAAACAAAAAGACCAGTTACAGTATAAACGTGGCAGAAACCAGAAACCATTGCTGAGGTCTTGCATTTCTACTGATGAGCTAGCAAGTCACCATTCAGGGGCGCCTAAGATGACACCAGGTACTTTACTTGCATTTCCACATTTAATCGTTTTCTACTCCCTGATATACAAGGAAAGTCCAGAAGAAAAAGAAAATCAAAAGAAAGGAGGTTTTCTCAATGTTAAACATCCTCTAAACAGTAGAAGCAAGATTCAAACGTAGTAGGGTCTGGCTGTAACCCCATTCCTTCACCTGCCACCCCAACTCACCTCCCTTCTGCTGACCCCTTGTTTTCTGACATTAGCCCAAAATACAACAGAAAAGTATCCTCGTAAGTGTAAACAAAAACTTCAGCGATTCACTCAGCATTTGAATGTTTTCTTCTCCTTGAAGATTAATCAGACAGAGAAAAACTGTTAACTTAAACTAAATTCTATTTAGGTTTATGAGCCAGATTTTGAGGTGTGTGCGAATGTTAGTTACCAAGAATAAATAGGCTCTATGTCATAATAAACACACACATACGTACATGAACACGTATTTCTTGAGCAAACACAATCCCATTAGAAGGAGAAAACAAAACTACTTGTGAAAACTCTGCAAAAATCCTGCAACATCAACAGCATCTTCCCTGGATCATTAATTCTGGCCTAAATTTGCAGCTATCAGGCAAATCAGGCACACTGTCCAGCAGACACCCACCTGCTATTAGGTTGAATGTGCCCGGCATCTTGACATTCTATTGATTCCAATCCAAAGCTTATGTAAAAAAGGCAGCTCAGAGTCCAAAGGGAATTTTAGCCACAAATACTTTGGGAGAAATCCAAACAACTAAAAACAGAAAGAAAGACAAGATGCAAATCTGAGTGACAAAACTGCAACAGCTCAAACCAGACTGGTAGATGCTCAAGAACAAATCTACAAACGACTCAGGCCTCCCCTTTTGATAACTACTGATTTTAAGAAATCCCAATAGCCTCTACGAATCAGGACTATCACTACTGGTGCATGTAGCCACGAAAAGATTTGTTATGACTCCAGGGGTGTTGCTTTCAAAGAGGACTCTGTCAATTTCTGCCCACTAGAGCCCTGTAAACATTCCATAGAAATTTGTTGTACCATAAATATGATCCTAATAATGACAAAGGTTCTTAAGCAGTTCAGATGAACCAGCAACTATATAAAGTGCTTAAGAATACTACATCCTTTAATCTTCAGAACACCCCCATGAGCTAAGAGTTTTATTTCCATTTTACAAATAAGGAAAATTGAGGTTCTGAGAGGTAATTTTCTCCAGGTAGCTGGAGAATGAGACACTAAAGAAGAGAGAGCATCAGGATTCATTTCTGACACCTCCCAGCCTTCCTCCACTCCCAGAATAGCCGAAGCCTAAATGGGGTGGGTGTATGTCCAATTTCCAAGTCCTGGCACTAGTGGCTTTAGTGGCAGCTGCTTGTTACAGTCAACTTTGCATAAACAGGCTGGCTCTAGTGGTGTCCTTTAAAACCAGAATAATTCTGTCTTTTCTTTAGCCAAGAGAAGACACGCATTTCAAAATAAAAAGTAAATATATATTTTTAAAAGGAAGCAAAGGAGAAACCTGTAATCCCATGGAACAACATGGATTTCAGCCGGCCCCCACTCCCCCCCTCCACCCACTTCCCCACTCCCATTGGCCACTGCACAGCCCCCTCTGACTTCAAAGGCAGCTCCAGGGGGAAGAGAAGCACGAGGTCCATGAGGGCCAGCTGGAAGGGGGACCATATCCCTAGGGAAGGGTGGAGGACGAGTGGAGATTCACTACAGAGGTCGGTCAGCTCAAAGAAAAGAATTCAAAGTGTTTCCAAAAGCTGATTTCTATCAGGACTGCCAGGGCAGATCAGAAGGTATGAGGTTCCAACTGGGAGGGGTGTGCTTCTGTGGCTCAGATCCCAGGTTTGCAGGATGATCCCAGATTTCTGAGTGCCTGGCTGGATTTGAGGGGCAGGGGTGGCCATCCAGATGTCAAGTAGACTCAGTTTATCCCCACCATGACAAGGCAGCGGTATTTCACCCGCCCATAAAGCTGTCTGTGACCCTCAGCATGTCTATAATTTGAAGCAATACTCTTTTACAAGAATGCTCCTGAATTGAGCTATATAAACTAAGTATGTGAAAAAACCAAAAAGTTCCTTAAAATGGTTTGTAACATTCCTTAGCCCCCATTTTCCCCCAACTTGCTGCAGCGTCTATTTTTTTTTTGTCCACGAAAGGGGTTGGAGGCCCTGCCTGGAAGTCAAGCCAGTGCATCCTTCCCTTCTGCTCTGCCTCTGATTTACAAGGTGACTTCTTAGAGACAGCCACTTGGCCGCCTGTTCTTGGCTTACCATCCATCGGTTATCAGTGTTACTGCTGCCATTATTATTCAGAATGATTATGGACTTATGAAGATGTTCTCATCTGATAATAATGTATGCAATATGCTTTTACACTGCCTAGCTAACACAGCATGCCTGTGATTTTTGTTCTGGCGCAAGTCAAAAACGCTGCTGCAATGGAATGTTTAGCAGCTTTCTGAATGGTTACATGTAGAACTGGGGAAAAAAAAAACAGGTGCCAATATACATATTTTTTAAACAGCAAATTGGGTGTACTTTTGTGCATAGATGACAACCAAATAGGTAACACCATATGCAACGTTAGAAATATCTGGCCCTTTCCTTCTCAACTCAGTGTGGCAAACTCTCTAAGGGCAGTGATTGCCATTTGCTGTCCTTGACCATCTCACTCAAGTCCTGTTGACAGTAGGGGAAGTAGAGCAGGCATACAGAAGGCAGGGCATTGTCCTCAGAGGCCAATAAACTGAAAAATAGTATACTGGCTAGAAAGCAGAATCTTGAAGGAGAGCACGGCTGCAGGGAATTAATAAAAAATCCGTACATCTTTTTTTAAAGGCAGCAGCAGTGGGCTGTGACTAGAATTCACCTCTTCATGCATGCACTCACCTCCCTTAGTGTGGACGGGAGTTCTGTAACAGCACTGCGGGAGAAAATGGATTCATACGTCATTTAAAATGAATCATTTCACTTCCTCTCCTCCATTTTTATACATATTGACAAAATACAAAAATACATTTAAAAAAATCGATTCGGCTTTGTAGTTTTCTACACCAACAGCAAAAGGAGACATCAGAATTATAAGATTCGATAGCCTCTGAATAATTATTTAAATGGGGTCACCCACAACAGCATTCCACAGGCCTCAGATTTGCCAACCCAAAATGAAAAACAGGCAATGCATTACAAATCGCTCCTTATTTATTTTGAGATTTGAATTTCTATTTTATTTTTAACAAGAGCTTCACAGTTCGCTGACAAATGTTCTGAGCTATAGTTAGAGGAATAACTATATGTAAGATCAGGAACACACATGGACAGAATTGTTTTTTCACTTTTTCTAAACAGAAATACAAAATATGTGGGCACTGTGTGAAATTCATGTCAAGGATTTGAATTGGCCGTCAGAATTTCTGCTCCTCTCTGAGCACAGTGTGTCAATGCTCTTGGAAGGGTATCTGGAGCGCTTTCGAGGGGTGTCTATAATGCCTTTTCTCTGACACAATAGAATATTTCTACCATCAAGCAAGCAATTAGTTTTAATATGAAGAACTGCAAATCTGAAATGCATTTGAAAACAAAATCGACAAATGACTTGTTAGCCTCCTCGCAAAAGGTACAAGCAGCTTGTACTGCTATTGCTTTAGGAATTAGATTTTCAGAAGTTGGAAAACAGTCTTTGGCTTTCCTTGAAAGAATGCTAGAGGCAATATGCTGATTATTTTTCAAAGTAGGAAAAGAAGGTGTTGAAAGCTTTTAATAACACGTAAAATTCTGAGTTTGCAAGCACCAAACACAAGACAATGATAATGTTTTGGCACTTTATAAATGTAAGGCACTCTCTCTACTGTTTGGAGACAGCAAATACTTTTAGACAAATTATAACATCCCTGTCTCTATGCCCAAATAGAGGAAAACAGCCAAATACTTTGAGTCATCAAAAGATAACTATGGTGATGAAAATACAGAGCTCTTGTCCCAAAAGGAAAATAAGAAATCACATATAATTAAAATAGCAGCAAACCTGAAAGAAATCCGAATAACTGAGGGTTTGGTCATGAGTTTCTGAGACTGCCTCTGACAGAGTTTCAAATGTAGCACAGATTGCAAGTAAAGAAAGATCATTTTATCTCAAGATTGGTCACTGGTGAACTCAATGGCAGATTATTAATCGGAGGAAGCACAGAATATAAACATACAAGGTCGTGAATGATCTCTTAAAGCCTTAGTGCAAGAAGCATCCTTCCCAATTATAGAATATGTCCTCACAAATAGAATTTTACAGGCAAGAGAGAATGAAGGTTTACCAAGCTCCTTAAAAGCCCTGTCCCTCCCAGACATTGTGCTAAGCACTTAACATATATTCTTCCCTTTAATCTTCTGGATAGCCCAGCCAAAGAGGTAGTATTATCACTTCTTTACAGATGAACAATTTGACACTCAGACGTGAAGGCGCTTAGCAGTGGAACTATGGCTGGAAGGTGGCTCTCCTGGAACAAAGGGGGCCCCCCATTCTGTCTTCCCTCCTGCACCCTCTCGCTCTCTGCATCTCTTAAAGAGGCTTGAAATTGCTGCTGCAGGTTGTTCATTCATTAGCCCATCTGCCCCATGGGAAGAAGCACAGTCTGGGGCAGGGTTTTCACTACTTGCTGTAAACAACTTTGTTTGGAGACTCAGGGGTCCAAACCGTTCATGTCTCCTCACTCCATTTAGTTATGCTTGGCAGGGGATTCTCGTTGTGGGGCCCGATGTGCCCATCCCAGAGCAGAGAGCTTTCATTTCCCCATTTCCAACTTAACTTATACATACTTATGAAAAAGGTGAGTTACCTTTTCTTGAGCTGCAGAACCACTTGATCCATTCTAAAATAATGTTTTGAGGGGGAACCAGAGGTATCGGTAGATATTTGTTGAGTTTGAAGGAATATTTCAATAAGAACAAATTGTCTTCAGCTCCAGAAAATGGGAAACAGGGTTGTAAGTCAGAGTCCCTTGTTCTACCCACATACACTCTGCTCTGAGGTACCCAGAGGTATCAGAGGTAGAGATTCAAAATTTACCTTCAGCCTGTTTTAGGCCTAAGGACGGTACAGGATCATCTGGGTCCAGGTTTCAAGATCTCAGTGCGATGGTAAAAGCCCAGGAGCAAAGCCTGGGAATAAACAACCTTCAGATGATGAAGGTTGGGTCCAGGCTGCCGAACTATTTCCTTGGCAATCACAACCACCTATTACAGGCTCTGTGCCAGTATGGCCATATTCACAAGTGTGCCCATTAAGTATATCTGAAAACTTAGTAAATAAAAGCCAAAGTAAAAATATTTGCTGACCTAATGACCGTAAGTCTTTTCTGCTGAGTCAGTAAGACTAAGTATGAGTGGTACCCAGAGATATTGAGTCACTAAGACTAAGTATCACTAAGCGAGGGTGGTACCCAGAGATCAATTTCAGTGAAAATGAATCTTGGTGGTGTTGGCCGTGACCTGGTCTGCTCTTAAAAAATGGCCAAGGCCTTTGTTTCCTACCTTACCCAGCATGTCTTGGGTAAATTTTTTCCAAAGTAGACTAAAGAGATGCAATTCACAAACAGTGGAAAAATATTCCATTTGGAAGAAAAACTATTTGGGAAGCCAACACATTGGTCAACAGGGAGGTCTTAGATTCCTCACAAGTCTCATCAAAATAAAGTTCTGAAATTTAGGAGATGGTAGTTGTATCCACATGAGAAACACTGGAACAGTTTTCCACGTGAAGTGATGGCTTAATAGGAGCAGTGTGTCTAGGTTCCTTTGCACTCTAAAAAAAAAGAAACCTTTAATTTATTTCAGGAATAAAAGTGAATGCAGCTCTGGCAAAATGAAGCATAAAGGGAAGAAAATGAGTGAAAGATTTAAAAAAGACATCTTCAAATTTCTTTCTAACACAAGGATCTTCCAAAGGTTCAAGACACAAGTTAACAGGCAATACCACAGTTTCCGCCAACCTCTCTTTGTCTAGAGATCATTTTTGACCCCTTGGTATTAACATTTGTAAAAGAACCAAGACTGTCCTGGCTCTCTATAGCATGAAAGGTTGCCAGGTGAAAAAAAAATAATACAAATAAGGCATGGGACCTATGCATGCCAACAAATATTCAGTGTTTATCAGAAAATCAAATTTAACCAGGCATCCTGTATTTTTATTTATTATATCTATTAACCCTCTAATAGAACAATCAAGCAGTCATGAGCAAATTCTGAATGAACTATTTTTGAGCTGGTTAACGGTACAACCAGAGGTCCTTAACCACTATTGTGCTTCATGTTTTCCTGGGAAGCTCTTTGAAAATGCAGACTCCTGGGACCTTCCCCTAGAGGTTAGTTCTCCTATGGGCCAAATATCACTATGCTTACAAGTTCCCAGGTGAATCTTGATGCACACATATTTGAGAATGACTGTGTTAACCCAGACTAATAAAAATAAATGTGGAAGACACAATAAGCCAGATTTCTTTGATGGCTCAAATCACTCCATTAGGCCCTTAGAGGTGACTCGGATGTCCTGAATCTTAAGGTAGTGTGAACTTGAGAACATCAAAAGGAGATAACGTCAACCCAAATACTGGTTAAGAAAATATTGTCACGGACCACTTCTTCATTACCCACATGAGGACACTGCGGGAGAACCACTCATTCTAAATTTGTAACCCAGAAGCACAACCAAGTATAGAATCTCTGACACCTGATGCCAGAATTCACCCCATGTTGTCATTTCTAAACAATTCCTCCTTACATCCTGTTTCTTGAACAGCTGAGAGAGTTGGCACACCCAACAGAAGGAGCTGAGACATTCTTCTACCCTTAGCTAATGTGCGAACTCCTTTGCCACCATGTAACCGTCCAATCACAGTATAACATAACGACATCCACATTTGAATCAGGAATTATCTCAACAGATGTGAGCTGGGTCTTCATTGTATCAGTAAATGCTAACAGCATTAAAAGTGAGTAAAGAAAAATCGGACTTTTCTTCATGGAAAATAAAGCTCAATGACTTTTTACTTCCAAGGACATGCTGTGTGTGTGTGTGTGTGTGTGTGTGTGTGTGTATGCGCACGCGTGCGTGCGTGTGCACACATGTGCGTGTGTGTTGCCTATAAATGGGCAGGAATGATGGAGGAGAGAGTGTTTCCTTCTCTTACCATCAGCAGAATTTCTTCTCTGGGGCATAATGGCCATTTACAATAGCTCCACACACACAGCCTTGCATTTACAATAGCTCCACACACACAGCCTTGCATTTACAATAGATAAAAACTTCCCTCCCAGGGAGGCTATGTTCGACAATCCCGGGTTGCTAACTGTGACATACAAATGACCAAGAGGATGACCCAGCCAAAGAAAGATGTTAACACAGAAACCGTGGCTAATCAGTAGTTAGAATGGCCAAGAACTGGAAAGCTAGAACTGAAGCATGGGTCTGTGTGCAGCAGGAATTCAGGAGAGTGGAAAGTAGGCATGAGCGTTCTCTCTTGAGAGTTACTCAGACTTGTGTTCAAACCCGAGTTCCATCTTGTCTGGCCCTGAGATCTTGGGCAGGTTACTCAAACTCTCTGTGCCCCTTAGCCATCTGGAAAATGTAAGTAACAGCAGCAAACTCAAAGAGCTCCTTGGATGATTAAATAAATTAGTGTGTGTGAACTACCCACCACAGCGCATGGTACGTGCTCACTAAATGGCAATAATGAGATGCAAGAATGCACATTTCTGTGGGCCCAGTGGTTCAGCCCATCACCATGTATTTGCCAGTACTTAGGCACAGACTCTGTGCCTAGCTACATACAGGATGAATGAGCAATAAAAGAATATCAATACCTACTTCCTGTCTGCACATAACTGTCTTATAATCCATGTACCAATATACGCTTAATAGCAACTCCTGCCATGACCCTGGGACCTGATTAACTGATGTTGATAATACACAACATTGTAAGACACATTGCCCTGCCCCCATGTCTTGGTTGAGGAAATAACACACACCTGCTGGAGAAGTTAATGAAAATGACGGTTGAATAACAATAAAAGGACAACATAAAAGTACAAAGGGCAGTAGATGAATCACTGATGAGCAGTCAGACAAGTGGTATAACTGATAACACCATCCATGAGCTCAGAGAAAAAGGGAACTGCCGTGAGTTAAAGCAGTCTGGGAATTCTTCATGGAAGATAAGCCACTTGAGACTGGCCTTGAAAGAACAGTAGGATTTAGATAAGCAGAGAAGAGGAAATCCTAGATTTATGATACAAGAAAGTCACAGAAATGAGAAAACACAGGGCTAAGTGATGACTTAGACATACACAGTACATTAGCCATGCTGTTTGCAGCACTGAATGCCAGGCACAAAAGTTGGACCATTGCTATTGAGGCTGGTGGTTCTCAACATTTTATTGTTTGTCTCACCACTATACAGCTGTCAGGTAATAACAGTGATCATTCTCAAGTCTCCACTCAAAAGGATTTGGGGTTGCATAAATAAGACTGTAGATTATATAAAGTCCTAGTAAACTGGCACTAGCAATCCCCCCCCGAACTCCAAACACACACACACACACACACACACACACCCCGACACAATTTCACTGACTGCAAAACAATTGTCTCTTGACACATGGTTTACATGGCTGCCTTGGGACAAGAGCCTCTAAGAGCTTTAGCAGCCAAATCAAGAGACACTTGATAAGGAAAGAAGGTGCTCTCCATGTTCTTCAAACATCAAGTGCACTGGGTCAGAGGAGGAGAGTCCCTCTATGGCTCTGCTCCAGTGGCCTCCCCCAGCCCACCTTGTTACAATTCCTCCCACACCACCATGGGAAGAAAGTCAAGGAAATATTCAACACCAGATGAATAATGATTACCTTTGATTCTCATTTTTGGAATCAATCTTTGATACAGCTTTTACACATGTCAGTGGGAGGGAAGAGCCCAGGGATTAGATAAATCATTTCTCCTTTCTTATGGCCACATCCACCACCCCATCCATTGGGTTATACTATTTATTTATTATTATTATTTTTGGCGGTACGCAGGCCTCTCACTGTTGTGGCCTCTCCCGTTGCGGAGCACAGGCTCCGGACGGGCAGGCTCAGCGGCCATGGCTCACGGGCCCAGCTGCTCTGCGGCATGTGGGATCTTCCCGGACCGGGGCACGAACCTGTGTCCCCTGCATCGGCAGGCGGACTCTCAACCACTGCGCTACCAGGGAAGCCCGGGTTATACTTTTTAAACTGCCAACTATGGACCACTGAATTAAAATGTCATAATAGGTACTATTTGGCCATCTAATATTTCAATATCCTCCTTACCCCACATCCTCCTTACCCCACAAAGTTCTTTATAGTTTGTTAAAGTTTCTGAAACTAATATATAAGAGGGTGATAATTTCCATTTTAAAAGAAATTCTAGAATATAAAAATGTTATAGCAGATCCAAATATAAACACATTATAGCCGACCCTGAGCTAACATCATGTTGATCCTTAAAATCATGCACGCTTCTGAGAAAAACCTTAGCAGATAGCATCCTGTGATAAAAATAAAAGTATATCCATTTTAAACAACCTCAGCCTTCAGCAAATCAGATGAAGAAAAGCCCTGGGTTCCAAATCCTTAGGATGTCACCAGGGCCCAAGATACACTGTAATCACCTTATACCCCCCAAAGCCAGTATCACTGAGAAGCATAAACAGATACTTTCTTAAGATAGAAGTCTTACAAACACTTGAAGCAACAAATGCTTTAAAATCTAAACTCCTGATTCATGGCAGACTACAATGAAAATAAGTATAATGTAACATACTAAGACACCAGAGCTGTTTTCAAGGAAATAATGAAAATTTAAGGGAAAACACAAGCATAAAGAATTGCTTAAAACCATGCACTTCACCCTCTGCTCTTTCAGTAACTGTATAAATTAGAGCATATCTATGCAATGCTTTTTTAAAAAAAAAAAAAATTCTAAATATGAATTCATTTAGCTGCTTCCAATACTGTGGTCAGGTTCAGGTAAAAAAGTACAACTATGAATCCTAATGCCTAAAATGAAAAGAGTTCAGTTATTACATGTTCAATTTTGTATGTATCTACTCAGTTATTTACAATATCCTCACGTAGATTCTAACCCGGAGTTGGAATTTGAAACCTACGAAAACCAAGGGCTTTCATCTTCAATATTCACCACAAACTTGGCATCAGAACAAGAGAACATCTTTGAAGGAGCCAAGGTATAATTTGGGACAAAAATGACAACTCTACAGTATTGATGGCTGTCAATACTGGAAGCTAGAGAATGGTGATGGTGGCAATACACAGTCTTATGTGGTGTGAAAGCTTGTCACTTTCTGTTCCTGATTTTTCACTAAGGTTGAAAATGATATATCCATCTGGAGAAAGCCTGTTTAAAGAATATGGTGGTAGATGAAATGGACATACCAACATCCTATCAATACCACTAAGACTGACTCTCTGTCACATTTAATTAGCATGATCCCAAAATTGAACTGGTCAAAACTTTTATAAGAAAACATCTCGGTAATGGCAGCACTTGTGATGATTTTATCGCTAATGCAAATTCCTTCCAAAGGCACTGAAAAAAAAAAAGCTTTAATAACATTATTTTAGGATTGGAATCCTGCCACTGTCTCGCTGGTGTGCAGCAAGATAAATGTATTTTTTAGCAGCTCTGATAAAACCATAACAAACTGGTAACCAAAGGGCCCAGCGACGAAATAAACCTCATCTGAAATTCTTAAAACACACTCCTTAGTGTGACTGCTGCAGAGTTTTATGAGAACTCGGTAGCGTACTCACAATTGTCCTGGTTCCTACTGGTTCCTTGTCTCTAAGGTTTATCTCTAAGGGCCAAGTTAAGTGCATCCTGGGTGGTGTTCACTGTAGGAAATGATGTCTTGCTTCTGCTGCTCTTGTGCTGCTCTGGTCCACAGTCTCAGCACAGAGGACTGGGTTCCACCCTCCTCCTTGCCCCTGGTGCCATTTCCTGGTCAGCTCAGGGAACCAGAGGGGCTCAGTTTTGCCCTTCTCTCCATCCTAGGCTAGAAACCTGCATTGACACAGGTCTCCTTAACAACAGCTGGTCAGCTGTCAAGGACATGGGGTAATGACAGAGCTGCTTTGGGCAGACACAGATCCTCTTTTCTTTCTAGAGGAAACCAAGAACAGTGCCCAAGAACAAAATGATAACCACCTCTACTGGCTTAAGTGCCTTCCTTTGGTCTCACAGAGCCCTCAATAGTTTGTCACAACGTCCAAAAGGTCCACCATGAAAATATTCCTTTTCTTCCGTGAAGAGTTGCGGTTGCTAAGAAATTACTATCACAACGTTACTACTTATCATGATAAGGGTTACTCATTAATTAGTATCAGAGCTGGAATTTCTAAGATAAAGGCTGACCTGCAAATCCTTAAGACACTAGGGTAAGAGGGGATGAGAGGGGATGCAAGGAATGAGAAGCAGAGAGAAATGGTTAATATATACCAGGCACTGGGCTAGACATACATACCATGTCCATTAATCTCTAGGCTTCTCCATTTTACAGACAATGAAAATGGATTTCAAAAGGTCAAGTAACTAAGAGGAGAGCCTAAGAATAGGAGGAGTGAGCATCCAAGGTAGGGCTCCACAGTGAGCGTCCTCATTAATTAGAGGGGAGGGCAGGACCAGAACACGGGATCCCTGAGGAAGTTCATGGAAACAGAAAAGACAAAAGAAATGACAGGTAAACTAAATGTGAAGCTCAGTCCCCATCTTTTGTGCCATTTGATTCAGAGTTGCTCCAAGCTTCCTGAACATGGTCCATTTTTCAGGGAAATCCCCATCTATACTTATATAAAGAAGGAAAATTAAATTCAGTTGGAAATACACCTAGCAATGACCACTGTCTCGGTCCTAATGCCTCCCTCACACATGGTTGTTAAGGTTTTCCAATCACCTTTTAATTTCAGCATTCACCCTCCTTACAATAACCCTTTCCATTGTCCAAGCAGGGCAAAGAAACCCTTTACTTTTCAGCAGGAAACTGAGTGACCAGCCTAGGGCAGACTTGGAACAAAAACCATGTTTTCTGCCTCAAAGACCCACAGTCCTCCTCCGGCGCCCTCCTTCCCCAAGTCAGCGAGGTTCTACAAATAGAGACAGTGTTTGCTGCCTTCTCACTTCCTTGTCTTTATTTGTCCCCTGATGAAACAGGATAAGGGGCAAATTCTCAAAGAACCCACCATGAGGAAGATAGAGATGGCTAATCTCCAAGTAAGTAGTAAGATTCCTTGCTCTGCAGAGGAACTGTGCAAGTCTTCGGCAACCCACCTGCTGGGAGGAGGGTAAGCCATGCTGTCGTAGAACTTAACCAAGCTGGATGTTCCCCTGATCTCTATAGGAAAACAAAATGTACTCATAAGTCCTTTGCCCTATGCTAGACCCCATTCTAAGTGCTTTACAGATATTAAGTCATTCGATTCTCACAACAACCCTATGAGTAGGTACTGGGATTGTCTGCATTATACAGAGAAAGATACTGAGGCAGAGTGATAAAGACCTTGCCCGAACTCCTAGGTAAATAAGTGACAAAGCCAACGTATGAGCCCAGGTGGTGAGTCTGGCTTTGGAATCCATGCTCTTAATCCATATAGTATGGCAATAGGGCAAACATGCATATGACACATACACAGTGTATGTCTTCCTAGAAAGTTCCATTCTGGTCTAACAGAGGAAGTGTGTAGAAGGAGGTCCAAACGACCTTTGGAGTTTCTATTATGTGCAGGCACCATGGTATGATGGAAATACCATGATGTTCAAGACACTGCCCAGGTGCCCATGGGGTTCTGAGGGGACGTGTCAAACATGGCAGCTGACCCGGGGCTGGTTGCAAGCAATTCTGCAAAGCTCAAATCCAATATCCTGCTCCCAACTGATGGATGTGTTTGCACACACCTCCTCTAGCTCCTTTGAAAAAGATTACCACTGAGCCAGGCATCAACACATTTTTCATTTTAAATAGGTTCCAATAGATGTGTCCTTCCTCCAACTTTCAACGACACTAGCTGAATCATGAGAAATTTTGGTCACCTGTGGAAACTATTTTCATTACTTTCTAGTCCCAACACAAATATTAATATTGCTGAAAGTTCTGCACTGTATTACCCTTCATCTGGCAGAAACGGATTGTTTTTTCATCATGACTGATTCACAAACGACCAAACTGAAAAATATTTACGCTTGCTTCATTCTGGGAAGCTGATACACTGAAGAGGTCTGTTCCTTTTCAGTCATGCCAAAGATTTGATAGGATGCAATACTGCAACTGTTTTTCTGCCACCAGATGACATTTTTTCTCCCTGCAACTAGGCCAGGAATATAAACCCTGAAGAGTATACCACACATATTTGGATCAGCTACTGAACAATACTGCATATTGCATTTTCCCAAATGCTTTCACCAAAATAGCAGCAGAAATCCTCATCTTACACACACACACACACACACACACACACATACACACACAATCATGGGAGTGGTGAGGATGGCTCTCTTAGGATTAGACTTGAGAATTTACCAAGTGTTATCTTCTGGGCTGAAAAATCAAAATGATCCTCTGGATTCCTTCACAAAGCCCTTTCATTCTTGAAGAACTGCCCCAACTTCAGTCTTGAATGTAGTAATAATGCGTGGTATTCATTCAGTGAATACCTTCTTCCTTGACCCATGAGTGAGTGGCTCATCAGCGCACTCAAGCCCACAGTACTTTGATGTTTTTCCCTTTAATACATGTAGAGACTATTGTTTGTTGACTCGTGTACACTCTTTAGGGTCCTCAACCAGAGTGAGTTGGGCAAGTGCCAACAGGAAAGTGGATCTCTGTCCAGGTACATCCAACTTTGTCTTCTAATCTGCATTGTATGAGTCATCAGGATAATTCATGAGAAAACTACCGCTGGCACAGTAGCATTTGCAAATTTCCCTAAACTTGTCATTTTCCTATACTGGCTTATCTGTCAGCATGGCCTAGATATGGCAGAAAGCAGAGACCCATCTTTCTTATTCTAATGACTGGGGGTATGGGAGAATCTTACAAAAGTTGATGCGTTTTGCTTATTCATCCTCTATTGAAAGCAGTGAAGTCTCTGTCTGGAGGAATAACAAAGCAATGGCTTTTCTCCCTTAAGATAACAGCCTGTCGGTAGGCATTTTGTAATAAACTCCATTACAGGTTCTAAACCTTCCCAAGGCCCCATGGATTCAATAGGTAGGAGTACATCAGTGTTACGCGTCAAGTACATTTTCCCTCATGACTTGTAACAGCTTTTTAATGTAGGAGTCTTTTTATGCTATTTCCAAGTGTCTTTTAGGCATGACAACCCAAAATAGCAACCTTTCTTTTTTTTTTTTCTTGCGGTACGTGGGCCTCTCACTGTTGTGGCCTCTCCCGTTGCGGAGCACAGGCTCCGGATGCGCAGGCTCAGCGGCCATGGCTCACGGGCCCAGCCACTACGCGGCACATGAGATCTTCCCGGACCGGGGCATGAACCCGCGTCTCCTGCATCGGCAGGCGGACTCTCAACCACTGCACCACCAGGGAAGCCCGCAACCCTTTTTTAAAGCTAACAACCTGTATTTTAAAACCAATAACCTGAGCACAAGGACCCTCAAGCATATACATCTTATATATTCTCTGTATTCTGAAATCATTTGAAAATTTAAAAAGTAAATAAATTTGGTCACTAGCCATGCATGTACTGGAGCAATGGTGATATTCCTATTAATCAGATTAAGAAACTATCGGGGTTCCAGATGCTGTAATAACACCCCGAATAGCTCCATCAAAGTCATTATTTTTACACCCAGCCCATTAAACCGATTGCAGAATCCCCTTGTCTCATAACCACATTTTAACTGAAAATGGATGTGACAGATTTCTTATGAGAAAAGTAATAGCACACAAGTGACATTATGACAAAAGCTATTTTTATGACTCCATACATCCTGGTAATATTAATATCACTTCTCTTATGAAAAAACAATATATGACACTGCAGACTGCATGCCATCTTGGTCAGGAAGAATTTTGCTATCCTCGTCCTGATGAAAACAAAAACAAAACTGTTTTTAAAGTAGGGTATTTAATTTCCTTTTTCTTAAGATCCCTGAAAGAAATGGAAATGACAGAAATGAGTCTAGTTTAAAATAAGACTTTAGGATTTCTGTGGCTTTGCATCTTGAATGTTCTATAAAATATCTTATAAATTCTGTTCCTAAGACCGGTATAGTTCATAACTCTACAACTCTTTTCCTTCTGTCATAGAAATGGTGAGAAAGAAACAAGATAAAACCAGAGATCATATGATAAATATCCTACCTCCTTCTTACTATGAAACAACCAGTGTGTACATTCAAATTTTCACTTTCAATATCATATACATTCATTGGAACCCAACAATTCAGGAGTTTGAAATCTCTTTTATATTGAGGAAGCAATATTTTAAAATCCCGAAGACTTGACTGAATCATAAAGTTAAATTCTTTGCTTTCTGGTAAGACCAGGGATGCAGCTAAGAACTAATTCATGGCTATACAGGAAATATGAGAACAATTTCATGAAACAAAAGGAGATAACTTTAAATGGGTATTACTGTACAAACTTAGGACAGGGTAATCCACATGAAATGTGCCTTAATGTATGAACTACCCCATAGAATCAGAATAATAATCACCACTAGGACTTACACATGAATAATAGTCTTCAACTTGCAAATCACTTTTAGATAGGATCTCACAACTGATCACCACAAAAACCTTTGAGATCAGCACTATTATGCTTCTCATCATATCGATGAAGGTGTTGATTTGCAGAGCTGCACAGTTTAAGAACTATGACATTAAATTACATACCATTTGTTTCAATCACGATAGGTACTGTACTATTTTTCTGCAATAGTGTTAACCATGCCTACAAAAGACACAGAAAATGGTTCATATTACAGGACCTTCCTTACAAATACTTTTTTTCATGCTATCTATGAGTCTAACAGAACACTCAGAAACCTAGCCCTTTTTGCCAAAGTCAAAATGTCTTCACATAGATCTTCCATGAATACATTTTGCATGATCTCGGTTGGAACAATGGACATGTAATGATTTAGGCTCTTAATTACCTAAATATGTTGCTAACTCAGTTGTTAGTTTTTGTTTGTCGAATTTTTGATTATCCTGCATCCCTCTAAGATAATCAATTTATACTAAAATGAGGGAAACCAGTGTCCCTTTTAACACTCCCAAATTGGTCCTCACCAAAGGGTTAAAAAAAAAAAAAATCACTAAATCTTCTAAACCTATCCATCCAACTCAAGCAATACA
This sequence comes from Aethalodelphis obliquidens, assembly GCF_003676395.1. Taxonomy (NCBI): domain Eukaryota; kingdom Metazoa; phylum Chordata; class Mammalia; order Artiodactyla; family Delphinidae; genus Aethalodelphis; species Aethalodelphis obliquidens. Next base: position 10,924,733 of record NW_020837965.1, on the reverse strand, counting down.
TAGTCATCAGCCAAATCAATCCATGAGACATGAAAAAAAAAGTTATTTGGCTATAACGTTCTCCATATACAGGCAGAGAAGAACAGGTTGCCAAGTGTCACTTTGGTTTTCCACCATGTTAATACTGAAAACAGTGCACTGAAGTGTGAACCCCCCTGCCTGCCCTATACTTCCCTTGATAACATCATCTTATGATCAATTGAAGGAAAGGGATCAATGCCCTGACGTCCAGCTGTCCATTCAAGCATCAAATGTAGGAGTACTTCTTTTTAAGGGTCTTTTCATGCTCGGACTTCTACCTGTGTCGACACTGTCTTCTTTTTCACTCTATGTCTTCATTGAGATTTAGAGTGAACCGTCATCTATGAAGTTATATACAAATATCAGACACACCCTCTACCTAGGAGGAAATATATGTAATATTTTCTGTTTTTTGAGAGAGAAGTCCAACTCTCTCTGTTTTTGTTTTTCTTTCCCAAGATCATATAAAGTACTGGGGTTTGGAGGTAACAGAAAATCTGAACGATGTCAGTCACAACAGAAGTACCCTTGGGAAGCACTCAATGAATCTGGCATTTGTTAAATAGCATAGACTTTGGAGTCACATAGAGCTGGTCCCATTCCAATCTCATCATTTTCTGGCTGTGTGTCCCTGGTGACAGAGGTAACTGTTGTGATATTACTTGGGTGTAATTGTAATTATGAAATTCTTATTTCATAAGACGTCTGTAATGGTTACACTGAGTAAGGCAACAGTGTCCAGAAGACCATAATTCTCAAAAAATGGTATGTGTTTCTTTTAAGAACTAGATGTCCTATTGATGCTTCCAGCTATCTAATTTTACTTAAGAAAAAAACAAAGTTAAAAATGCATTTCTTTATTATTTATCTTTATATTTAACACAGTGGAAACAGCCTTCAAAAAGCAGAAACAAGAAGCCCAGGTTCCAATTCACACAGCTTCTCAATCACCTCTGGGTCTCTGGGACTCAAGAGCTTTGTCTCTTCTTACCAGGTTCTGTTACAATCCATTGATTTTTTTCCTCACAGTATAAAATTTCCTTCGTTTAATTTCATTGGGACATTTCCCCTGGGTCACTCTGACTGATTATGTTCCTTGTTGTTTATACTGTTCAACCTTCAATAGATTTCATTTTGAAGAACATGATGCAATCATGTGATTCTTTCTTGTTATTGAACTGTCGTTGCCTAAAGAACGTCCTAAAGAACAGGAAAATAATTGATGCCCATAAGCATCACAATCTTTAAGACAATTATGAGGTAAATTAGAGATCTTGCATCTTGATCAAAGAAAAAAAAAAGTGGAGTAGGGTTGAGACTTGGGAACTAACCTCAAGTAGCTGACATTATATACCTATCTACTCTCTCCCCCTCTCTGATATTTATACCATCTCATTTGATTCTCAGAACAAGGCCATGAGTTGGTATTACCTCAGTTTACAGAAGAGGAGACTGTATTTCCAGAAAGTCAAATAACCTGCCTCACAGCCCAAAAAAGGTAGAGACTGCACTCAGACTTGGTCTTCTTGATGCTAACTGCCATACATCCTCTATGGAGAATCCAGGAATAATATTAAAACTTTACATTGTCTACATTACATTCCAATTACTTTGGGTTTGAATTTCAGAAATATCCATGTCTACATGAAATGAAGTGTCCCTTTGGAAACCTGAAGCAGGTCTGAGAAGCTGACCAGGTGTGCAGTAACTTTCAGAAGGAAATGAAGCCTTTCCTCCCACGGACGCTCTCCCCCCATTTGTTCAGTAGCTGCTCTAAGCATTCCATTTCAAAAACTATCTGCATTTAGTCCAAGTCCTTACTTATAGTTTTAAAATGCAAGTATTTTCAGAAAACAAACATTGAGCATTGGTGTCAGTCATATTCACTGTAGTAGAAATGAGTTCCAACTTATCTTGAGACCAGTTGTATTGGTAAGAGAGCTTGAGGACAGAAAAGAAACATGGTGACAGAAGTGTCCCACAGAAGGGGGGTTGGGCAGCTCTGGAACTGGTAGGGGCACTAAAGCCAAACAACAGAAACTAAATACAAAGACAACAAGAGCCACAACCGAAACAATTTTGTAATTTTACCCAAGGCTTGGGGCTGTCTTAAAGAACTAATGATTTTCAAGGCTCCATTATTATACATTTTAAAATAAGGGAAATTTACCATTCTATGTGTGTGATTCTATGTGATCTCACTCCTACTTTATCACTGTATACTAGGCAACCTTTCTGCAATTTTACTGGTGTCAACAATAATCACTTGCTGTAATAATGGGAGGAGAATTTCCATGCAGGCAAAAGCCATGTGTTAGGATGCCTTGTTTTCTACCTGCCGGGGTTCTGTGAGTGTTCTAGTGTATTTCCAGCACTCATCCTGCCCAATTCATAATCTAACAGATGGCACCATTAAGCAAGTATCCTCCGTAAGTCAGTCTCTTTGAAAATGAGGGCAAAGAAATGCAGAATAAAATTCCGTTGACTAGAAGAAAAAGGGTCCTTACTCCTTACAGTATGTCGACAATGGCTGACAAATTTCTCACGGATATAATCTTGCAGAACATATGCACTGTAACGTTTTACAGCAACATAAACTGAGATTGTGAGATACCTTGATAAATAGTTACTTTCTCACCCCAAGCTGTGTGCTTCCCTCTCCAGACACATACAGCTCCCATTACCACCCGACAGCCGGGGGAGAATTACACACTGCTCAGTAGACGGCTTCTGAAACAGTGAGGAGATGTTAAAAAGCTGCACTGAAATTAGGGCGTTGGAGCAGAAGCATGTTAAACAGAATGTAATATCAGCTTTGGAGGCAAAGAAATATCCAATGTGCAACAGAAAGGTAACGAGGGAAAAAAATCTAGTGTTCCACGCACTGACAGTGAGCTATTAACAAGGTAAAATGACCAAGTATCGGTGCAATTTGGAGCTTGCATTTTCTGTTTTGGGAATTACGATAATGTGACAAGGTTATCGTTACAATTAGGAGAGTAATTAAAGTAGCGGAGTAATTGCTCTTCTGCATTTTTTTTTTTTGTAGTCGAAAAGATCTAATTGTATTAAAAAAAAGGAGAGAAAAGAACATTCTTCATTTACTTTTTAAAATTTCTCACAAGCATCTATCTCAGAACCCAAGAGCAGGCATACTCTTCACACTGCACCTAGCACCTTTCAATTTTCTTCCCTTGAACCACTTTTTTTTAGCTGTTACAAATTACTTGTCACATACCATGGATTTTATGTGTGAAGACTGTCTTTATTAGGAGTCAGTTTCTGGTGTGTGTGATATTATTTCTAAATCTGATAGGTTAAGATATTTTTCTCCTTCGTGCTTCCTGATTCTGGACTTAGTTTCAAGTAATTGTATGTTCACACTGTCTCACCTATAAAAATGAGGAAAAACAGAATTGTTTCACCTGGGTGGGTACAGATCCACATACAGTAGACAAGTAAAACTTTAGAAATAAATAAATAAACCTACCCAACCCTGAAGAGTCGGAGCTGGGACAGACAAGGTCTGTCTGTCTGGCAGAAACACTTTGAAGAACAGAAAGGAGGAAGCAGCATGAAAAGATTTGTTGAAATTTCTGGGGGGAGAAGGGAGCGACTCTGGCAGAGATGCAAGAAAGTCAACATTTTTGCTCAAATCCTATGGGCTTCTTGAGACAGATAAAAAGCCCTGTCCAGGGCTTCCCTGGTGGCGCAGTGGTCGAGAGTCCACCTGCCGATGCAGGGGACATGGGTTCGTGCCCCGGTCTGGGAAGATCCCACATGTTGCGGAGCGGCTGGGCCCGTGAGCCATGGCCGCTGAGCCTGCGCGTCTGGAGCCTGTGCTCCGCAACGGAAGAGGCCACAGCAGTGAGAGGCCGGCATACTGCAAAAAAAAAAAACAAAACAAACAAAACAAAACAAAAAAAACCCCTGTCCATCCGACATGAAAGAGTGAAGGAGACAGGAAAGCCACTAAAAGCCGCTGATGCCAGGGGAAGCCCAGGGTCTGGAGTCTAACCTGTAACCTGCATCTAACCTCTGGATGACAATGGACAGCACAGACCTGGGGAAGAGTGGTGAGTCCCAAGAACATTCCTGGAGGGAAACCGAGCCACATGATCCTGTGCAAGTGACAGCACTTCTGTAAGCCTCCCTTTCCTTACCTGAAAAAGTGATCCTATTCCGCTAATTCGTTGAGCTGCTAAGAGGTAAAAAGAAAAAAAAAGCATAAAAAGACTTTATAAACAACATCTGTATTACATGTACTCATATGTACATACATTACACATATATGTATGTATACACATATATTACATAGCGCATATAATCTTTACCATATGCAACTATGGTTTAGCTCCCGGGCTCCCTTTCCTCTAGGTAGTGCCTTTCAAAGGACAGCTGAACTATTTAGAAACAAAAGAACTCATATTCATTTTGCTGCAAGTTTAGCCCCAAAAGTGATTACTTCCTTTGCCTGGTAGACCTCACACTGCTTATCTGCTTAGCCAATTCTTGTTCCTTCAGCAAGGATCAGCTAAAAGGTTACTTCCTTGTGGAGCCTTCCCAGACTCCCAGAGGAGAAACGAGCCCCACTTCTACTCTGCCTCCAGACCTCTGTGTACATCCCCCCATCCCAGCTTGTCCTCTTGTCCATCTACCACCAGACCATGAACAGCTTGAGACAGGGGCCGAGTCCCTGCATCTCCGTACTGCTAGGCTGAGCACGTGTTCAAAAAGTATTTGTCAGCTGAGCTGAATAACAGATTCTTCATTAGGAGTAACTACGACAGTTATATATGTCTATATATGCAGATGCATATTCACATGTACAAATCTATGTGTATACATGTGCTTTTACGTGTATTTATCTGGCCTCATAAATATATTTTAAACACAGTTTTCTTTGATGAGGACACTAAACTGTTAGGAAGCCACTAGCCACCCACATTACCAGATCCGGAGAAAGTGATGGGAATAACTAGTTCCTTTACTTCAGATTACCTTATTCCCTAAAGGTTATTAACTCCCCTGGCAATAACAGCATCTCGCAATCACTCTAAAGAAACACTATCCAATATGCATGATGCAAAAGGCTTTGAAAAACAAAATGTTGATCTGGAAGGGAATCATGTAGCGGGAACTCCCCGGTGAATAAACACCTTGACACTGATGCTACAGCTGCTGTTCATCTGAGCAACTGCATCTTCCCCTCTCTTTTGTGATGTGATTTTAAACTGAAAGCATTAGGTAGCAAGAAGCACTGTAATTAAAGCTTCAAGCAGAAAATGATTGAAGAAGCACTGAAAAAGACTTCTCCTTCAAAAGTGCATTTCAATTCTCCCCTTGTCTCTAGAAGACAAATGCTTCTGACAGTCTGTATTTTACTACTGTTTCATTTAATAATGCATATCGACATTTATCCAGGAACGTCAGCCGTTGCTTTACTTCTCATTTTAAATCAGCTAAGCACCTGCCCATTCCCATGACTCCAATCCCCTCCCTCCACCCACCCAGCTTGTTTTCTCTGTTTGTTCTCATTTACTTACTTTTTAAATTAATTTTTGAAGCAAGGATATATGTTTCAGGGTGAACACACTAATTCCCTAAAAGACCTGAATATAACTCTGGGGGCAAAGGAGAGCCACTTGCCTCTTGTTCTGCTTACAAAATCATAACCCAATTGAAAACATACACACACACACAGAGGACATACACGTTCCAAGAGCAAAAGAGACTACACGGAGGCTTCAATATTCTTATGTCTTATGTCTTATGGTCTGTACTTAGAACATAGTAAGAGATACTGTCTACAAAATTCCATCATGTGTTTTATTTCCTAAGACGGATTCCAGGTTCACTATTTCTATAATCACCATTTTCCTTCTAATATGAGCTTGTGTTATACACAAGTTACTTCTAGAAGTGTCTTTTATGTTTTGCTTTTATTTTTATACTTTCTGGGTTTGTGTAGGGATGTTAACTAGCCCATCTCCTTTTTGAAAATCCAGGTACCCTACTAATAATACCTTATAGTCATAATGCGGTAAACTTAAGGAAGAAATCATTTAAACAAATTTATTCATCACTTCATTAAATACTCAGTTAGGAGCTGTGGAGGTATTTCAAGATAAATATGATATGAACCTTGCTCTCAAAGAATCAGCAAACTAGTAACAGAGCTACCTCATAAAAATGCTTTAAAAAAGAACACTCTAAATTAGTTATGAATTTAAGCCTCCCATCAAGTAACAGGGTCTGTGTTTTTTGAAGGGGTTTATCACTTAGAAAACAGGAAGAGTTCAAAAAGTCTTTTACTAGATCAATTATAAAAGGTACAGAAATTGTGCTAGTAAGGCGTTATTTATAAGTAATAGTCATAGTTATTACTTTCATATGCATGTACTACATGCCAAGCATTGTTCCGAGCACACAGTATTAATTCATTTAATTCTCCCAACACCTTTATGTGGTAGACATTATCTCCATGCTCTAGTTGAGAAAACTAAGGCCCAGAGAGACAAGTAACTTACCTAAGGCAACCAAGTACAATGACGAGGAGGGATCTGAGCCCTACAGAGACCGCCTCCAGCGCTAGCTTAATCATTTCCTACAACTGCCTCTAAGCCTTGGCGCGCCCCTGCAGTATAGAACATACGCAACTTACCGGGTCGAAAATGGATTTTCTCCAAGGGACATGTGTGGTCCTCAGACCAAGCTCAGGCTATGATTCCACTTTTTTTTTTTTTTTTTTTCGGTACGCGGGCCTCTCACTGTTGTGGCCTGTCCCATTGCGGAGCACAGGCTCAGGACGCGCAGGCTCAGCGGCCATGGCTCACAGGCCCAGCCGCTCCGCGGTATGTGGGATCTTCCCGGACCGGGGCACGAACCCGTGTCCCCTGCATTAGCAATAGAATTTTGTCACTAACTTTTTAAAAATTAATAGAGCACTACCTGCAGGTGAAATTAGGGAAAGAAAGAAGGGTATTTGGGATATAGGCTAGAGCTTGTCAAAAGGTAAGTTAAATATCTGAAATTAAGCTCTTACCAATACAATTAGTGTGCCCTGCACACACACACGTGTACACCTAATTTTCAACCACCCAGTGGGCCTTCTTTTAGAATGGTGAATACTGCAGATGAAATCCATATAGTTGTCTCTAGGATATGAAACTTTAAAAGAATTATAAATGTCCAGACAGCACTGCTTATTATTATAAATGTCCAGACAGCACTGCTTATTACTACTGCTTTAATTTTAAGAGAATCACTGTATATTCCAGACAGTCTTACGAAAGTACAAATCTTCTATATTCACAAGACTGAATTTATCCACTTAATAGTGAATTTCTTAATTATATGCCTTCTATCTATATTGTATTAACATCTCACTGCTAGAAAATAGAAACATGCATACATCTTTATGCTTATTTCTTCTGCTAATTATTTTTTAATTAATTAATTTATTTATTTATTTATTTTTGGCCGTGTTGGGTCTTCGTTGCTGCATGCAGGCTTTTCTCTAGTTGCGGCCAGTGGGGGCTACTCTCCATTGCGGTGCGCAAGCTTCTCATTGCGCTGGCTTCTCTTTGTTGCAGAGCACGGGCTCTAGGTGCACGGGCTTCAGTAGTTGCGGCACATGGGCTCAGTAGCTGTGGATCTCGGGCTCTAGAGCGCAGGCTCAGTAGTTGTGGTGCACGGGCTTAGTTTCTCTGCGGCATGTGGTATCTTCCCGGACCAGGGCTTGAACCATGTCCCCTGCATTGGCAGGTGGATTCTTAACCACTGTGCCACCAGGGAAGTCCCTTTCTCCTGCTAATTATTAAAAGTGTTTTTAGTCATCACTTTTCTAATTTTTAATAGTTGGAGTTCTTCCCATTTTCTTCTCTCCTTACCAGATTCATTTTAAGATCTTAGATAGGGAAGAAATAGCTATGTTGCTGACCTGTAGCATCTCACAGGAATTTAAGCATATTCTGACATACTAACTAGTTCATTTCTGAAGGTACATCAAGATTATTAGGGCTGCTAACCTCCTTTGGCCCCTTAGCTCAATATCTGAATCTACTGTGAAATCTGATGTGAAAAGACTTCAGTACCTCGTCACTCTTAGATTTCCCCTCCTTCCCTTTCAATAAAGATAGCTTTTACACAGAGTAAACTAGCATACCAAGTGGTCTCTAAGGACCACAATTGCATTACCAGAATGATGCCTGTCTCCATTAGAAAGGCATTATTAGATGATGTTATAGGTCTTTAATCCACATCAGTGTGTTCTGCAGGTGTGATCTATACCCAGTGGGTGAGGGCATGGGAAGCTGATGTAGTACCAAGCACCACCTCTGACTGCAGGACAGCAAACCACCTTCAGGGAAAAAGGACCTCAGAATCAGACCTTAGCAGCATCCAGTAGTGATGTAGAATCGTTCTCTTAACTGGGCCGAGTGACTGAAATTCATAGCAGCACCTCTCTATTTTTAAATTCAGAAAAGAATGGCAAACATAACCATTCCTCAGATACGTTAAACACCACACTCATATTCACAATCCTAAATGTTTGGTCAAAGTTAATGAATTAAATTTTACAAATAATGGATCAAGTAGAAATATCACAATTTTAAGAGGGAAAGAGTCTCGGCCCGATTAGGTGAGTTGAATTCATTGTCAGCTCAAACTAGAACGTCAGGATTCAGTTAAGGAAAAGGGTGGGAGGATTCAAAATAGATATTCAAACCACACAGACGTGGTCTGATAAAACCTCAGAGTCATCTGTATGTCACTTGCAAGCTTTGAAAAAAAATGAAAATGTAATACATCCTGAACTGTATTTCTTAGGTACACTAATATATCAGGAAATGAAGCACATAATACTTCCACTCTGCAGGAAAGGCGTCTGCACCCTGTGATCGCTCACTGACAAATGTTTATCTTCTACAATGTCTTTTTTGCAAGATGACAGTTTAAATCCTGTAGGAAGAACACTAAACTAGCACTTAGAACTTCCTTGTATTTGGGACTTCAATAAGTACTTGTTGATCGCTGGCTCAAACATGAATCTTTTTTTAACCTAAAAATATGTGGTGTCTTGTAAGAGGGTAATGAAGCCCTCTAATAAGTTCAGCTCTTTGAAAAAGAAAAATATAAAATATTTCCCCCTTTCTTCTACATGAGTATGAAAACAAGAAAGGAGGCTTGGCTTTCTGTTACTGATGAGATTTTCCTTTCAACTGAAACCCTCAAGATCACATTTGAAAATATCTGCCCTACCTTATAAGCTGATGAATATAAAACTGAATCTATGCTGTTTTTTGGATAACTGTGTCAAGCACATAGGCAGAGCTGTGTTTTAATGTACTCCAAAGGTCCTCTGTTATGCCGTGTCTTCAGTAGAACAAAAAGACTCTATACTTTTCCAAAATTACAATGCAGAACCACCACCAAAACTTATCTCAGGGCTTCCCTGGTAGCACAGTGGTTGAGAATCTGCCTGCTAATGCAGGGGACACGGGTTCGAGCCCTGGTCTGGGAGGATCCCACATGCCGCGGAGCAACTAGGCCCGTGAGCCACAACTACTGAGCCTGTGCTCCGCAACAAGAGAGGCCGCGATAGTTAGAGGCCCTCGCACCACGATGAAGAGTGGTCCCCGCTTGCCACAACTAGAGAAAGCCCTCGCACAGAAACGAAGACCCAACACAGCAAAAATAAATAAATTAATTAATAAACTCCTACCCCCAACATCTTCTTTAAAAAAAAAAAAACTTACACTCATCTACAGAGGTAACATGAGGTCATCTTTCTTTTTTTTAATTAATTAATTAGGATGTGTCGGGTCTTGGTTGCAGCATGCGGGATCTTCGTTGAGGCCTGCGGGATCTTTTGTTATGATGAATGGGCTCTTCGTTGTGGCACGTGGGCTTCTCTCTAGTTGTGGCGCGCAGGCTCTAGAGTGCAGGGGCTCAGTAGTCGTGGCGTGCAGGCTTAGCTGCCCCGCGGCATGTGGGACCTTAGTTCCCCGACCAGGGATCAAACCTGCATCCCCTGTATTGGAAGGTGGATTCTTAACCACTGGACCACCAAGGAAGTCCTGAAATCATCTTTCTTTTTACCTTCTCCCTCAATCTTTCCTTCCGTCCCCCTCCCTTCTCTCACTCCTTTCCACCACAAATATTTGTTGAAACCCTACTATACCCCTGGAATCTGAGGATAAAAGTGTAATTCAGACAGCCATCATCCCAAGGGGTTCAACAAGGTGAAAGGACCCTTAGATGGTCCCACTGAGGGAGAGGAAGAGAAAGCAAGTGGATCTTTGGGGCAAGTGTTTAAAAGTCGGCCACTACAAAATACCCTGTCTACATCCTTAAAAAGATTGTATCATCGCATCTCATCCTGATTTTATGTTTTGTGGCCAATAAACCTTTATCACTGCAATATCCACTGCATCCTTTTGCTCTGTCTCAATGCTGCAAAGGAGAACAGGTGTGCATTTCATAACAAAGACCAATGCAGATACCTGTAAAATCTTACTTGAATCAAAAGAAAAGAGCTAACAGGTGGAAGGTGGCTGCTCTCTCAGTGTCCCCTGCCTTATTCACTATCTATTGTGTCTGAAAGTATTTAATTTACAAAAAATCCCCTAGTTAAAATTTAATGTGGGAGTCCTAGCCTGAGCACTGCATCCAGAAATGCCATTCCTCCACAGTCTTCTAAATCTAGACCTAGAGGTTAGGCTGGTAAAATTTTCAGAGAAATAATGCAGTGGCAGAAGCATCAGATACATGAGCAACAAGATTCATTAGTTACAGCAGTGCAGGTCTCTTGAAAGGATTTCTGGAATCATTTCTTCACATCAAAGGTTTCACAATCAACCTTCTAAATTGCTCCATAAACCGAAAGGTCTCCGTATCTTACCTGTCTACACCAGGAAATTCCATGCTGTGGCAGAATCATCAACAGTATCTTCATGAAACACTGGCTGAGCTCCTAGAGGGAACGAGAGGGACCACACCTCTCACGGAAGAGGCCTGTGGGATGTTCTTCTGTGATCATCTGCCCTTGGTAGCTTCGAAGGGCATGACTTGGGCTGTTGGGTCAGTAATACAGGGACACATTAACATCTATTTCTTTTCCAAAACATCAGTGATGCTTGTCTTACCTTTTTTTGAATAAGCCATGTTGGAAGACTTGTTAATATTTATTGAGCACATAACTGCACCAGATACTATGCTAAATGCTCGGCATGCATTTAATCCTCACGGCAACTTGTTTTTTTAAAAATAAAAACGTATTTAATAGAATTCCAAATTTGGAAAAACATATGGAAATAATAATAGTGATGATCATTACCAGTATTTGGCATTATACATGATTTATATTTTCCTTTCTATAATTCTTAAGTGTTTAGTTTGTTTTCTAGTTATTGGATGTTGCCACTGCTATATCAATTTCTTTTTCTTTGGCATCTTTCTGCTTTACTGTTGTGGTTGATGGTGGAGTTTTTGTTGTTGTTTATTTGTTTGCTTTGTTTAATTTCTCTTTGTGTGGTATAATCTTCCATTCTTTTATTTTAGAACTTCAGGTATAGTTTTTTAATAGGGGTGAGATGTCTCTTATAAATAGCATAGTACCCATTTATTTCCTTTATCAAATCTGAGAATCTCTAACTAACGTGTGAATTAAATCTACTCACATTTACTTTGATTACTTATATATTTATTTTCATTTTTTTATTAACATGACTTTTCTTTGGTTTATATTTTGTTTGGGGGTTTTGTTTTTTTCTTTTTTAAAAATTTATTTTATTGAAATATAGTTGATTTACAATGTTCTGTTAAATTCTGCTGTGCAGCTAAGTGACTCAGTTATACATACATTCTTTTTCATATTCTTTTCCATTATGGTTTATCACGGGATATTGAATATTGTTCCCTGTGCTATACAGTAGGAGCTTGTTGTTTATCCTCAACTTTTTAAAGGAGGTTTTAGTTTTGCTGTCCCCGCTGCACAGATGAGAAAGGTGAGGCTTATAGAGATTAAGTACCTTGCCAGGGTGCCAGAGCTGTGAAGTAGTGAAGGCAGCTACAAGCCCAAGCAGACAAGATCCAGAGCCTAGCTTCTAACCACTAATGCTGGCTCCCTAGATTCTGAGAATTAAAGAATTACTGGAGGGCTTCCCTGGTGGCGTAGTGGTTGAGAGTCCGCCTGCCGATGCAGGGTACTCGGGTTCGTGCACCGGTCTGGGAAGATCCCACATGCCGCAGAGCAGCTAGGCCCGTGAGCCATGGCCGCTGAGCCTGCGCGTCCGGAGCCTGTGCTCCGCAACGGGAGAGGCCACAACAGTGAGAGGCCCGCGTGCCGCAAAAAAAAAAAAGAAAAAGAAAAGAAAAGAAAAGAAAAAGAGTTACTGGAACTGTCCAGTCTTAAACAAATGAAGAAACTGAGGCTCAAGACAGTTGAGAAATTTGACAGAAATCAAAGATTTTTTTTAGAGACAGCACAAAACTAGAATTCAGAACATCTGCCCACTAGCCTATTGCTCTTTTGATGATCCCACACTGCTTGTCCAGTCCAGCTCACGGCACCAATGGTTGATAAGATGACTATTTGATACATAGCTATACAAAACAGAAATGGACATGACCTTCTCCATTTCATCTTCCTCTCTGAGACTCTTTGAGATAGTGATAATTGTGCACACCCCACCTACTACAGGAGACAGGAAAGTAAAATGATATCAGTAAACTGAAAGCTTTAAGAAATAGGAATTACAAAAATGGAAAGGATTACGAAAAACAGTTCCCATCTTCATGTTTCCATTTCATGCTATGCTTTCTCTCCGGCAATAATTAAATTAAATCTTTAGTTATCCCATTAGGGTCCACTGCAATCCTAAATAAAATGAATCTTTTAGGGATTTCAAGGCAGAACATACATATAAATCCATCCATGCATGCACTCATCCAGCCATTCATTCAAGAACTTAAGATACAGTGGTAGTTAGCCAAACACACCGAAAACTAACAATGTGCTAAGATCCTACTAGGCATAATATTTTGCATAGTTTATTTCACTTAATCTTTATAAGAACTCTATAAAATATTAATGTCTTCATTTTATACAAGAAGTTGAGATAAAATGTATAATTTGCCCAAAGTGTCACAGTTAGGTAGTAATAGAGCTGGTATTCAAACTCAGGCCCACCTAATTCTAACACTGAACAACCATGCTGTCCTTGACATTCCCTCTACCTGGAGTCATGTTTGGATGTGCCGATGACCACAAAGTACTATCCCTCCCAACCCCTCCCGTTAAACAGGACAAGCAGAGGTGACACGGGAGCACCTATTGCTATCACTTGGGCTCTAGAGAGTTAAATCATAGAGTGATATGAAAGAAAACAACAAACACTGCACTTTTTAATGAATTCTCAATTACCCTCCATTGGAGAAAGCTAAGAGCTACTGTAGGCAGAAAAGGAGATTCTGGAAGGTTATCTTTTCCAGCGGCATGTCCGTGCTCCTCTTAAGCTTCCAGTCTACCTCCATTTCCTAATTTTCCAAATAATCCCGTTCCTTATATCACTTCAATTATGGCCTAATGGTCCTGTTCAGCACATTTCACAGATACCAACTAGCACTCCTCCATCAGCAACGTGCTCTAAATCTTGAAGAGCAAAAGAAATACGGGACTTGAAGTTGCAATCCTTTCATCTTCTTGTTAGGAGTTCTGGTAAAAAGGTGGAGTCACAATCACAGCCAAGCTACCATTAAGTGAAATTAGAGATTTCTCTCGACATTCCATTATTTACAAGTCTCTCTGTCACTTAAGGACAAATAATCATCTGAATACTCATTTCCTCAGGAATCTATTTGCTATATATTTGCATAGAAATCCCACTAATTGATCTAGAAATAAAGAATCACGAAACGAGAGTGGGCAGTGACAAGCCAGCTTGTTTGCACGCCTGTCATCGGAGACCAAATTTAAGCTAAACCATCAGGATAATTATTTATGTTATCTGAAAAATCGCTAATGAAGGAAATACTACAATTCTCCCATGAGATCCCTTCCAAACTTCCAAAGTATTTTATACAAGAAGATCAAGATTTCCACACAAAGAAAAATACAATTAAGGATAAGCTCTAATATTGGTTTTTAAGGGTAAAAAAAAAAAGTCATGTTGTACAGATCCTTCGTTATCTGCTAATGTGTTTTCAGACTGCAGACAAGCCTTTAAACTGAAATCTAAGTGAAGCTGAAACACCATTGACTTTTTACCAGAAAATAAGTCTACGAACATAATTTCTCATGGCTGTGGGGTTTTGATATGAAAAACACCTTCATAACTCTGGATGACACTAATATTACGCTGAAAAAGAAAACATATTCATTAACCAATTATAATCACATTGGTCATTCGTGTTAAATGAAATGTGCCTCACAACCCAGCATATTTTCCACAATGTGGTCCACAATAAAATTATTTACTAGATTTGCCTGTTTTGCTTCCCTCTTTGTAATAGCTTTCATTTTGCTGTTTACCTGTTTCCTAACAGACATTCCCTAGGGTTCTTGAAGAGTTAATGTTCATTCTTAGAAGCTCTTACTTGAGAATTTCACCTAGTGGAAACACTCACTGCATCGTCCCCACAGAATATATTATGAGTGTTGCCATTTTCACGTTTATAGCGACAAACTAAAATTTAGTAGAAAAATTATTTTTTTGCCTGTTGATAAGCCAGACTCCTCGGCGGGCAGTTGTTTTTAAGAGCTCTCTCTTTGAGTAATTCCTTTCTAATAATCCATGATACCCACTGTTTTTGAGGCGATAAGACTCCTGGAGAGATTTCTTTTTTTCGCAGAAGCAAAGTGTTTTTAAGAGTTCTTCAGCAGTGAGTGTCCTAATTGAGACAGAGTGATAACTATTTCTTAAGATATCATTTCCTCTTCTGGACCCCAGACATAAATACTGTTATGGAGAAATTGGGCAAGAGGCAGTGTTGCCCCACAGAAAGATCCTTCAGGGAAACAGTGACATAGTATTACAGAACTGCCTTATCTATGCAGGAAAAAAAAAGCCATTTATAAACCACAGCACTCACATTATTCCAAGTTGGAGTGCAAAAGGAAGGAGAGCTAAGGCTTACTAGTACTTGATGTGTGTCAGGCATCACCTAATCTATTTGTCACAGTGATCCTGTGAGATGCATATTATTTTTCCTCCATTTAAAAACGGAGGAAGTAGACCCAAGACGAAGAAACACACTCAAGTTACCCTAGGTGGTTGCGGCAGAACCAGATTCAAAGCCATCCATGTGAATGCAAACTCCATGGCCTTCCCACTACAACCACCCTCTGTCATTATGCAGCTCCCTTTTTGAAAGAATACAATTATGGAGATAATAAAAAGCAGGTGATTGTTGCATTTTTCAAAACATCCAGATGTCTTCAAAGATTCCAGTAAGCTGCAGTCTGTGGTTCTGCAATACTGCAAGCATCTCTTTCAGTATAAACCATCACACCGCTAATTTTGGCTATCCAGCCTCAGTTATAAGAATCCAGCTCAACATAATCAAGTCTAATGCCTCTGATTATTTCTATTTGCTCTTGCTTACAGGTCTGGAAAGACTACAGATTTTACAAATACCAACAGAGGGCTCATGGTGCTGTTGGAATGTTCTACCTTCCTGTTTTCAAAGCAAGAGTGCACTGCTTTGACAAAGTGTTCCACAGAGGGAACAAGGGAAGCTTCTATTAGATAACTTTGAAATTCAAATGCATGAGTTATTTCTGCAAACTTGTGTTAATATGAATTTTCTCAGTACTGAAAATTATGGGAAGTAGTATATGTTGATGGAGATAGAGACTTGTGCTATAAGTTTCAGAGGTAGGTTGGAGTCAGATACCTGAGTATCTGGTATGGATGGATACCAGATAGAGTATCCTCAAACATTTACTGGGCATGGCCTTCTCCCTAAAGGAGCTCACAGACAGTGGACACAAAGCACCAGGTAAAATTTTACACCACAATGAGACTATTATAAAGATAAAAGTGAGGGCTCACCCTACATTTAGCTCAGAAGAGAAGATTAACTTTCTTTGGGAAGATAAAGGAAAGGCCCAGAAAGAATGGCCTTGAGTGTCAAGCTTAAAAGTTTAGCCTTGGGCTTCCCTGGTGGCGCAATGGTTGAGAGTCCTCCGATGCAGGGGACACGGGTTCGTGCCCCGGTCTGGGAAGATCCCACATGCTGCGGAGCGGCTGGGCCCGTAAGCCATGGCCACTGAGCCTGCGCATCCGGAGCCTGTGCTCCGCAACGGGAGAGGCCACAACAGTGAGAGGCCCGCGTACTACAAAAAAAAAAAAAAAAAAAAGTTTAGCCTTGACTCTGTGAATAATGGAAAGCAGTAGGATCCGCCTGAAAACGAGGAAGAACAGCTGTGGTGTGCAAGTCAGGGGAGGAAAGACATACCTGGGTTTAACTGCAATGCAGCCAAAGTGAAAGGGCAAGGAGGACAGAATTTTTGAAAGATGCGTAAAACTAGTGACAGAACAGTTGAAAGGGAGTAATTAAAGATGACTCAAAGCAGTGGTTCTAGACAGCGGATCTTGTTTAATAAAGACATATGAATTAAACAGAGTGAGACTTTGTTTAAAATGACATACCGACATTGAATTCCAACAAAATCCAAGTGAGTCCACCACTCCTAGTGGAGAGGGAAGAGTGACCCTGGGTCGCAGGCTGATCCTTTATAGGTCTGTGCATGGTCCAAAGAGACCAGGCAGCCATTTCCAGCAAGACTGACACTGGTCTGTTTCAGTTTCTTCCACGTGGCCTGATCACTTCTCAGCTGCAAACTGCAGAGAGCAAATGCTTTGGTTCAATTTAGCTCCTCAAACATTTGTTGGGCAAGGCCTTCACCTTAAGTGAGCTCGCAGATAGTGGACACAAAGCATTAGGTAAAATTTCTGCCATAGACAGAAATAACACAGAATTCACCGGAGGGCCAACAGAGCTGGTGTTTGCATGTGGCCCTGGAGCTGGGGAGCCGCTTATCAAACTGCTACCACACGTGGGCAGAGTGTGCTTTCGTACCCCACCCCATCCACGAGCCCATCTAAACTGACCCAACTCAGAAATCATCTTATGCCACCCCATCCACAGAAGTCTCATGACAGATGATGGGCATGTGGTGACAAAAGAACGTAGAAACAACAGCAGCCATGGTCTAGCTGCCCACAGGGAAATGAAAGAATTAAGCGATGGATCGCTTAATTTAGACAGAATTAAGAATATTCATACAGAACTAGGAAGGACAAATAATTGCAAATTCATAAAATGCAACGAGAATACATGCAGAGATGAGGGCATCAGCAGAAAGGGTGAGAAAAGAGGGATGGTCAAAAATCAAATTCAACTGGGGACGACTTGTAAGCGCAGGGCTTATGTTCAAATTATCAACATGCAACAGCATTTCCCAGACCATCTCTGGGTCATTTTTTCACCTAACAGGGTCTACCACCTGAGCAATCACATAGAGTTAGAAAAGGAGAGGATCTGATCTATTTATAGCACAGTCAATTCTCAGTCATTTCCAGGCTCTCTCAGAAACCTCCCACTCTATGTTATTATCTGCCCTTTGGCCATTCCATTATCCATTATCACCTCCACAGGGAAAAAGAGGTGCATCTCAAATCAGTCCATCTAACTATTTATTAGTAGTGCTGGTAAAAGGGTAAAGACAAGAAACGGAGAGTCTGCTCTCCGATAACCGACTCCTTAATCACTAGGTACTTACCACAGGCTTTCATTAGTACTGAAAACATGCTAGAAGTTGTCACACTTTATTTTCTAATTAATGACTCTTCTCTCTTCCCATTTTATAGAAATGCATGGACAGACCCAAGAACTGCTTTCACTCAAAAATGGCAAATAGCAAATAATTACTTCTTAGATATTTACCTATTAAAAAGTCAAATATGGAAATCTGGACCACATGCTGCCTAGTGGAGGATGAGCAATCATCCCAGAATTTGATTTTAAGGCATGGAAAAATAAAGTTAGAGTGGATTTCGGAAATCACCTAGTGCTCACCTATCTTACAAAACTAATTAACTGCAGTTACAAAATAAGATAAGCAATCTGACGCAATTTGCTCTACTTCAGTTTCCCTGTGTGTAAACTGGGGTTATTAGCAGTATTTCTAAACAGAACCTCTTATACAAGGTTTTTGTGAATGTTTAAACATGATAATATACATGAACTGCATAAGCAGCATCCTAAATGAATTGCATAATCAATACAATTACCACTGTTAATTATTATTACTACTACTATTATTATTATTATTAATCCCCCTAGATGAGAATGTGACCTTACTGATACCCAGCATGATTCAAGAATCAGGAAGGCGTATTGTTTCTAAACAGCCCCATAAATTAACCCTGTAAGATCCTTGGGGGGCGTTGTGATTAGCCCCTAGAACTCAAGCAGAGTGCTTTATCAAAAGTCATCTCAGGTCATCCATGGGTCGCCTATTGGCATGGAAAGTGTTGCCAGTATATAGACAGCCCAGAGGGGACCAAGGGTTAAGGTGTGGGTATATCAAAATGTGCTCCACTATCTTCTACTCTTTTAGCCACTGAAAATTTTGCTTAAAAAGGGGGAGGAGGGACCAGAGTGTGTTTATGTGTGCATACACCACCCCCACCTGCAAACAAGTCCTCTCTGTCTATCAATCGATAGTCTACCATAAAAGCAGCAAGGTGTTAGAATTGTCTCTTGGCCAATAAGAAGGACTTGAGGTCCAACTTCTGTCGCTACCGTGATCACATTAAACCATGCAAGTTTAGAATGTGTTGCAACCTTTGCATGGGCTTTGCTGCATTCAATGTGCAAATCATGAGGACTAGGGTGGATCCTGCTTTGTGGAGACAGAGTGACTAAGGATCTATGATTCCTAGTCTTCCTTTCTCCTCTTTGGAGGGCCCTCATTCCTCAGATATTGCCATCAGGAAATAATGTGCCTAAGATCTAATAAACAAAACAAAAAGGAAGAGCAACAACATGAAAAAGAGAGCAAATGCACAACAGTCACAAGTTCTTTGCTTTGCTCTCTAATTCTGTCTGGAAAGAGACACAAAGTTAACACGATAAGTTAAATTTCTCATTTTATGGAAACCACATCTGCATGAACATCTACTTAACTGATGGTTTTACTCGGTGCCAAGAGAGATACTTCATCAAGCAAAATTATTCCTTCTTTAAACAGATCTTCGAGTGTGGCATTTGAAATTGCCTCACGTGAGGTTTGGAGAGCTTGATGCTGATCAGGGTTGGGTTAACCAAAAGGCTTTTGCCTGACAAACCTTCTTACAGTAAGGCAGGATGGTGGTGGTTGTATTTTTTCCCCACTGAGCCACCAATCTACAGGCATGGAAAACACTTCTGAGGAAGCAGCCCCTATCACTAGATTATGAATCTTCTTGTTTTCCAGAATTGTCCAGTACAATTATATACTTATTCACTCAATTACATTTGTGCAGAACCTGGGGCATTAAGCACTATTGTTAGTAACAGGGAGATGGGATGAATGAGCCAAGGTTTTTGGGTCTACTGGGAGAGACAGACACATGAACAGACACGCTACAATACAACACCAACAGGGAACTAATAAAGTGACAAACAAAATGCCCTAGAAGCCCAGAGAAAGTAATGACTAATTTTGACTGGGAGGGAATGTGTCATTCCTGTGTGTCTTACAGGAAAAGAGTTTGCCAAATGGAGAGTGAGCAAGTAATATTCTATGTAAAGGGTAAATGGCATGGGGAAGGCCTTACCATCTTTGGAGCATGGGTGCTGGGATGGGTGCTGGAGAATGAGGTCTCAGTGATGCTTGGGACCCAGATTGTCATGGATCTCATGTGTCATGATAACAAGTTTGGATGTGCTTTATCCATGGGGACAGGAAATCCAAGTCATAGGACTAGTAATGCAATGTGATTTGCTTTCTTAGGGGATTAACTCTGGGGACACCAAGAATGGTACAGACAGATGGTGGAGAAACCACATAGGAGACTGTGGCTACCAAGAGTGAAACCAGCCCTGACATCTGGTCCCTCAGAAGGTTCCCCTAGAAGAGTTGGGTTAAATGGAGCAATATTTCCTATGTGGCAAAATATATGGGAAAAATACTTTCAGAAATTCACAAGTTACTCTAAACCAGACAACTATAAAACCACTGAGTCTCTGGGTCGGAAAAAATTCTAAAAATTATCAGTGAGTGATCTCCAATCCCAGGAACTTTTGAACATCCACATTCCCAGGCTTCATCACAGACTTAAAATATCGGGGTCTCCAGGCCTCAGGCCCAGAAACATGGATTTTTAACCAGCTCCTCCAGTTTTTTAACCAGTTCATTCAGATGAATGAGTCTAGTTTGGAAAAGGGCAACTCTAGGTCAATCCATTAGATTTCCTGGGGAGGAGGGACGAGGTCTTCTTTGAAAGAGTATCCCAAGTGCTCAGAACAAAACTTAGCATGGTGCCTGGCACATGGTAAAAAATCAACCTTTGTCAAATCCCCAGTTACAAGCTTGTGACTTGAATGGATGTCTGCCTTGCATTCCTTTGGGACTCAGAGATTATGAGAATTGAGCTTTAAATTCCATTGCTGTCAGCACTATTTGACTGGTTCCTTACCTATTTGGGTAAAAAAAAAAAAAAATTTTAAACCATTTCCCAAAGAATTTTAATCTCTCTTACATGTTCTAAAGAAGCAAAACAAGGTCTTATTGTTTTATGTTGGGTGGAATGTTGGTTCTAAAGCTACTTACTAAGAAGTGAAGAGCTTGCAGAATACACTCTAGTGCCTGCTTCTCTGCTCCAATGTGATTGATTGTATGTATATGTGTTGCATATATATGATGTGATTTTAACAGGAAAACCTCTGTGTTTCCAAACTTGGAAGCTGGGGGTTCCTAACATCTTCTTAAATATAACCTTCCCACAACAATTTATAGATTCATAGTACTAAGAAAAAAGAACCAAGTCTCAACTGCTCAGTAGAATGCAAAAATTATACTATATATACATGTAATCATAATGAAATGGAAAATAACCCCAGCATTGTGTATTTGACCAGTGCCTTTGAGTGCTGTTCAGGAGTGTCTCACACAGAAGCAGTAAGAAGCTCTTTTACTTAAATTAATTGAAAATGGCTTTCTGAAAGAAATTCTTCCACATGGAAATGATAACCCAAGAGCATCATTCTGATTCGAGCATCTACCATTACACAAGCAAGGTATAATCATTCTGTAAGCACAGAATAAGCATTATATAAACAGAGCAATGATTTACATGTTAATCTTCTACAATAAAATATCTTCTTGACTCTGCCAAGAGTCATGTGTGAGATGGATTGTGTGAAGCAAGTGTTTAAAATGAATTCTGATAAAAAAATCTCCGTAGACTGGCAGAGGCATCATAACCTCGGCTCACTGTGTCCAGGGTCACAGTCTAGACATGGGGCTTGTTGCAAGCTGCAGGTACTGTCACCCTGGAAGGGGGCATGGAGGTGAATGGGGGGCGGGGTGCCAAAGGCTATGCTTTCAATGACCAAAAACATTGCAAGTCAGGCAGGACTCAGCTGACACCACCTTCTGATTCCCCAAACTGAGGTCTCTTTTCTGCCCTCTGTCCCTTCCCTCTGTGCTCCCTCACACCATCAGCCCACACTGTATCCCACTAGCCATGAGCCCATTCTGCCACTATGTGGAGAGCGCTTTCCTTTGCTGTCCCCTCATGCTCTGTTACGTGCATAAATAACGAAACTGTCTTTTGCAGAAGCTGTATCCTGTTAATGAACAGGTTCAAAGGGTCAAAAGCCTTCTTCGGGATTCCAGGGCAATGCAGAGGTATGTGTAGAGGGGGCGAGTAACATAATGGAATCATTATCATTTCAGAGAGAGAAGGATCTGCGGTCAGCATTTATTAAGCTTCTACTGTGTGCCAGACAGGCAGATATTTTACATAATTATCTCAATCCTCAGAAGAACAGCTCTATGACTAGAAAGAATTTCCTTTCATTTTTACACTTGAGGAGACAAAGACTAAAAGATATATCTATTTTTTAATTATTTATTTATTTTTGGCTGTGTTGGGTCTTCGTTTCTGTGCGAGGGCTTTCTCTAGTTGCGGCAAGCGGGGGCCCCTCTTCATCACGGTGCGCGGGCCTCTCACTATCGTGGCCTCTCTTGTTGCGGAGCACAGGCTCCAGACGCGCAGGTTCAGCAGTTGCGGCTCACAGGCCCAGTTGCTCTGCGGCACGTGGTATCTTCCCAGACCAGGGCTCGAACCTGTGTCCCCTGCATTGGCAGGCAGATTCTCAACCACTGCGCCACCAGGGATGCCCTAAAAGATATTTTTAAGGTGTGCCCAAGTTTACATAATTAACAAGGGACAAAGGCAGCATTAGAACCTGAGACTCTCTCTCCAAATGTAAAGCTCTTTTCATTAATACTCTGTGCTCCTGGCACTGTCTTCAATCATGGATGAAACTGCCATGCAGATAGGTTTTATGTCTTCCTCTCTCCTCACCAGCCTGGGTTGCCTCTGTGGAGGGATCCTGCATTACCAATGTTTGCCTCTCCAGTCTTACCCCATGCCTGGTGCATGGTAAGTGGCAAAAATAATCTCCTGAGTGTATGAAAAAGCTTTCTTCATCGTCGGATGTATACCTTCTGCCTCTACAAGAATAATATCTCCTCATAAGTACCACGCCATTCACACAAAAGTATAGTCCCTTGTTACAATGTGTGTGTTTATCTATTTAGGGTTTCCCTAGGACCTATTTGGAAGTGAAAATCTCCAACCAAAAATAAGTTAGGTTATCTCATTGTTCTATTATAGTATGGACATCTGGGCTAAATTAGCACCACCTAGCATAAGGGCAAAGTAGTACTCCCATCCCATAGTATCTAAGACTTAGATTTGTCTGTGCATTTCAAAGACGCACACAAACGTACACTACCTCCCCCATATGTACCCACAGGTTCTTCTCATGTTGTTAGCAGAACTCTTCAGAGTAGCAGCAAACATTCTTTCTTCAAATATTATATCATTTGGCACTGCCAGAACAAAAGGTATTCAGACTAATTTTTTCAAACTATGAAAATGATTTGTCATGTAAAAATATAGTTCCGTGGCCAGGTCCTTTACAAGGTACTACTAAAATGCTAATTAACTTAAAAAAGAATAAAGCAAGCGTCAGAGCTCTGGCAAATAGAAAATCCAGAACTAAAAAGAACACTGTCCAGATCTAGAACACAGATCCAGACTGTCATACATTCAAATCACTGATAGGAACATTCTCTTCTGATCAAGAATCATGACCTAATCATACGTTTTATAAATACACACTTCGCATATGTGTGTCTTCTGCAGGCTTCAATTAAATAACTTTAAAACAATTAAACCTTAACCTTTACAAAGGCCTACATGTAGACAAATCAGGGAAGTAAAATGAACATGCTCAACTCTTGGAACATTTAAAATTAAAAGTGTCTCCGATTTGACAATTATAAAAATACAACTGAACAAAATATGAAGGAATAAGTTGTGAAGAACTGTCCCACAAGGGCTTTGTGACACTCACAAGTCAAAATAAGGCCAAGCTTTGGAGACTGTGTTGTTTCTTAATAAATGAGGCCATTTATTGGTAATGGGCTCAGGAGGCTTCCAAACTACTGACAGTCTTTTGCACTGGCCTGCCTTATTTTGCAAAACAAAAGTCTGAAAAATCATCATATACCCTAGTAATGACTGTGTTTTTGCAAAAGGTTCATTTGGATGGCTAAAGTATAAAGCCATCATCCAAAAAGAAACAACCTTACTTCAGGGAATGTTGACGGTTCCTTCCCAAAAGATCCCCACTGGAATCCATCTGTGATAAATTCATTTTCCAATGTCAAGCCAAGCTGTCAAGGAAGGAAAGTTTGGCCCTTGTGCCCAACTCACCACGGAAGAAGATCATGCACCACTAAGTGAAAGGAGGGAGTGATGTAGAGAACCATCAGACACTTTACTGGTTGGGCGGTACCCAGAACACTCACAGAAACAAAAGCTCCTGGAGAGCAGGGCACGCTGCCTTGGTTACCCTTCTATTTACCTAAAACCTAGAACTATCCTAGCACCTGACAGTCCTGCAGTGATAAATGTTATCAATCTGAATAATGCCTCTTTATGGGAATATAACACTGAATTATTATCAAGGTATTTTCACACACATTAATCTTATCTGACCCCATAACAACCCTGTTGAACTCTGTAGAGAGGAAATTAAGTCTCCAGAAGATGAAGTAATTTGTCCAAGGTCATCAGTGTAGAAAGGAGTGTGCTGACATGAGAATGCAGGTTTTCTTTCTATAAATACATCTTCTCTTTCCTCCAAAACAGCCTCCCTATTTCTCATTCCCCATCACAGTAAAAGTCCCAAATCACAAAGCCTACCTCATAAAATGACTCCCATCCTAACAGGCAAACATGCCTCTAGGATAATGGGGGAGAGACAGTGAAGTGTTATTTTAAAATCAAAATATTTACACAATCGCAAGATTTTTTAGAGTTTTAATTTAAGAAATTTAAGAAATCCAACTCTGATCATTTTAGGTGAGTTCGTAAAGAAGGAAACTTCTAAACTGTATCAGAGAATTCAGCATCTATGTAATTAAATGTAACGTTCATGATTTTGTACAAAGTCAAATGGTTTAAAGGAGGGCTCTGTGCAGCCTTAGGTAGCCTTCAACTTCCTTCTGGCTCCTATTACCCAATAAGAAGCCAGCAGAGTGGGGCTTTCTCAGACCAACTCACAGAAGAGGCAGTTGTGAGGAATAAATGAAATACTGTATGTGAGAACTGGAAAACATAACAGAGGAGGCGGGTGAATGATCAAGAGGAATATGTTTGAAAGTCAATGTCATCCTTCAGGGCCTAAACAGAATTTTCTGGAACCACTATGTCAAATGTTTATCCAATCTACTCCCTTAACCTTCAGCACCTCTTTATCTAATATCTGTGAGGAACATTACAAGTTCCTGCATGATTCCCTTCTTCAAAATATTCGAGTCGAAGCTCTGGAGCAAAGTGGGAGAGAAAACTGTCATAGAGGTTATTCTGACACTGGATTTTCATGAAAGTGACACCCACAGGCAGCTGGGGCTAAGAGTGACACCAGCACGTGGGCCTATTTCGGGACTGATATAAGTCTAATGTTTTCCATTCAGACCTGTGACCTCTGTTGACTTCAATGGACCATATATTTGTGAACTAATTT
This sequence comes from Aethalodelphis obliquidens, assembly GCF_003676395.1. Lineage (NCBI taxonomy): Eukaryota > Metazoa > Chordata > Mammalia > Artiodactyla > Delphinidae > Aethalodelphis > Aethalodelphis obliquidens. Next base: position 10,899,389 of record NW_020837965.1, on the reverse strand, counting down.
TAGGAGCCACTGTCCTTTCACTCCCCGTGGAAGGAAGTTTTAGTGTTCTGAGGCCTAATAGTATCGATGAACTTGGAGACCTGATATTTTTCGATGGGTTTAAATCCAAAAGCCCTCAGGTTCTTGAAAGGTTCAGCTGGAAGATTCTTTTATCTGTGTGTTGAAAGCTCTAATAAAGAGAACTGAAATACAGCACATGACCTGTGAACTGAGGGGAACAGAGGACTTTTTGCCAAGTTTCTCGCACATTCCCTTAAAAGCAAGCTGGGAGGAAAGTGAGAAAGACTGCCCAGTTCTAATGAGCGCTGAATGGGTAAGAGCATCTGAGATTTATTTTGTGAATGCCTCAAAAAACGGCTGAGGTCTTCAACCACTAAACTGCCAGAAAAATGTGTGCCCTTATTGAGTATCCGCAGAACAATTGATCGGTATTTAAGAATCATGAATGTGGCCTTTTGACTTCCCAAATTATACAAGGATATTTTCTTTGACCTTCCCTATGACAGATCCGTAAATGACACTGCTTTGTTCGGACAGCACATGGTGCTGTTCGCTTCTGCAGAAACACATCCCACATTAAATTAAGTTAGAGGTGGTATTTGAAAAATAAATAAATAACAGAGTTCCAATTCACTGCAAATGGTACAGGAGGCCAGTAAGTGGGAAGCCTGCAAGAGAAGGACTTCTTTTAGAAAGATGTTTTACAGGACTTTTTCTGCATCATTAACTCCTCTGGAATCCTGAACATAACATGATGAATTTCCCGAGAAAAGTAGCTACTGTTTAATTTTGAATCACTTCAAAGAGCCACATTAGAAAGAATCAAAGAAAACCAAAAAGACCAGTAGATGCAAAATTCACCAAGGGGGAAAAAAAAAACCATGAAGGTTCTAACAGATTTTGACCATGTACTGAAAATACTGCTGATTATTTTGCCAATACAGTGTTTTACTGTTCCATGCAACTGAAATAAGTCTCTGTATTCATTGGAACACAGGATATTTTTATTACAATATTTGTGTCATAATCCTTTAAAAAGAAACATATTTCAAACCTTGAAAAGAATCTCTGTCCTAAAATGGTCCTTGATGTTTACCTGTGTATGTTTTACTATAAACAAATATTTAATTGGAGGTCACATTGCTGAAAGGAGTAAAAAGGTACTGATAGCCTTACTCCTAGCCCCAACATGTAGTTTTAGAAGAAAAATATAACTTAAAAAAAACCAAAGCAATTTGTGGAGGGTAGGGAAAAGAAAGTTGGGGTGTTATAATAGTTGCTTAAGTTTAGTAATAATAATAATAATAATAATAATTGGTCTTTTTAAATGTCTCTGGCATAAAACCTGCCCAAGGGACGAGAAAGCCTCTTAAAAATTCTATATTCCCAAATACCATGAGATCAAAAACCATCTGGAAAATGCCAGATAATGGTATCCACATACTTAAGAAAGTCAGTAAACTTTGTCTTCAATTACCATTTAGGATAATCAACTCAAATGGAAATTTTGATTTGAAAACGCTCAGAAGACAAAGCTGGATTAGGAATCAGATTTTAAAAAGTCTCCTTAAAAGACCATCTGTTTATAGACACCCTTCTCACACCCCACCTCGCCTCGCCCTTGATCTGGACCATAAGTTCACAGCAGAAGCACAGCTGAACTTAAAAAGATATACATGCACTGCTACTGTGAAGTCTAGAGCCCACATGTATGTTCTGGGCTTGTCTCAAGTTTCCCTTGTTACATAAGCACTTCAGGGCCATAAAATTTAACTTACATCCAGCAGTATTGTGAGTCTCGAAACATTAGTCTACCTGACTGTACTATCCTTTTATTGGCAGTGGACAGCACTGGTATTTTATTTATGTTGATCACTTTGTCAATGCTGTATGGAATAACCATTTAGTAGCCTGTAACATTTTTATTACCGTTGTTAAATATCATTACCCATTCTGAACTCTGTATTAGAAATATCAAGTTCGAAAATCTAAATACTCAGAAAGAACTACAGAGCTGTTGGGTTCTCCCCTGCACACACACATAATCTGTCGACTCTGATGAGAAGAAAGAAAAACAATGAGTGTTCACTTCTCACAGACAGAGGTCACTAATGGCCTGAATTTGAATCACTGTGGCGGAAACCACAAAGTTAGTAATCTAGTGAAAAATGAACTTGAATTGAAATTAAAGATACCAAAAGATGGTTATCCAGAAAGGTCTAACCGGAATACAAATAAAATTACATCACCTTGACCTTTTTCGAATCTTCTAAGTCGAGCAAAACCGAGAGCCACCCGGCACCCTTGCTGTTTTTTACCTTCAGACACTAGGGACCGCAGAAGTGGCAATTCTTCCTTGTAGAGTACAAAGCTGAAGGGTCAGATCAGATGCTCACACTGGTTCTCTACAGAATAAGGCTTCTGCACTTGTACATACCTGAGCCTTTCTTGAAACCACAGCTTCAAACTGGGAAGATGTAGGATTGCTTTGGGGAGATATGTCTAAATCCTAAATCAAACTCTCCAGCAGGCCAGAATATAAATGTAACAGGTATCAGAGGAGGTTCAAATTAGATCCAGGCGGTCAAAGTCAAACTCAAACTCGGATAAGAGCACATCATCTGAAACCTAGCATACAGGAAAAATCATGCCTGCTTTGGGAAACCCAAGGCAGCCCAGCATGGTGTCATTTGGGAATCTACTTCTTCTGTTAAAAGCATCCCCTGGAATTTCTAAAACTGCAGTGAAACTACTGAAGTGTTAAGACACGGGCATTTTTTTAAAAAAACAGCATTCCTTCCATGCTAGGTTTGTAATAGGTCTGCTACAGTACAGCTAGCTCAAGTCTTTTTACAATTTCTTGTACCTACTGCCAGAGGCATGGACTAATGTTTGAAATTTCATCTTCCAGCCTCCTCCAGTCACAGATATTTGCAGCTCAACATGACAGTATGGTGTTGCACTGTCACCTGTGATTATTAAAAATCCATAAATGGTTTTGAGGTTTCTGGCGAGGCGAGGAAGAAAAGTTGTATTTCGCGGACTAGTGACACTGTGGGAAAATAAGCAACTTTTCATGCTATGCATGAAAGATTGATTACCCAAAGATTGATTTTCATCTAACATGGTGGCCTGCCGATCTTATGTATCTGGTGCATGTTGCTCAGTGATTAAAAAAAAAAAAAAAAAAGTCCAGTTCTAACACTTCAGATACTGACCTAAAATTTTACATTCATACTGATTCATACTGCAACAACCAAATACATGCCTGGACAAATGCCAACCTGCATTCTATTTACCTCAAAATATTTTGGGGGATCCTTTCGTTGGAGATGTAATAAGGTCATACCGCTAAGTCCACAGACAATATCGGTCCCGATATGGAAGGTAGCCTTCATATTACCTTTTGCCTGGGAGAAGTTAGACATAATAAATTTAGCAATAAGCCTGTGAGCCAGTGGACATGCCCCAAAGCTCCCTGACCCTGGGTGATTAAAGAGTCTCCCAGCTGAGTGGGGAGCAATAGCTCCCATTTAGAAGATGCTTTGCACAGCAAATGCAGCATGTAAAGAAATCTAATCAGCACCTTGCACTCCTGCGCGAGCATTTACACGGATTTGTGCTTTGCATTTGATTAGCTTACTGTAAGCTTTACAAGAGATTTCCTGCACTAAAATTAATCAAAAGCTCTTGGAGACTGATTTCCATTTACGAGAGAAGGCACGATGAGTTTCCAGGTGAATAAATAATGATCATAATAAAGAAGACAGAGCAGCAAACGTTGAGCTGCTTCGAAACTCAAACTTGACTGGGGGAAAGGGGACGTCGGGGAGTTGAGGCTGACACCTTTTTGCTCTCGGAGTGAAACGCAGGAGCTATTTTATTAGCGTAAGAAGGCTGCTGCCCAGGAAACGTGACTGTTTTCTCTCCGCTGCCCCCGCCTTAGTGCACAAACGCGACCACTCACTCCCCCCAAGCCCCGGTGCATCAGGCCACCGAGGAAAACCGGCCTCTCCGCAACACCACTAACCCCCTAAACACACTTGGCTGACGATCACTGCAAATTCACACCACCAATGGTTAACGTGTTTCATCTCACCCTTCAATCAAAATGTGACTTCGAAAGTTCCTATTTTATGAAGCCAGAGGTGAATGGAAGGAGGGAGGGAGGGCTCTTAGGATGTTAAAAAGGGGAAGGATAAATTTTCCCCTTTGCTTGAAATTTTCCCACTCCCTTCCCCCCCATTTGCTTTCCTGCACCAGCTAAACTGGGTAGGCGAATGAGAGTGGGTTCGTATCATTTTTAAAAAGATACTAAATAAGGATGAGAGAGTGGGAGGGTGAAGGTGGAGTGAGTGAAATCTACGTATCATTTCTCTGGAATGAAGAATACTAAAAGCCACTGAATAAACATTCTAAATTTCCTCCGAGCTACAAGATGAGGCACCAGCTGGGGCCGAGGGCTCCCATCCATTCCCGGGCGAGATTCGCCTCCCTGCACAGCTGCCTACTCTGCGCAGAGAAGCGCCTCGATCCCGCTCTAACGTTCCAGTAGATCTCCCCGTGCTAGTTGCCCATTCCCGGGATCTTCAACTTCGCCTCCCTCTTACTTTCAGCCAGATCTGGCGAGCTCTGGAAAGGCGCTAGGAGGAAGCAGGAGCCCAGCGGGCAGGCAGGGAAGGAGAGGGTTGGGGGTGTGCGTTACCTGCGAAGGTTCTGGAGGTCTCCTTCCAGCCCTGGTAGTAATCCCGCTCAGCGTCGCGTCCTCCCCCAGATCCAAACTTTTGCTCTTTCCTCCGGGTGGTGGCGGCGGCGACGGAGGCGGCTGCCGGAGCCCGGCCCTGTCGCCCGCAGCGTCGGGGCGCCGGGATGCGGAGGCCGGAGCCTCAGAGCGGCGCGCGCCTCCCCGCAGCCGGCCGGCGCCCGGGCGCCCCGCTCGCCTCGCTCGCTCTCGCCTTCCTCCCCTACGGAGCCGCGGCATCGTCTTCCCCCGTCCTCCAACACCTCCGCCTCCAGGGCTCGAGCATGCCACTTTCTCTCGGCTCCGGCCGCCGCGGCCCCCGCCTCCTCTTCTCTGCCTCCCCCCTCTCTGCCTCGGCAGAGCCCACGAGTCCCGAAAGGCGGCGGGGGAGCCGGGAGGGCGGCGGAAAGCTGCCCAGCAGCGCCGGGGCTCCTCGGACACAGAGGACCCCGGGGGGCAGCCGGAGAGCCAGGCGGGTGCGCGCAACTCAGACGCCTGTGCGCCGACCGCGCGGAGCCCGGCGTGGGGCGCCGCACGGGGTGCGCGGGGGCGGCCGCGGGGCTCGCTCCGAGGGCTGCGCCGGCCCGGCGTGGGTGCGGAGGCTGCTCCGACCTTACTGCCTCCTCGACCCAACCCGGCCCGGCTAATGTAGGCGCCGCGGCCTCCACCCCCACCCCCACCCCATCTGACACCCCCGGGAGGTGTTTACAGTAATGAAGGCGCGGGATCGCCTCCTCTGCTCCCGCACTCCTCCTCTGCCTCGGTCCCTCGCGCTCTGGCGCGCTCCCCTCCTCGAGTCCTCTTTCTCTCCCTCCCTCCCCTATTCCCTCCCTCTCGGAGCCCCTCCCACATTTCTGGTTTAAAGAATGCTTGGGAGGCGCGGCTGCAACTCAAAGCTTTCCAGGAGGCAAAGTCAGCCTCGGCTTTTAACCCTGTCCTCCCTGAAGAGAGTTGCAGCGCGAGCGCCGAAGCTAACAACGCGGATGCCACCCAGACCGCGTACGCCTTCCCCTCTCTCTCTCTACCCTGCACCCTCCCACCTCCAGCTCTGAAGGATAGTGCCACCATCTGAGCGCCAAAAGTTGATTTCCCCCTGCCCGCCCGGGGTTGTACTTCTAAACCAGAGGATCTATTACTTAGACACTGAGAAACGATCGAAACGTGACATTAGAGGGTAAAAATATATAACAAGTCTCTCAACCAAGATGGCGTAACTTCAAATGCAGGCAACCTTGGTGATTTGCCCCCCGCCCCATCACTGATCCCGGATCTTCTTAAATAACTCAATAGGGAAAATAATTCGAAGTTTCATATAATTATTTTAAGCCACCCATTTTCCTCCTTCACCCTGGCCGCTGGAAAGAGCGTTGTTCACTTGCCCCATAGATTACAACGAACAACCAAATTCAGCCTCAGAGATTCAGAAAACAGGTTTGACAGCGGCGGAAAAAAAAAAAAAAAAAACAAACGCTTGATTTGCATACAGGCTACGTTTCCACTTCGCAATCTTTTGCAAAGGTTAAAGAGTAATGCAAGGAGAACCAGGTGCACGTCTCTTTCTTGAAAAAGGAAAAAAAAAAAAAAGCTTCTGGTTTTCTCCTCTCATTTCATTGCCGCTCCTCCTGCCTCCAGTAAATTGCTGTCATGTTTTAACAAGTCTGGAGAGAGGCTAAATCTGAACAGAAGAGGGAGAGCGAGTTCGCGCCAAGCGCCGGACTGCGCTGAGACGCGCCGTCGGTGGGGCCAGGCGAGAAGCAACCAGCGAGCTGGAAACTGGCTTAGGACCAACTCCCTAGGGATCCTCTCGGTTATCGCGGCAGAAGTGTTAGGCAGGGGCGGTGGCCACAACCAGCTCGGGATGAGTTCTCCGTCCTCAGTTCAAAGTCTGAGTCACTTGGCACCACTTTCCTAATTGTTTTTATTTCCTTCGCATCCCCGTTGTGTCTACCGCCTTCATGTTTTTTGAGCGCCTAAATCATGTTAAGCGGACTTGGAGAAACGCCTGATTTGCCTCTCAAACACAAACCACTCACGGATCCACCCAGACGCACGCCCGAGACGCACGCTGGCACACGCGCGCACACACGCCCCCGGGTCGTGCCCGCGGGTCGCTCCTCCTGTTGCATCCTGAGAAGGTGGCTAGGAAAATGCTTTGCCTTACAGATGCAAAGCCGCTCTTCTCCCCAAACTCAGTATGTGACTAATAAATATCGGGTGAGGGGAGAGGCTGAGGGAGTTAATTGAACCAGGACTGACAGTGAGGAGGTTCCAGGAGGAACCTTGCTGGGAGGTTCCAGGAGTAAAGCGCCAGGGACGACAGCAACGGTGGCCTCTGCCTCCACCAGCAGCTGCCGCCTTCCGGAGCCCCAAGCGCTCCAGGAGTTTACCGGGCATCAAGTGTGGGTCCAGCCCGCCCCAGTCACCCTCTTTCCGGATACTTCCTTTCCCTGGTTAGTGCCCGCACCTCAACTAGCAATCTTGATCTTGGGCCTGATTACAAATGAGAAGCGACCGAGACAGCGCTGAAAGCGCGAGGACGAGCCCGGGACTGGTCTGCGTGGCGGAGGGATCTTTCCAGGCGGCTCCCACCCCTCCCTGGGACTCCGTGGCAGCTGGCGAGGACCCACTCCCGCGCTCCTTGCTGTCGCCTCGACCCTAAACCCAGTGTTGGGAGGCGTTATCCACCCCCTCACCGCGTCCCACGCACGCGGAGCCGGGAACGCAATCCCAGTTCAGCCTGGTGGGCTCCTCCCGCCTTCACCGTCACCACTGGTGCGCCTGCAAGACACGCAGGCCGGAGCTCAGTGCCAGGCCACTGAAGACCAGCAGGGCTGGAGAAAGACTTTGGAGAAAAGTAACCCCTTCCCCAACTCGAAGGAGAACGAACCAGCACCCTCCGCATCTTCTTAGCCACTAATGGATCCCCGATTGCAGGCGGGGGGCGGGCTGGTGGTTTTAGACGCAACCGCTTGATAATAACGCCGGTGGCATTAACAGCAGATGGAGTGGGCGCAGGGGTGGGTGACTAGGGGATTGTTACTCTTGGAAGTTAGCATTCATTCTGGGGCAATGAGAGGTTGGATTCAGGCAAGCTTAGTGGATCTAGAAATCCCAATTTAGGATCGACGCTCCAGCTGGCTAGCTAATTTGCGTTTTGACCCAGAGCTCAGTTAGGAAACTCCTTAGAGGAGGTAGATTCGACCTGCAATTAGACTTCCCTTCCCTAAAATCAGGGGCGAGTTAAGCAGTCTGTTCTTTCTATGGATGAAAGATAAAGCCTAAAACATCCCACCCCAATGACCACCGCCAGCTGATTTATAATCCCCCTTAAGAAACCTCGTGGTTCTCGCTTAGCGGCAGCCAGGTCGGTTACTGGAAACTCCACCTGGCACCTCAGTCCCTTTACCTGGAGGCCGCGGCTTCTCTCAGTGGGCTCATCCGAATCCGACAGGGTCTGGGAGGTGGAAAGGCAAGAAGCTGGCTCGGCAGCAGCGGGGCTCCCGGGGCATGGTATTTTTTTAGGGGTCGCCGCCAAGGTCCCTCCTGCCCATCGTTGAGAACTGCCAACCTGCTCCCCGGGCTGGGTGGACACGGTGGCGGGCGCGGAGCTGCCGCCTCGCAGCTCCCTGATGCACGGGACCGAGGGTCAGAGACGCACCCAGGGCGGGAGGCGCGCAGCGCCTGGCTCGCAGACTGCGGCCACTGGTATTATCTCCGAGCCCCCGTTCCTCTTCGGTGACAGTGGAAGATGCCAAACTCGCAAGTGACGGCCACAGGTTTCGAACGTACAACTAACTACAAGGTACCCAGCCTGAGACTGTAAGCTGTTTTTCCCCTCCCCCGCCTCTCCCTCCTACCAGGGAGGGAACTAACTTAACCCTGTGTGCGCCCTACACTCCCCGGAGAAGCTGTAATCGACCAGGAAACCGCAGGCGGCGGTTCCCGGGGAAAGAGCTTTGTTCACGTGCGATTCTAGTGGGTGTGTTGCTGTCTGGGGGCACTCGCGTAGCAAGACGCCAGTGGCAGGTTTCCAGCGCCAGACTTCGGCATGGGAAGGAGCCCTAGCGTTTCATCCGGACCAGACCCAGCCCTCGGAATCTATTTTTTGCCCTCAGTTACCAGATTTATTACAGTTGCCAGCGAAGTTGGGTTTTATTCCTTTCCCCCCGACCACCCTCCGGACCCACGGACTACTTCCTTTCCTAGACGATGCTTTTGAAGTTGTGGGACTCTCTGCTCCTTCTACCTCTAGCTTTTAACTGTTTTGCGTGTGCGAGACGAATTGTTGAAGGCACCCACCCACTCACGCCAAATTTAAATGAAACCGCAAGGAAAGTTGCCTCCCAGTCACCCACCACCCAGTGTCTGCAAAAGCCAAATATAATAACCTTATATTCAAATAAGATTAAGAGAACGGAAGATGGGGGGGTGGGAGGGAGGTGAGGGATTTTTGAGATGTAAATGGGGAAATAGGTGAGGGCTGGGGGGAGGGGGAGAGAGAGAAATCCTCAGAATGGATAAAACGGGAAACACAAACAAGAATGACGATGCAGAAAATATATCTGAGTCCCAAACTTGAAAGCAGCAGGTTAAATTTAAGAGTCTGGATTTTAATAAACATTATTTCCCCAGTTCCTGTGAGAGACAGAAAGAGCGAGAGAGAGCGAGAGCGAGAGCGAGAGCGAGAGAGAGAGAGAGAGAGAGAGAGAGAGAGAGAGAGACAGAGAGAGAGAGAGAGAGAGAAGAGAGAGAGAATACGAATATGAGCCTCCGCCTTGGCCACCCAGATGCTTTGCATTTTGTAAACATCTTCGACTACTTGCTCTGGGCACCCAAGAAGTTAACTGGAGTTGGAGGCGAGTCATCTCATGGATGCAGAATGGAAGCTTAGACAAGAGAAAACTGACAGCAGAACGCCTCTGCTGTCACCGTCATATCCCAAAGAGCCAGAACTTCGCCCAGAGCGCAAACTCAGAAGTCTTCAACCGATTCCTTCTTTCTCCATCTGCGTTTCGAACTAAAGAATGAAAGACCGAGCCTTTAAAAATCAGAGTAACACTTGAATCTTGCAGAAACTGAGTTATTTTAAATAGGGAAAATGTTTAAATAGAGAAAATCCACCGGATAGATGTTCTCATTTCTCTCTGCTACATAATAGCCATTTCAAATGCCTCTCTGAGCCAGGCCAGCCCGCCGAGTCAATGGAGACGCTGTTTCCAGCCAGCCGGGTGCAGAATTCCGTTGTAAATCCTTCTAGTTTGCCAAGGTGGCAGCAAAGCATAGAGATAGCTCCTCAAGCCGCAGAATCAACAGGGGTGACCACATTTTAGGACAAATATTCATCTGCCTGCTTTTTAAACATCCAACTTCGTGTGTGTAAGTGTACATAAGTACACGAGGTTCTTCCTTTGAAACCTTGATGTGAGATAACGGTATTACTATTTCATCTTTAAGAATACATTTTTGTTTAAAGGCAAACGGAGCCCTGTTCAGGTTTTGCTTTCTGACTTATGCTTCGGGAAAATGAATAAGACTGAGAAAGGGAGAGGGGGTGGCTGCAGATGTACAGAATTTGTATGTTAGATTATTGCTGTTTCTGAAGTATAAGAAGAGAATGTAATGTGAATATACTCCCTATTAAAGACGACTGGTGCAGTTATTTAATCAGGACAAGGAAAATGAAGTATGGAAAATATCACACCAAATATATGAACAGAATCACTGTTACAAATTTCTTAGGCATATGACCCATTAGTCAGCTCTAGAAATGCATGATGGCAGGGCCAGAGGAAGCAAAAGAATGTGGTTCAGGGGCTCCAGAGTATAATAATTTTGCAGACTCACAAAACTGTGATAATTACGTTACTTTATTTTTATAGGGAAACTATCACTAATGCATAAGGGTAGAGAAGGAGAGAAACAAAAAGCAAATCTGTGAGCTTCAAAACCCAGAAGTCAGCTTAGTTATGCTTAGGACTTCAATCTTCAGTGGAGTTTTCAATTGAACTTTGACTGTCATCTCAAATCCTTTAGCCCCCCCCCCATGTTTCTTGTACCCTTCCCCATTTACACATGAACACTGACTTGGTGAAAGTAAAAATAACATAGGATTTGGATTCACAAGATCATGGTTTAAGCCTAAGGAACTAAAAATTTTGATCCCGAGTAAGTCAGCTTCAAGCCACTGTTTACTCATATATGAAATGGACATAAAAATATTCATTCTACCAGCCTTATATACCATCAGATCGCGAGTCAGTGTGTGTGAAAGTGCTTTAGAAATTTTAGTTGTTGTTATTGCTAACAGTATTATCATTACATCACACAGTCCCAGCCTTCAAAACATAGGAAAATGACATCAGACTAAACATAGTTTCCCCTAACATTATCATCTTACATTACCTTGGCACATTTAGCAAAAGGAAGAAACCAACACTGTTATATTGCTACTAACTAAACTCCAGACTTCATTCCTATTTCATCAGTTTTTCCACTAATGTCCTTTTTCTGTTTCAGGATCTCATCTAGGGTACCACATTGCCCTTAGCCATCGTATCTCCTGTGCTTTGTGACAGTTTCTGAGTCTTTCACTGTTTTTCATGACCCTGAGAGTTTTGAATGAGTAATGGTCAGGTATTTTGTCTCTCAGTTTGGATTTGTTTGATGTTTTCTCATGACTAGACCCCAGATTAGACTCTTAATTATGGGTTTGGGAAAGAATACCATGGAGGTGGAATGTCATTCTCATCACACCATATCAGGTGGTACAAGATATCAGCATGACATCACTTATGAAAAAGTCATCACTCCTCAAGGTATTGTGTGCAAGGTTTCTCCACAGTAGAAGTATTTGCCCATTTCCATACTCTATTGTTTGGAAATGAGTTACTAGTTCTTGCCCACACTCGTGAATTTAGAATTTTTAAAAGAGCAAAATAAGTATTTAGGGTAGCTCATAAACACCCAAAATATCAAATTCATCCAGGAATAATCTCCCAGGAAATTCCTCCTGTATTATATGTCCTTAGAAAAATGTTCAACAGTCTCCTCTTGGGTATGTATTTTTAACCCATCTTTAATTACTCCATGCTTTACAGTCTCCAAACCTAGTCATTCTCCAAATCCTGTTCTTTTCTAATGTCCCTTTCCTTTCCAATCCAAACCAATGCCACATGTGGTTGGTTCAGAATTCCAACTTCCATATGGAAAGATGACATTCATGACTTCTTACTCCTCTCTTTTTTTCATGGTTTTCTGATAGTATGGTGTTAATTTCATTCTCCCTCAAAGCCATAGTAGCTATCTTCATATTTGTCTTGGACTAGATCTAAGTGTCTCAAAGAATTGAGTTGGTCTTACTTTTCTGTTCTGCTGGTAATACTCAAAATACGTGTGTTGACTTCATGAGTTAGCTCCTCCAGCAGGTAGAGAGAAATGCATTCTTTCTCCTATGATGAGAACCATCATAAGGAAATCCATGATTAACATACTGGGGAGAAGTGGCTTCTCATTTTTCTCATGAGTATAAACTACTCCTAATGTGTGACACCCTTTTTGTGAGTGCAGCTTGGTTCATGTGGTTCGGTGACATTGAGATGAACACCCTTCTGATTTTGAAACACCATTCTACAGTATGTGGTTCATCCATTCATCCAACAGACATTTGTAGAAAACACAAAACAAGTAGCAGGCATATGCTGAATAGACTCAGTTCCAATCCTGTCAAAACTCTCAGTCTAGTGGAGACACATAGACAAATAATTATATACTCATTAGGTAAATATAACAATTTAGGTGTATGCAAAATACTTCAGTGCCCTGAAACAGATTCCCTCTAGAGGGAAGACCTCATCCAAGTTATGAGGAGGCTCTTTTGACAAGGTATTGATTTTAGAGGGGACTTTGCAGCTTTATTTTATATCCAGCCTTGTGCATGCGGCAACCCCAGGTACCAGCTAGAGTCCCCCGTCTCATGGGAAGCTCTTTGGGACCAGAATTGGGAACTCAGTGTGGAAGTAATTTCTTGAATATCCATTTCTCCAAGCCTTGGTTTCTTTGACTTTCCATGAAAGTTACAAGATGATTATGCGTGAACAAAAACAGAAGGTACATACTGACAGGAAACAAAAGCATGTTTAAACCATGGAGATTTTCCCTCATATAAACCTGCCATTTGTTAAGCAATCGCTCTCTGTTCCAAAAGGAAACTGGTAAAAAACCTGAAGCAAACACTCTCCAACAGCACTGAGAAAGAATAAGTGAGGGAAACGCCTTTTTAATAAGGGTATAGGAGTGATGTAAAGATCTAAGCCTTTTTCAGAAGAGATGAAAGATCTACCCAGGGATTTATTCAAACCTGGTCAAAACCATTGTAGAAAATGTTACTGAGCCTTCCATATCTGACTGTAGTACTGATGAAGACAGAGGTGCTATTTTAATCTGAGGAAACAAAGTCAATTGAAAGAGTTTATAAGATTCTGAATTGGAATATATATTTGTATACATTTACATTTATATATATGTATATAACTTCTCAATACACTATATATATATATACATATATATGCACACATATATGTATACTTCCCACTGTCTATTAATATATTAGAAAAATAAAATTGCATTCTTTAAAAGGTCAGAGACAGTTTTCTAGACTGACTCTCTTTATGAGAACAAATATACTGTCAGTTAAATTGTGTGTAGTTTCAAGAGCCGTGAACCTGGATTTGAAAGATGGTATTATACTTTAAGCCACTGCCACGTTATTAGGGAAATCACTTAACTGCATGAAACCTCAGTTTCTCTTCTATCAAATAAGTATAACCAAAACTATCTTCCAGAGTACATATATAAAGAAAAGATGAGGTGAGTTATTTCAAAGCTCCACAGTAAGAATAAATTCCCATTATTTATATAATTATAGTGTTTTCTAGGACATAATTTAATTTAATGTGAGATATATTTTGCTCTGTATAACATTAAGCCATGGGTTTTACTTGTGTTGCAGGTTTTGCTTTTCTGGTAACCTTGTCTCAGAGCTTTAATGTACAGAGCTGCTAAGTTCCTGCAGTGTCTCTGAACAATATTTTCTGGCACCACTGTTTGCTACTAAGCTTTGAACTACTCAAAAAATAAATGTTCTCAGCCTAGGGAGTTCTTAGCTTATCTCCTCACTTATCATTAAAAAATTCCTATAAAATTCTGTTGGACAATTTTCTTCCAAAGTTCCTCCACTTAGCTAATAGAGGTGAACTAAAGTTTTTCAAGTGATTCTTTTATTTGTTTAGTTTTTTTGTTTGTTTTTTGTTTTGTTTTGTTTATTCATCTTATGGTTGGGTTATTTCACTGATTGAGTTTTCTGGATTTAGTCATCTCATTTGCTTACTCAGTTGGAACAACTTGGATTTCATGTTTCCCCTTTTCCACTTGAAACATTTTTGAAAGGTAAAATTAACAATTTTACCTCACAGATAAAGCTAAAAAAAAATCATATGTCATGAAATTAGCATTTTGTTTTCACTCTTTACCAATAGTACAGGGGCAGAAGTTAAATTCTGCTTCCTAAAAACTGAAGAGTCATTGTGGCTCACCAGTCTGTTTTGTAGATTGATAATGGCAATGGGGCTCGCTCGTTTCTCTAGAGAAGTCATTAAGACCTTCAGTTTGAAAGGTCTTCCCATTCCTTGGCAGTTTGAAGAGATGTCTAGTGAATCCCAAACACAATGTCAAACCACAGAAAGAAGTAAATTGTTCTGTTCTTGGATTATGTATTAATTTTTATTTTTAAGGATTCTGCTATATTTCCATGTTTATATAGTGGGGTTTCCTCTCCTTTTCACCTTAATGCTTTATACATGGTATAGTATTAGATTACTAAGTGCAGCAGATACAAGAATATGGATTATAGATCAGTGCTGGTAGAAAGTCAAGCAGTCAACATAAAGAATACCTTCATTTCTTGAACCTTTATCCCTCACAGCATTTCTAAATTAATTATTTTATCTGAGAGCTGCCGCCTTTACACACACGTCCCAGGTCACAGAACCAGTGAAGCAGCTAGTACTGACTGCATGCCGGGTCTTGAGGAGACTGTACAGAGTTTAGCCCACAGCCCCGCTGTACATTTTATTATCTCATCAGCAGGGAATTTTTCTCTTGTCCCTTTGGATAAAACCAAAGTTTACTTAAATTTTTTCCTAAGTCTCTATGAATTAAAAGCATTTTTTAAAAAAAGTAAAGATTCCTTTAAAGACACAGTGTATTCCTCACGTCTGTCTGAAGCAGACAGGCTTAAAAATTGCAGAAGTAAACTTATAAAAGCTAAAGAAGCCTCAAGATCATTAGGGAAATGCAAATCAAAACCACAGTGAGATACCTCTTCACTCCCACTATAATGGCAATGAAAAGCAACCCCCCCCCTCAAAGCCCCACAATAACCCTCATTGGTGAGAAAGTAGAAAATTTGGAAGCTTCATGTATTGCTAATGGGAATGTAAAATAGAACAACCACTTTGGAGAACAGTTTGGTGTGAAGTTTTCTTAAAAAGCTAAACATAAATTTACCATATGACCTAGAAATTCTACTCTTAGTTATATCTACCCAAGAGAAATATAAACATATATTTACAAAACACTTTCACATGAATGACCTTAGCAGCATTATTTGTAATAAATCTAAATTGGAAACAACCTAAATGTCCATCAGCTGGTTAATGGATAGGAAAATTGTGGCATAGTCATGCAATGGAACACAATTTGACAATAAAAAGGAACAAACTAGGGATACCTGCTAAGGCCTGGATGAACCTCAAAAACATTTTGCTCAGTGAAATAAGTCAGACTCAAGATACCTCCTATTCTATGATATAATTTATAGAAATATAAAGAAAAGGAAACGTTTATGAAGACAGCAGATTAGTGGCTGCCAGGATGACGCAGAACTGCAGGAGGGAAGAAGAAATGGGGTACTTCCCTGGTGGTCCAGTGGTTAAGACTCTGTACTTCCACTGCAGGGGGCATTGTTTCAACCCCTGGTTGGGGAACTAAGACCCCACATGTCACACAGCGCGGCCAATAAATAAATTAAATTAAATTAAGATTTTTTTAAAAAAGAAGAAGAAATGGGGATTAACAGTAAATGTACATGAGAGATCATAATGCAATGATGAAAGTGTTCTAAAACTGATTCATGGTGAAAGGATACATAACTTGGTAAATTTACTAAAAATAATCATTGAATCATACACTTGAAAAGAGTGAATTATGTGGTATGCAAATATGTCTCAATAAAATTATTTTTTAAAAGCTAAGAGGGTTGATGTCAACATCAATGAATATTTAATCTTGTAAATATTCTTGTTAGATCCTCTTACATCACCAATAAATAGGACTTGAATTATCTCGAGTGATAAAGAACATGAGAGTATTAGAAATAGTAAACAAGTATACAAGTTTCAACAGTTCTTTCTGCCTGCTTCTTCAAAACAGCAAGTCATTTGCAATCTGGGTAAATCCACCCAATGTGATCCATAAAATTCAGAAGTAAAATAAACAAAATACAGAGTGATATATCCTTTCCACTCCCTTCTCTGAAAAAAAAAGTAACATTTTAAGAATGTCTATAGGACTTCCCTGGTGGCACAGTGGTTAAGAATCTGCCTGCCAATGCAGGGCACATGGGTTCCATCCCTGGTTCAGGAAGATCCCACATTCCATGGAGCAACTAAGCCCGCGTGCCACAACTACTGAGCCTGTGCTCTAAAGGCCGCGAGCCACAACTACTGAGCCTGTGTGCTGCAACTACTGAAGCCTGGGCGCCTAGAGCCCGTGCTCCACAACAAGAGAAGCCATGACAATGAGAAGGCTGCACACCGCAAAAAAGAGTAGTCCCTGCTCGCCACAGGTAGAGGAAGCCCGTACGCAGCAACAAAGACCCAACACAGCCAAAAATAAATAAATAAACTAAAAAAAAAAAAAGTCTATGAATCACTAAGGGAAAACAAATTTTCTACTTTTGTGTTAAGTTCTCTGCTTACCTGACTCCTCTGTCAAAAGGTTCTTCTGGTTTTACAACCCATAGTACTTTTGTTTACTATGGCTCAAGGAAACAGGATGCTTTATTAATAAAAATCTATCTTTCATAATAGAATTACCAATTATCATAACATATCCCTTTAACAGTTTACTTCCTTCAGATATTCATCAATCAGGAGCCTTCTTTCTCCCTGTCCAGTTATGGCAATATAAATAACATTTTGTGAGGATGTCAATTTTTTCTTTTTTCTGGCAAAACAAGAAAGCATAAGACAGATGGGTTAAGAAGAAAGTCAGACACAGTATCAGTTGCCAAAGGAAAAAAAAACAACATAAAGACAGCAACTTGTCCATCAAGTAGCTCAGATCAAGAGTCTTTCTTTTCTCAAATGATAACAGCTCCAGACCTGTGAGCAACCAGAAAATAAATAAGCAAAACTACTGAAGGTGTTTCTCCATGGTTTCCACTGAAATGTCTGGAATAAATAAACATGTCATTTTACTAGGAGGATTACCTGAAAAAAAAATTAGCTGTAGCACACAAAGAAAAAGAGAAGAAAATTGATTAAGGGCACGGCATGTCTATTACACTGGGATAAACTGTCATCATGTTTTTCTGGGCACTGCTGATGAACAGGCTCAGGAAGAATAATCTATCCTCAACAATATAAAAGGATCTAAAGGACAGATTTATAATCTTCACATGAGGAGCTTCAGGACAACTGACATAGTGGCTTTCAGTTGAAAATGGGCCCTGAATGGTATCCTGCATTCATTTTTCTCAAACAGGAGTTTGCCCACTAGATGTGGTGAAGTCAAGTTTGTGTGCTCTCTAATGGCCTTTTTACAGCCAGGAAGACCTTGTTTTTCAGGCCTTGGGTAACTGTTGATAGAGTGAAGGAGGTTAGAGCTGTGACTAGATTTGCAGGACCTGTAGGTCATCCATCACCTATTCACAACAGTATCCCAGATGGAAGAGAGATGAGGATGATCACAGTTAATGAGGTGTGAGCCCTAAAGGGACAGAAAAACACAAGTCTGAAGGTTTTGAGATCAACTTCTTGAACTGATGCAATGAAAAATATTTAAAAGATTTAATCATAGATATAAATCACATTTATTTTTCATTTTTCACACTATGTACTCTCAGGCTTTAGGAAAAGACTAGGTTTTGAAGGTATTGAAAAAATTTCTTAATTGGCTAAGTTCTTTGCCAATGCATTATAGGAGGTGTTTAAGTATAAGAGCAGGTTGCAGTCTATTTGGAATAGAATCAGGCTGAGTTCTGGTATCAAATATGTTCCCAACTAGCTGAGTATTTGGGAAAACCACTCAGTTTTCATAGGCCCCAGATGTCTCGTCTCATAGGTGATAATAATTTCTGGCAAACTTGCTTTACATCATTTTGTAAGCATAGAATAAAATGATAAATGTAAGAGTATCTAAGAGAAAAGCATTTCCCTAAGCAAAGGTGTCATTCTTATTAAAAATGAGAATGTTTCCTCTTTACCCCCTTAGTTTGCTTGAGGATGAAAGCCAGGGTAAATCCTCTAGGAAATGGTCAGTTTCTGGTTTACGTTTCTTATGTTATAAAGGGGATAAAGGGCTGATCTTTAGATGTGACAAGTACAAAGTCCTATGCTTGGCCTAGAGTTTGGAGAGCCTCATTAATCATGCTCCATTGTGTTATAGGTTCTGTAAACATTGCAAAAGTATAAAGCACAGCCCTTCATTAGTGACATCTTTCCAACCTAACTCCAGGAAGCCTTTGAGATTTCCTCAAATGACTGGATTTCGTTTCAGTCATTAGTTAACCCTGCCTAGTGGGTGACTATGAATCCCACCAGGCAGGAGTAAGGGGATATGTATTCAAACAGTACAAACATGGCTTGTCCTAGTCACATCGCCATTAAGAACAGTAGGAGGGTTTCCTTTCTCAGGATAAGTCAAATCATTTATATGAATCCCATAATATTCCACATTATTTTTGCCTTTGGAAACTCATGCCATAAAGTTATAGTTAGAAAAAGAATGCTGACAATCCTACTTATGGATATTTTGGGTGAGATTAAAAGGCAAGAGTTACTTCTTACAGATTTATAGAGTCTATTGGCAAAGTATTTTCTCAAATGAATGAGCTACTATGAAACAATACAGAAAGTCAGGCCACCTTTGGGACTATGAATCAGAGAACACTGAGTATGTACTAGGACTCATCTGTTCAAAGTTACTTGTTATATTTTGGTTACACTTAGCTTCCAAAGTCTCTAAAATCCTCTTGTTTGTTTTTACAAGATTTTATTATTTATTTATACATTAATATTTTATTAATAATTTCCTTCATGGAAATGTTTTAAAACACATCTATCAATTGGAATGTAGTTCTTTTCAGCTACAGATCCCAACAGAATTAATGCAAACAAGGCCATTTAAATAGCTCTGTGTATGAAATTGGTACAAAAACATGTCAATGCATACTTTAATACTATTAAATTTACAACTTAGTTGAAGAGGAGTATGTTAAGTCCCAGTTTCCAAGTTGTTTTGGGAGGTCCAGATACAGTAAATTGCATAAAAACATTCACTTCTTGGCTTCTTTTCTTGGTTTTGACCCCCTCCATTCTACCCCAGGAAAAGCCAGGCTATAGTGGTTAGACATTGGTCTAATAAGGTAAATGTTGGAGTTTATATAATAAGCAAGCTATCGTCCCTCTTTATAGATAACCTGGAAAACTTTATATGAGTCTCACAGTAGGATGACATTTTTCACAAGAAAAGAGTTCTTTTTTTGATCTAAGATAATCCATAACCACAGCTCAAGATAGAAGACATTCCAACAATAGGTCACAATTAATATAATGTTTATGAAAAATGAATCATGTATTTCCTATACCCATAACAGTGATTTTCTTCAAATTCGTCAGTGATCCTACTATCTCTCATTCTCTATCTTCTAAATGTTTTTTTCCTTTCATACTAATACTCTGCATTATTTCCAAATAGTGAGACTCAAACTAAATAACTACTACTAATAATAATAATTAATCAAAATGTATATTGAAAAATTGCAGTGGGTAAGTTAGAATCATTAATAACAAGATAAATGGATGTGATAATGTCAACATGCTTAGAATAATGAACTGAGCATTGTGAATTACAGCTATGGAATTTTCTTCTGGTCCTTGCACATTATAATACAGTAAACATGTCTAGTTGTTCCATCATAATTTCTCATAGCTATAGCATCCTACCTATGCAAATTTAGCTAATTTCCCAAGAAAAAAAATCTATATTCTTTCCACCATTCTTGGGCCTTGTATACATCTCTCTAAATTTGGTTGTTCTGTTTGTACTTTTACAAACTTCATATGAAGCATGTGCATGGTATCCTTGTTTTATTGCTTACATTATTAAATACTTCTGAAACCCTACTGTGTGCCAGGCACTGTATTTGATGCTGGCAAAGTTGGCAGCGAGAAGTAAATTATTGCAGAGGATTCAGACAAGTAAGTGAAATTATAGTGCAATTGTGGTGAGTGCTAGATTGGGGAAACAAAGTTCTGTGGAAGAGCATAGGAGAGACACCTAACTCAGTCTTTTGGAGTCAAGTGTCCTTTCTGGTAGGATATGAAATATGACAGAAATGTAAAGTTGTTCACTTTGCTTAGAATATCTATTGTCTAGGAGAGGAAAAAGAGAAGTGACAGAATTAGTAGCAGGGCTTGCAACTCATGTTTAAAAAGTTGAGCTTTATACTGAAGGAAGCAGGGAGTCGTTGAAGGTTTTTAAATGTCATAAGATCCAATTTGTGTTTTTGCTACTCAACTCTGCTGTAGACAATACGCAAACAAATGAACGTGTGTGTTTCTGTAAAGCTTTATTTACAAAACAAGGCAGCTGGCAGGAATTGACCCACAGGCCACAGTCTGCAAAATTAGAGAGCCGCTGCTGACGTAAAATTGCAAGGGTTTGGTCACTGGCTAGAAATAAGGGAGAGGGAGATGCCAAGTTTTGGGCTCAGTCAATGTGTGAGAGAAAACTACCAATGGATGACCCTAAAACTCATTAAAGGCAAATGTAATTACATATCATGTAGAATATTGTAGAAGAAAGCAAGAACACAGTAAGAGAAGTGATTATAATTTGGAGGGTATCTTTAAATGGCCACAAAATCATGAGTTAGATTAAGCACTGTAGAATCAGAGTGTAAGCTAGTAATTCTGTCTTTTTAAAAAATTGTGATACAAGTTTATACCTGTAAAATGAATAATATTTTTTAAACATAGGAGTTAGGAAGACAGTATTTGAATGCCAGTGAGTTCTAAGAATAAAAGTGCTAGATACAGGCAAAGTATTATGACGCAGTAACATGTAATATTTTGAAAAGCTTAACAAAGAGTCACACATAAGCTGCAGAGAGGGGAATAAATATGGAAACAGTTAAAGAAAGGATGTGGCTCACAGGAAGAGAGCCAATCTGAAAATTCGAAGAAACGTAGGGAGGAGACCAAAGAGAAATCCAGAGTCAGCTGAAATAACTGTTTGGGGAGCAGATGGTGCAATATCTCATTCTTAAGAGATAAGACAAATGAAGAATCTGCCTTTTCTCCTTAAAAAGTTATTTTGTATTCCATTTATTTCCCTTTGGGAGTGGTTTCATCTGTAATTTATCTTTCTTCAAGATTGGAATTTTACCAATATCCCATATAATGTCATTGCTGTCACTTTAAAGACCTAGGATTCTCACGCCATCTTTTTTTCTTACCCTCTCCATCTCCATTTCTGCTTCCATTCTTCGTATTCTTCAGATGAACATGAAGTCGGTGAGGTTGCACCATAATATGACGTTAAAATATTTTGGCAACTCCTAATTGCTGGTTTCTGCAAGACATTTGGGAAATATTATATATTATGAGTAAAGGAAATTCTTTCACCCCTCCTTTTTGGCATGCTTCTCTTGGGCAATCACAGTTAGACCATCAATGGGAGAAGATGTAGTTTTTAAATTCTTGGCAAATATAACTTGGTACTTCAACCTTTCATTGCTTTTAGCATCCCAAATCCAGATATCCTGCCTGTACCCCTCCTCCTTGCCAGTTCACCAATCCCCATTCTCTGGAAACTTGGTGTCAGTGTCTTCAGCGTCTGGAAACTTTTGGCATGGAAACCACGACCAAGCAATGAAACATTTCCTTTTCATGTACACTGAGTCACGTCAATGCGCTTTAGATCTTGAGAACACCTCCCAGAACTGTCTAAACACCACAATTTTAAAGGAGGGCATTGATACAAATGTCAAAAACCAGTGACAGCAGGGTTGATGCCATCCCAAGTTCTTAATTCCAACATGACAAGCCCTGAGTATGTCCAGATGTCTGTGGATAAAGTTTCGTTTAACTTTCCCGGAAAAAGAACTTGGAGGATTACAATTGAAGGCTGTTTATTTAGAGCCTATATATATGTATATATAGACATTTACATGTGTATAGGTATATGTGTGTGTGTGTATATGTATATATAGTTTACATCTCCATAGGGAAAAATCCATTGTCCAAAAAATAAAGAAAAATGCATGGATTCTCTATGTTCCAAAAAGCAGATCCTAATGCTTACTTTTTAAAAATTTTTCATCAGTGTCAAAAGATCTTCCCAGTTATACTGTCTGTCATGTGGAAACAAGTACACAGGTCTCACAACATCCTTGAGCTTTTCTCTTTAATGATATATTCATTTTAATAAAAGAGAGAATAGTTTTTTTTTTTAAAGGAAGAAAAGTGCCAGCTTTCTACCAAGTATGTTAGAATGAGGCTGATTCTATCCAGTTTTAACTCCAAGTTCCCCTGAAGATTGTTCATTGCATTCAAACTGTAAAGAATATTTCCATTCTATCACATCTAAAATATAGCTATAAAGAATATCATATATGTTGAGATGAAAATTTCTGAAGATTCATATATAACATTGTTTTATTGTCTTAAGTTATACTAAAATATCCATTGCTCTAAGTAATGAGAGTTAATGTGGCTTAACCCTAATTTAATTTTCTCACAGCTAAGTGTCTGCAGAGAGCAGGCAAATTACCATATTTCTTTATTAGGTTCATTAAAACCACTGAAAGGCCGTATTTACAATTAGTTGTAAAAACTTATTACTTTTGGCTGAAACAACTCCACAATAGGTGATCAAGATTGTAGCTCTTCAAAAGTTCGTAGCCACAGTGCATGGAACACATTTTAGACAATTCAAAATGCAAAATCAATGCTTAAAAAGTTTTTTTTTTTAAGTTATGTCTCAGGAAGATACTACCCAAGTCATTGGACAATGTTCAGAGATTCACTCCTTAAAATATGCTTATTAATCGATATTACAGTAGTTGAAATTTTTAATGTAGCAAAAATCAACCCAACCATGTCAACTTTGCTAATTATATCAATCTATAAATGGAAAGCACTCCTAGCAATCTCTAGCCCCATTGTGCAAAAGCCATCAGAAAACATAGTCTGCATGCGTCCCAGACTTTGCATCTACTTGAACGTAGATCTTGTGCCCTTAGAGATATCTACAATGTCTCCAAAAAGAAGAGCAGAGTTTTTCAGTCTCCTTCCTGTTCGAGTCTCTCAGATGTAACATACCTATTGCTATTGCACATGATCTAGATACTCATAAAGCAATAACTTTACCTCAGTAAATAATAGCTGAGAATTTACTATGCGTGCGCCAGACATCTATGATTGGTGCTGGGGATGCAAAGCTGAATAGGAAGCTCTCCTAGCTGTGATGCTTCAGAGTTTGGTTGAAACTGGAAAAGAGAACATTAAGTTGCTTTAGTTGACAAGGATCGTATGTTAGATAAAGCCCATCGATGAATGTCCAACTCCAAATTATCAGTTTGCTTTTGTTCTAGATCTAATCTTTTTTAAAACCGGTATCTCCTAATTTCATTAGCTATCTAAAGCTTGTCAAAGTGACACATTATTCTTGTAGCACTTTTCTGTTGATCCCAAAATAAAATATGCTTTTAAAATATGTTGTTCCTGTGCTTTGTACTTCACGTGAGTTTATAAGACAAACCATTAAGTTAACAATTGAAGCTACAAAGAAATCATTCCCTAGTAATTTAGTAAGTCTGAAAACCTCTAAGTTTCAACAAGGGTAATTGTCAGGGAGAGAGGAGTCAACGGTGCCTACCAGAGATATAGCTATCTCTTGGGTTTTCCTTCTTTCAATTATTGCTGCCAATTTACTCCCTAACTCCCACTGGGTCCCTCAGCTGTGAACTCTAACCTTTTACCGTAATGTCCCCACGTAAACCAAAAGTCCCTCCTTTTGATTGTCTATTGGTAAAACTGAATTACTCTGGAAGTTCTCAAATCTTTACTGAATATTAATAGAGAACACATAGGAACTAAATGTAGAGAATACAAGAAAAAGAGAAGTATTTCCCTTGATAAGAGAGAAGTATTTGTGTCTACTGAAGCTAGCTTCCTTTAGCATCTGCTGGCCTTCTCTTATTCAGCTAGTTAATTAGCTCTAGAAACTATCGTGGGTAGTGATCTCAATGGAGAGGAAGGTCTAGAGGGAGAATAGAGTGGGTGGAGTTTCTGGGCATTCCTTAGACAGTTTTGATTTTGCCTATTCTGTTTATTTACATTTCTAGGTGAGGTTTCTTTTGAAGAAGATTTTCACAAGTTAAAAAATTTTTTAAACCATCACACAAATCACATTGAGTCAGCTACTTTCTGATTCATGTGTGACAAACATGACACAAGGACTGCTTATTATGTTTCTTCCTTCCATGGAAGTTGTCACTAAATTCATGTCATCCTCATTGATTCCTAAAGAGACTCAGAATCTTTCTCAACCTAGCATTTCAGACAGCTACAATAGTTGGTCAGTATTGGCACATTAGTTTAAACCAAAGCACCATCACCCCTGATCTACCCCTTTCTTAGAGTTCCTTACTTCCTCGCTCCAGGCCTTTCTTGATTTGTGTAAGAACGTCTTGATTCCTAAGAGTTAGGGTATCATTCTCTGCTCAGTGTCTTAAGCTGGAAGTCTAAAACTTAGTTCTATTATTGAAATATAGATAATATTTAGATGAATCTATTGTCATTATTTTTTTTTTCTGAATAGTACCTTACATTTCTTATGAAGTGTTCTTTGGAATATGATTCCTGTTGTATGTGCCATGAAAAATATTCCTTAGGCAAATATACTTGGAAAATGCTACATACAATAGCCCTTGTGAAGAGCAATGATGTGTAATCACTAAGATTCTAAGTGCTATAGTAGAGAACCCTGTCTGATGTAGTTTAAGCAACCATTTCCCAAACTTATCTGGCCATGGACAACTTTTATCCAATGACACTTTTTAACAAGTCCGGTAACACATTTTTGCAAATGCTCCAATTACTTGGTCAACTTCTTCACTAAAACTTCTACCTTCAAGCCTTCTTATTTTCTGCCACTAAAATTATCTTTCTAAAATTATGTGTTTAATCATATCATCCCTGATTTCAAAAACCCTAAATGGTTTCACTTTAGCTATAAAATAAATCCAAGCTCTTGACTACTGTGTTCAAAGCCTGAGGCTTCCTTTGCAATTTATCTTTATCAGTTTTAGTGGGAAGACAGAGTATTTCTTTGCACATAGAAGGCACCTTTTGAAGGAATCTGCCTTTCCTCATTCCCCAGTCTTCCTGATTGTCATGCAGTAATCCCTGATATTCTCATTCATGTTTATGTCTCTCTGCTTTGGATTAATTCATTCCCTCAGCCTAGAGTATCCTTTCTTTATCTCTGGCATCCCAAATTCTTATTTAAAGTATAGCTCAGAGATCACTATTGGTGGGAAATACCTCTTTTACCTTCCCCATATCCTAAAGAAAATTCCCTCAGATATGTTCCCACTGTACTCAGAATATCCTTTTCCACCTGTTTTGCTCCATTTTCCACCTGTTTTCCTCTTCTGTAAAGTATTAGTCAAGAGTTTCTCAGCCTTGGTGCTGTTGACATTTTGGACTGGATGACTCTTTGTCATGTGCATTGTATGATGTTTATCACCATCTTGGCCTCTACCCACAAGATGCCAATAGTACCCATACCCTCCCCACAGTCATGGCCATCAAAAATGTCTCCTGGGGGGCAAAATTACCTAAGGTTAGGAACCACTGTTCTAGATCAAACCTTTGCATTTACTAGTCTTTGTCTCATGCCCACCAAATAGCCACTGAATTCAACTTAATTGAATTGTTCTTATTTGTCCCTTGAGGGTTTGATTGTAGTTGACAAGGGGAAAATAAAAAAAGGAAAAATGTTAAAAAAAAAAAAGAAGGAAATAAAATGTTCTAAACATGCTGTCATTTGGGAAGTCTTGTAAGCATCATTATTTTCTAATTTTAGATTTATCAGTCAAACCTGAGTGGATGCAGAATGGGTTCTCCCCATTCAAAGGTTACCCAGACCTTTCTCATATCTAGGATTTTGTTACGCAAAAGTTGTCTTTTGTTTTCTGTTCTCTCAAGTGTTCAGATTTGGTGAAGTGAATATACAATTGAGCCATTAAGAGTCGTTAACTACATTGATTTATCTTTTTCTTTCTGTTTGATACATAGTGATTTGTCTCCAGAGATTTATTCTTTTATCCTTTAGGAAAAAAAATCTCATATTTTATTTCTTACAGAGAGCTGTTTTGTGACATGAAGACTCATCAAAGTAATAATTACATTTGGTTTGTCTGCATTGAACTGTCTGTCATGTGTAAGCATTTGAGCCTGGCACGCGTGCGTCTTTCTGCATTTGTACTACATTTTTTCAAGTTACTTACCAATCTGAGATGATTCGTTAGTGAGCATAAGCTACTTTTGGCACTCTCTGACTTTAATTTTCCTGGCTACACAACAAAGTTGTTTATAATTTTCTAGCTGTCCCAAGCAAAATAATGATGATGCTATTTGTATTTTTATTTGTAAAAATTGCTAAAAAAAAATTGCTAAAAACATCACTTGTCATTAAACTTGATGTTTATCTGTATACTCCATCTGCACCGGCAATTTCTGTATTTATTCACAAATACTCAACTCCTACTTTAGATGAAGGGGATGAATTTAAGAGGTTCAAATGCATCCAAATGTTTGGATCTTTATCTGAACCTTATCTGAATGATCCGGGCTTCCTGAATCTTGGATCTCAAATATTGTGTTAGAAATTAGAGAGCAACCTCTCTCACTAGATGTCCTGCTTTTAAGAAAACTAGCTAATTCAGGGGAAACTGGCACATGCAAGGAACTTCTGTATGTGGGCTTCTGGTATTTAGTTAAAGTGACAACAGACACCTTGTCACTTGGCTTTGTTTAGCATGACATATTTTGTCCCCAGAAAGAATCTTAATTTAAGATCCATTTGAGAGTCTGCAATCCACAAATGGGGAAACCCTAGTCAAGAGGCACTAAGTAGTTTGCACTTTAAAAAAATAAAATAAAATAAGATGAAAATCAAGTGTAAAAGAAAAAGGCTTAAAAATATTTTCTACTCCTCCAACTTGACTCTCCGGACTCAGGCTGACATTTGACAATCTCTGAGATTTGATAATAAGACACTTACCATTTCATTTGATTTTGCCCCAGCAGATATACAGATGTAATTTTAACCTAAACACAAAATAATGGCAAAAAATTTGGCAAAAAAGGTCTGTTTATTGCTTCCAATAGGTAGTATCCCGTAGCATGCTTCCTTGACATTTTGATGTTCACTTCCATAGTTGTGTCTCCCAATTCATGACCTCAAATGATGCCATAAGGAATATCTATACAGCTGAACCTCTACAAACCTCTGGGAAGGAATAGGAGGTGCTGCAGGTCAAAGGGTATGTGCTCAGTTTATTTCATTAAGTATTCACAGACTGCTTTCCAGATTGGCTCTTCTGGTTTCTGCACCTGTCAGTGTGTCTCTACACCCCTTACCAATACTTGCTAAGTTTTGTGATTTGAATGACTATAAAGTAACATGATTATTCATTATAATATGAATTTATCTGATGACTTCCTAATGAGTTTGGATCTCTCTTTTCAGAATTAGTATTTGAACTTTCTCTTTTGTGAATTGCCTATTTTAATATTTTTTACCTTTAAAACATTTATATTTCTGTCTTTCATTAAAAGGGGGAGTTCTTTGTATATTAAAGATAGTAATGGTGTGTTTATTTTAGATATTTCACATACCTTTCTCCAGTCTCTTTATATGTCTGTTAACTTTGTTAGCATTGTCTCTTACTAGAAAAATTCTTAAGATGTTTTTCTCATCTTTACTAAGTTGAGAAATATTTCCAAAGATATTCATGAACATTTTCTTCTGATAACTTAATGGTACTACCTCAATTGTTTTTTATAATCTTTATGGAGTATGATCTTGCGTTTTGCATAAGGTAAAGAACTGTATCTAGTTTTTCTCTATAGAAGGTGACTATTTTCCCAACACCATGTATTAAACAATCTATCTTGTCCCCTTTGCTTTGAAGCACACATTTCTTTGCATGACATAAATTTCTTTGTATAAATAGGTCTATTTATAAGCTATACATTCTGTTTCATTTACATTTTTGTTCCTGCACAATACTGTTTGTCTTATTATAACCATGTAACCTATCTTAATATGTGGTGAAGTAATTCAACCTAATCCAGCCTTGGTTCTCTTTTCTCAAAACTGACATAATTACATATAGACCATTATTATTATATATTAACATTAAAAGGCATTTTATCAATTTTCTAAAAACAGTAGCTGAAATTTTTTATCGTTTCCTTTGAATTTGTAGAATAATTTGGGAAGAATTAACATCATTATCATGATATATTGCATCCTCTATATAAATAGTTTATCATTTTTTATTCAAAATTTCTCCTATGATTCTGTAAATGTCTTCTTTGTTTAGACGGTAGCTAAAAGTTATGGCGTTATCATAAAGAGCATTTATCTTCTAATTGGTTATTTCTAGTAAAGCCTAGTTCTTGATGGGAGAGCAGGACTTGGAATGGTAGAGATGGGCAAAGAGCATTCTAGTCAGAGGGACAAATCTTAGTGAAAACCCACAACCTCCAAAGATTAGAAGATATATTGGGAATAGGAAGAATTTCATTTGTCTAGAGCCAAAGTTCTCTGGAAAGAGCTATTGGAGAATATGGATAAAGCAAGATGTAGAAGGACATCGATGGCCCGTTCGCCAGTTTAGTTTTCAGAGGTCATATAACATGCTAGTTGAAAGCAGGGGCTCTCAAGTCAAACTGCCCATATCCTGACTCTGTCACTTATTAGTTGGGGGATGCTGAGTCTCTCTGTGCTTTAGTTTCCTCATTGGTAAATGGAGATTATGATGGTGCTGACCTCATTAGAGTTAAGTGAAAATTAAATCAGTTAAGACATGCAACATCTGGTGTGGAATAAGCATTCAATAAATGTTAACTTTTATGGTTATTGTTGATGTTATTATTTTAAAATGAGAAATCATTAAAGATTTTGATGTGATTTGCCCAATGTCAGGAAACGGGTGAGCCAAATAGTGGAGAGTAGAGACTTAGGTTTCCTGATTTCAAGCATAGGAGCGGGCTTTTAACATGTTGTGGAAACAAATAAATGTATTAAAAACAACTTTGAAAAAGCTGGCCATTTACTACAATGTTTTAAAGGGCCCACTAATATCAAAAGTATGAAGGCTATAGTGCTCTTAATGAATGAACTGGTATAATAATAAACCCAAATGCTGTCTGGATACATTTGAAAACACAAATGATGTTTGTGTACCCAAGCACGGAGTGTACTAAAATACCATAAAAACAATGTAAAACTTCCTTGTTCTGACAAGTAAAGATGATGCAAGTATGTTTTAAAAAGTCTATTCGAATATGCCACCATGTATTATATTATGGAGAAAAATAAAATTTTAATCAAATATTTACTTTAAACCATAGAAAAGATTTCAATGGCAACTTAAGCAGTTTGATGGCCTCTTGGAAACTGAGAATGGAGCAATAAAAAAGGATTCAAAGTGAGGTTTTTTCATGCTTAATAATATTACCACATCGTTAAAATTAAACTAATATTGGAGACCTTTACAGAAGGTGGCATATCAGGAAAAACTATCTAGCACTGACTAGCTATGGAACAGGTTCTGTAATTTTAATTTGAAAAATGTTATTTTTTTTTTTTAGCTTTTCTAATGAGTACTGGAAACATGGGCATGATTAGCTTATATTTTACCATAACACCCCATATTCACTTACATATGAATTATCTTAGGTAATTCATCAAGGGATTGATAATGAGGGAATCTCTTTTGCTTTTTAAGTCAGCATCACAATTTGTCCCTTTCCAGCCCCCGCCCCCCACTTTATTTCTTGCATGTTAGATCTGTCTTCCAGTTGGCCTGTAGATTACAGGCCTCTTTGAGGACAGGAAATAGGCCTTACAAACATTGGCTTCCCCAGAAGGCACTGCACAGGATAGTTATGTGCTTCAATAAGAAATCTTCAATAAGAAGATTTCAATAAGAAAAAGCAGTGGCTTGGGCCAAAGAGGATTGTGATGATTTGTGTTCAGTGAGAAATGACTAATGTTTTTGATTGAAGAGGTTTTAATTTAGTTCAAGATCCAGACAGTACAGGAATCACAGAAAGTATGTGGGTCAGTGTAGGGAGTAGTTAGTGGCAATTGATTTGCAGATTTATCAGATTAGGCTTTGAGTTGTATGAACTAGATGGTACATCATCTCACTAGGTCTAACATTTCCCTAGAAACCACTGAGTATAAATTCCACCAATGCCTCTTTCTTCGCTTTCAGACCACTCAGATCCCAACTAACCTACCCCCACCCTCCCTTATGCACACACAATATTAATCTTTTTTTTTTTTTCTGGTTGTTCCTCCTGAAACATTGATAAAGTGTTGAAAGCCTGAATGGTTTGCTTTGAACAGAACAGCACAAATTCATACACAAAATCTTCTCCCCCTGAATTCCCTCTGGGCCTAATTCTAGGACCTCTATTCTCTGGGTAATAACTCTAATTTAGTTAATAGCTAGGATAGAAATAGAAAGAAAAAAATTCAGATAAAACAACCACCTCCCTAAAACCTATCTTTTAGTGGATTTGAAGTCTGAAGTCCAAGGACAACTTTTTTATTCCATTCTTTTTCATATTCTACTTCCTTCATTACTCTCAGCAGGAAATGTAAACCGTGTGTACACAAAAAAAAATTCATATAATTTGGCCTTTACTTTAAACTTGTTTCTCTTGGTCTAAAACTTATTTAAATTTTAACTCAAGGTAACAACAAATGTTTAGAATTTTCCAAGCAGCGCAACATGCTGTTTCAAAGATGTATAGAATAAACAATATTTCAAAATTTTCAACTAGCAAATTTATACCCAAGGCTTGGGCATTTTAATTGCTAGAGTTTTAAAAATGATTCATTTCCAAACTCAAACTGACCAAAAGAAAAAAAAGAAAAAAAAAGAAAAGAAAAGGAAAAATTGAAGAAATGAATATAGTCCATTGATAAATGCCTTTGTTGTAAACAGAGAAAATAGACCCTTAGTCTGCCCTGGCTCTAGTATTTAGCAGTTGGCATCTAATTAATTAGTTATCAGGGGTGGAATCCCACAGAGAAGCAATTCTCTTTTCTCCTGATTATGGATTGCATTTTGATGGTAAAATTGTTGGTTGTGCCCCTTCTTAGTGACAGATTTTGTGTGATTAATGTCTCTAGTATTATTTTGTCCTTTGTCCCCTTCACACAAAAGATGCCACAAAATCAGCATTACCGATCAAAATGTAGCTTTCAAGCACTCTCCCCAAATCACCCTCCATCCTCTTATTATGGTTGATCTTTAGCTTAGTGTATTTGAAAATTAAGAACAAAAGGAAAGACCAGAAAGGTGCTATATTTACTACTGCCAGTTCAATTTAAATTATGGCTGCATAATTCTGAGCTTCACTAGGTTTTTACACAGACAAGATCACTTGCAGTGTTCATTAAATGTATTATACTTGTTTTAACAAAATGCCATTCAACAAAACATTGTTTTCTGTAATTGACCTAAACATTTAGGCATTTAACTGTGGTTCTGTACATTGCTGTTTGTCAATGCCCTCAAGCAAACACACCTGATTAACAAACATTTGCTCAAAACAAAACAAATTAAAAACCCCAACCATTTGCTCAAATGCAGGAGTAAGATACAATTTTTATATAGTTAATATAAATATAACCTCATTATGCACTTAGCTGATAAATTTGTTAGACTGGCTTAGTTGCATGCAAGGTAAAGAGACCTATTCAAGTCACCTTAAAAGCAGTAGCTTACAGACAGACTGGCATGTTTAGGAAGCCCCTTGTTTTACTATCACAGCTTCTGTGCTCTTTGGCCTTTGTTTCATTTCCCTGTAAACTAACTTCCTCTGCTTTTGTACATTGTTCTCTGCTCCCTCCTATCTTTGCTATCCACATGGACTGTCATTATCATCTCTGGGTTATTCTCTATCAGGCTGCTCAATCTCTAAGCTTCTCGAAACCAACTGCTGAGGAGAAGATTCTTACTGGTTCACCTCACTTTGTAAAATGAGGCTGCCGTGATGAGAGGTTAGTTAACAGGATGGTGGATTTAACTGCCCTTGAGTTATGGCTCATTTTTGGTCTAATCATTTAGGTCCAAGAGGCACATCATCATGTAGAATAAAACATGGCTTCCTTAGCCAACTCTTTAGAGCTGTGTGGGTAAGAGACGTGCCCTTAGAAGAGGGATCCTAATATGGATGGTGCTATCGACTAAATATTTGGGTCCTCCTGCAAATTCATATGTTGAAGCCTGATTCCCAGTGTGATGGTATTTGGAGATGATGGGGCTTTTAGGAGATCATAAAGGTGGAGCCCTCATGAATGGGATTAGTGACCTTATGAGAAGAGACACAAGAGAACTTACTTATGTCTTTTTCTCTGCTTACTGCCATGTGAGCATTAAATGGCCATCTGCAAACTAGAAAGTGGGCCTCCCCAGACACTGGAGAACCAAGAGACTTGCTAATGGACAGGATCTGGGTTGTGAGTAAAGTATAATTGGCTTCAGCAAAACTGAGTTTTTATTAATTGAGGTAGGAAAATTGCAGGAGGTATAGAGTAGTTGAGGGGTGGTGGTTCATTAGAAGTTCAGTTTGGAATATGTTAAAGTTCAGCTGCCTGTTAAACATTCAGGTGCAAATATCTTACAGAAAGTTGGATACTTAGGTCTGGAGGTCAGGGGAGAGTTCCAGGCTGGTGATATAAATTTGGTGACCGTCAGCATACAGGTGGTAACTAAAGCCAGGAGACCAGTGAGATCACCTCAGGACTGATGTTAGTTAGTAAAGAGGGTGGGTTAGTTGATGTGGAGCACATCAATATTTAAAAGTAGAGAAATGAATGAGAAAAGGAGACAGAGAGAGTGGGTAGGAAGATGAGAGAAAAACTTGTTGATTGTGGTATCCCAAGAGACACATTTTAAGAGAATGTTCAATTGTATTGAATGCTGCTGACACATAAGGTAAGATGTAGACAAAGAAGAAAAAAGATCATTGAATTTAGTAATCTGGAGGTTATATTAGTCAGCTTGGGCTGCCGTAACAAACCCCAGACTGGGTAGATTAAACCACAGTTGTTGTTGTTTTTTTTTTTTTCTCACAGTTCTTGAGGCTAGAAGTCATAAATCAAGGTGCTGGTGGGGTTGGTTTTACCTGAGACCTCTCTCCTTGGCTTACAGATGGAGTCTACTTTCTGTGTCCTCATATAGCCTGTGTGCTCTCACACTCCTAGTAGCTCCTTATAAAGACACCAGTCACATTGGATTGGGGCCCCACCTTTCTGATCTCATTTAACCTTGATTACTTCCTTAAGGTTTTATCTCCAAATACAATCACATTGTTGGTTAGGACTTCAACATATGGATTTTGGCAGGGTCCTGCAATTCAGTCCACAAGAGAGGTCATTGATGAGTTGATAGCTATAGATTTGGTGACATGGGATTCTGTTAAAGAGGACCTGACTTGAGTGGCTTCAAGAAAGAATGGAGGAGAGAATAAGAGACAGTGGATAGAGACAGTGTCTGCAAGGAATTCTGCCATTAAGGGAAGTCTAGAAGTGGGGATGGACATGGAGAGAGAAGTGGAAGGAAGGGAGAGATTTTACATATGTGCAAATACATATATATATATATATTTATATTAATTTATTATATATATTGCTACTTATATAAAGCTAGGAAGAAAAGATACAGCTGATGTTTATCTCAGGTGAGCTGCCTCTTGTGTTGGAGAATTTTCTGCTTTTAATCTGTCTCGACACTGGAGGGACCAACAGAGCTGCTGAAGGCTACAGAGAAACTGAGATGAGGGCTGGGAGGTGAGTGGAGGATAAATGATGGGTTTTATAATTCTTTCGAGTATTTCAAATGTATGTTATTTATAGGACACTTTAAGACATTATAATATACACGTCTGTTAATTAATTTATAATGTAGCATTTATTGGTATAAACATTGCCCTTTTGCTTTTTTGTTATTGGGCATCCTAAATGATGAACATTTTTGAAATGTTTGTACAGGTTGTTTGTTACCTATAGTCACTACTACTCAAATGTAAATAATTGCCTTATGTTTAGGTGCTTAAATTGTATTCATTCATGATGGGAGAATTCCAAACTAATATTGCTGTGTGTCACTTTTTTTTTTTTTTTTTTTGCGGTAGGCGGACCTCCCACTGCTGTGGCCCCTCCCGTTGCGGAGCACAGGCTCCAGACGCACAGGCTCAGCGGCCATGGCTCATGGGCCCAGCCGCTCCGTGGCATGTGGGATCCTCCCGGACCGCGGCACAAGCCCACGTCCCCTGCATCTGCAGGCGGACTCCCAACCACTGCGCCACCAGGGAAGCCCCTGTGTGCCACTTTTTATACTACTCCGAAGGGAAGGGAAGTGTCTGCTTACCTGGAGCTGGATACTGACTGCTCTCCATGAGTGCTCCTTTCTGGATGTAAAGTGATTTTGTAACACGGTATATGAAGAAAACGATTGAATTTGGAGTCAGCAAACCCAGATCTGCATTTTACCAGACTTATAACTCTTGTTATCTTGCTATATCTTTTGCCTTCAGGTTTCGCATGTATACAACAGAGATAATGTTACACATTATTATAAATATTATAAGCCACTTCCTGGTTCTTGGCCTGGAGTCTACCAAACAATTACTCTTTCACTATCCCCAAAGCCTTTCCCCAGAGGACCCTATTCAGGTCCATCATATCTGCATCTGTATGTCCACTTTGGTCTTCTTCCTATTCTCATCGAAGTAACTTTCCTAGGTACCCCATTTCCCTCCTGGAACTGCGGTCTTGATTCTTGCAAGTTTCCTTTCTAGAGTATTTGTGTCTTGCTCATGAATTAAAGCCACGTGGCTAGAATCCTGCCATCTGCTAAGATAATTCCTGTCTTTTTCGACAGGCTCTGGTGCCTCCACTTCTGGATATTGATTTCCCCAAATTTCTCCATGGCTGTACTTCAGTCGTGTGCTCTGTCACGTTGCTCTGGTTTCCTGCTGTGGACAGTTTTGCCAGGACCAGAACTTGATGTTATATCACATTGCCTAAGTTTTCTCATCTGTGAAATGAGGCCAATAATGGTATTTATCGGATGAGAGTGAAGTGAGGTTGAGATGAATGAATCCACATAAATACCTAGTGGAATGCCTGCACAGCCATTGTTCACAGGTGCTCAATAAATAACAGTTATGCTTGCTGTGTTGCTGTTGAAGTTCTTGGGGCAGTTTTTCTGAACTTCTCACTTGAGTCACGGCATGATTTTGCCCCACTAGCAGACTTTCTGCACTATAATTTTTAAATATATATTTTCCATAGGCTTAAAATTTTTTAAATAAAAATGTAAAGTAATTATTAGATCCAGGTTGCTTTGATAAACCATCTTATTTCACTGAGTTTAAGATGTCATTGGTTTTATGACACCATTATGTTTGGTAACACTAAGAAAAAGCACTGCCCATTGAACTATGATCTTCCATTAATTTTAAGAGGCAATTAAATTTTCTGATGTCAGAGATGTTAAAATGTCAGTATGTATCTTTGGAATCTTTGGATTAACAGATATTCTTTAAAATCATTCCCTAAGCAATATTTTTAGCACTATACATACTATCCCTAGCAGTCCTCAATCCCTCCTGCAATTTAATAACCACTTGCATTCTCATGACTCCCAGCTCTCTGTGTCTGGGAAAACCCCTGTCTTTAACTTCAGAAGAGTTCTGCTCATCAACCCGCTTGACACCTCTGCATAGATACCGCCAAGACACCAGACTCAGCATGTTCAAAATTAATTCTTTCTATTTCCCTTCATTTCTGCTCCTTAGTCTCTATTGCTTATCCTGATGAATAGCAGCCCCAGGCAGTAGCTGCCCAAACCTGAAAATTAGGCCTCATCCATGACTGCATCCTGACCTTTATCCTTCCAACTCCTCAGTCTGCAGGTACTGTGGCTTCCATCTCTTTTAAATTGCTTCTAAATCACCCCGTCCACATCCTCACAGCTGCAAATTTAGTTTTGCTCCTCATTTGTCCTTCTTGGTATTTCTGGGTCTAGCCCCCTCCAGAATGCCCTGCCTTCAGTGTGGCCACCTTCTCCTATCACCCATTCCACACTGCTGCCAGCAGACTTGTCTTCCCAAGTCCCAGATATGCTCTGTTTGTGCTTCTTTATATAGAGATTCAGTGGCTCCATATTACCTTCAGCGTAAAGTCCCAAACCCTCAGCATACCCGGGCCAAGACCTTGTTTGATCTCACCCAGGCCTGCTCTAACCCCAGTCTCCTTCTCACTCATCAGCGTCCTCCCCAACACACACCCACTGCACTCCTTTCTTTAGCCATGTCAATCCCCTCACCTGGCCCAGAATGAGTTGTTTCCTCCCGTGCACTCCTTTGCAGTAGCTTCCTTTCTCTCCCATCCCTCTCCCTGCCACCTTCTCCCGTCCCCCTCTTTCCCACTTCTCCTTCCTTCGTCCCCTTTATCTTTCTCAGCTGTTGCCACTTCTAAGGAGCCTTTACCATACTTAGAGCTGAGGTAGGTGTTGCTGCTTTGTGCTTCCAGAATCTCTTATGTTTACTGTAACTGTAACTGGTACTGTATTTCTAGGTTATATTTGATTACCACTCGCCTGTCTCCCAGTACAGCTTCTTGTCGGAAGCTACTTTAGTTTTATACGTCTGTCTAACAAATCACTGCAAACTCAGTCATTTAAAATAATCAAGCATCTACTATTCTCTCTCTTGGTTCTGTGGGTTGACTGGGCTCAGCTGGAACATTCTCCCTGGAGGTCTGCTTTGGATGTAGTCAGATGACAGTTTGCGTCATGTGAAGGCTATACTGGACCAGATGTAAGATACTCCTTCCCATCTTTGGTAGTGATGGTGGCTGCTGGCTGTGAGCTCAGCTGAGTCTGTCTACCAGAGCACCTCCATATATACCATTCATGTGGCTTGGGCTTCTCTCAGCATGGCAGCAGAGTTCTTAGAAAGAGCCCTCCAAGAGTGAGCATTCCAAGAGGCCCAAGAAGAAACTTCTGGTCCCCTGAAGATCTGGACTCAGAAGTTCCAGAACGTCTGCTGTATTCTAGTGGTCAAAGCAGTCACAGAGCCCACCCAGATTTCAGGGAGAAAGAGTAGATTCCACCTACTGATGGGTGTGGCAAGATCACATTGCCACAGAACACATGGGATGAGAGATGTTACTGTGACCATCTTGGGAAACACAGTGGGATGTTAACTTTGAGCTCTGTCTTCCCAGCGTCAAGCACTGGGCCTGACACACAGTGAGTGCTAACAGTCCCCTAAACAGAATAATATGCTGATGAAAGGCATGGCCTCTGAAGCCAGATCTGCCTGGGTTGGTATCCAGGCTCTTCCACTTTCCTAGCCCTGGGATCTTTGATGAGGTGTGCCTCAACGGTCATAGTGATAAAATGCAGGTAGACTCCACCTCATAGTGGGCTCATGAGGAATAACCAGGTTAATATGCATAAAGGCCTTAGGACAGTGCCTGGCACAAGCGCCCAAAGTTAGCCACTATCACAAGGAAGAGGGAGAGGAGAAGGGCTCACTCCTGCAGTGTCCCCCCTCCTCCTGTCCTAGTTCAGACCTTCCAAGTCTGTTCTCTTCTGTTGAAAACCAGTGGGCGATACCTGGCTAAGCCCCATGTTACCATGGTGATTAAGTCCCTACATATGATACCCTATTTTGGCAACCTAGAATATTCCTCTAGTGACATACATAATACTGCCAAATGTCTTGAGATTTGTTCAGTGCATGCTATATTTTTATTATCTACGTCCTTGTTTCGAAGTACTCAACTTCGAACTTCCTCAGGGGCTAAGATCCTATCTTATGCTGTCTGTGCACGACTGCCTTAGAGTCTATCACGGTGCCAGAGATACACCAGGCATGGAGTAGAGACTTGTAATTAACATCTCATATTATTGACATGCTGCTAATTAAAGAGCATTTATAAAGAAAATTCTACTTATCCCAATTTAGTAAAAAGTTAGTTCTTGGGATTTTCCAAGAGAAAAAGAGGTCATGGGACATCACCCCTAAGGAAAGCCAGAGTCATGTGTTCAGTTCTGTTTCCATGGTCTCCAAGAGAGGCGCGTCTCCTTGCTGGTATCCCTGCTCACATCTGGGCTCCTGTGTTGGCTCTTTAGCGAGAGAGTCCATGAGTGGAAACATGTAGTGTTTGGCAATAAAAGGTTGCCCCCTGAAATGGCACTCAACCTCAGCTGGATATCTTTCAAATAACTTGTGCATGAACATTTTGTTAAACTCAGTTTCTCTAGGAGTTGTAAACACCCTGAAATTGTATGCTAGATTTTATGTGCATGTGTAAAAACATATTTCTTCAGAGAAATCCCATGGTTTTCATGAGATTCTCCTTAGTGATTCCTAAGAAAGAAAAAGTTAGGAACCACTGGTTATGAAAACATGGGCAGAATCCACAGATCCTTGACACATCCTGGAAGTTGTTTTCATCTGACCAAAACTTTAATGGTGTATTTACTTACTACTTCCCTTGCCTTTAGCATAAAACTGGAGGGCAGCATTTACAAAAATCCCATAAAATCCATTAGTGGTATTTCCCTATCCTAGTGGTCTGGACTGTGGTAAACAGGAATTTATTGCAGTATAATATTGGTCTAAAATTAAGACCTTGGGAATTTATGGGTAGAGTGTATGTCTCTGACTATATACTTCTCTTTAAAAGAATGTGAGGACATAAAAATATTAAGAGAGACAACTCCAGATCATATCAATTAAAAAGAAATTTATTTTCTTCCAATACAAACACACACATAAACACACACACACATATACAGCCTTTTTTCCTAAAATATATATTCTCTGATAAAGTGCCACAGAATTATTCATTATGTTTTTAAAGTGTTCTCAGTATATGTGATTTACAGGGAGACAGATTTATTTAAAAATGATCAGAGGCCCATAGATTCTGTTAATTCAGAGAAAACCTTGTAATTACTTACCAGAGAAGCCTATCTGTATTATCTTCAGAGGCAGAATTCCTGGGGATTTTAATCTTTAGGCAGCTTCTCTGGTTCAGGAACCAAATATAATTGCAAGTCAGTTCCCAAGTGTTTCCTTGTAATTAAGACCCACTATTTAT
The DNA here is from genome assembly GCF_003676395.1 of Aethalodelphis obliquidens. NCBI lineage: Eukaryota > Metazoa > Chordata > Mammalia > Artiodactyla > Delphinidae > Aethalodelphis > Aethalodelphis obliquidens. Next base: position 10,859,863 of record NW_020837965.1, on the reverse strand, counting down.
AATAATAGCAGTGAAAATTATAATAGTAGCTTTTTATTGAGCACCTGCTATGTGCCAGGTTCAATGCTAAACATCTCAGTATTATATGCAATCCTTTCTATATGCCATAATATCATTCAGCAATTGCTTCCTCAGACTTAGGCAAGAATGGCATTGAATTTCCTTCTTTTTAACAGAAGTTGATTACTGGTATAATAAAACACACACACATCTATGGTAGTGTCTCCAATGGATAGTTGAATCCTCCAGGTGGTATGGTGATTTTCTCCAGGACTCTTATTTTCTTAACTTTTATTGAGTATCTACTGTCTTTTAGACATGGTGCTGGGTTCTAGATTATGAAAGCGAGTAAGATAGGCATTGTTCCCACACTCAAGTAGCTTATATTCTAATTGGGGTAAAACACAGCATGTAACATGAGTGTGAATTTATGGACAAGTTGGACATTTCAAGCTGTGAGGCTAGGTCAAAGTTATTGTATGCTGCTCTTCAATGGACAAGAACAAATGGAGTTGTTTTCTTTGAACTCCACCACTTTTGGAGAATGTGTTGTCATTTCTTTTATTAGGTATGTGAGAAATTCAAATTCAAATTAGTGCATCCTAATTGGTTCCCACTGCTGAGTAAATGCTTGTAAAGTTCATAGGGAGTATTGTTACACATTAGATCCTGGGGTTCACTGTGAATGAGAAGCAGAAAAAGGGCCTGTAATTTTGAGTTAATCTTGCTGGCTTGGTGATAGCTGTGGTCATGGTAGGCCAGAGTTCCTTTTGCTGCAACAAAAGACTGTTTTTTCTGAAAACATGACTGCTCCTTTTCTAAACATTTCTTACTCAAAACAACATATATGTTGGAGTTAGGCCTGAGGGAAAAAAATTAACACATAAGTAGGTGATAGCAAAGAGACTGATGGTAAGCCTAGAGCTGTTTCTCAGATTGAAGCTTTGAAACTACCTCCTTAAAATTACCCTGGGTCCTTGCTAAAAATGTAGATTTTGATGTCCCACCTAAAATCTCAATTCCAATTGCAGAGATTCATAATCCAAAATATGCATTTTCATTATAGGAGTGGCTTCCCAGACTAGGGAAAATGAGGACATATCCCTGAAAGATTCAGCATGGTGGCATGGAAACCTCATCTTACAAAGTTCCAGGAGAACTAAGTATTCAGCCCCACATAGGCAGCAAACTAGCAGGATGTCTTTAGGCTGAATCATTTCAATTATCTGGCTTCGGTTTCTCAGTCCTCTCCCCCTGCCTCCTCCTCCAACCATCCCCATTAAGTTGTATCAAAACATGACACTCTGATAAAGAAAGATGAGTAATTAGGCAGCATTTTTCACAAACACAGTGTCAGATGAGGAAAGATTCTTCAGCCAATCAATTAGCATTCAGTGAACACATCATGTGGGAGATGTGAGAAATGGATAAGACAAGGTCAGTGTTTTCAAGAGCTTACCATCTGCTTTTTGAAAATAAATTTCATTGAAGCCAAGATAAATAATAGAATGCTGAAATGGTTAATACACACAAGCACTATATGAGATCAGAGTCAGTCCTCAGCAACGGTTGTTCAAAATGACATCATCAAGGCAGACTTCAAATGAATTAACTGGGTTTAAACTGTTGGAAAGTTCTAATTAGATATTCTATACAAAAGTCCAGGAAGCTGTGATTTGGTTCTCAAAAGAGAAAAACAAAATAAATGTAGTGTGGAAAGAGCACTCTTAAGTCAGTAGGCCACAGTCTACTAGCTGTAGAAATCTTGAAAGATTATTACTCTAACCTGCCTGGTCATTATGTCTGTTAATGGTAAACTATACCTATGACATTTTACCTGGAAGAATCTGTCCTTGGTTGCTGACTGTGAGAAAGTCAATATTTACTGCTAGGCAACTAGCAGCAGAAAAGAATAGGAAGGTGTGGTCTACAGACCACTCAGGGCACAGACGGTGGCGGAAGTCAGGGAGAGGATCCATCCTGGCCTCCCAGGAAGGCCTTCGAGTGCCAAGATTTCACCCCAAATCATTGCCTATTCCTCTGGATTATGCTGCAGAAGCTGAATTGCCAAATGCCACCACTGACTACCTGGAATGAGTCCCTCTGAAGAAGTCTGAGAAACTCACATGGGAAAGTATACTCAGGCAGAGCAGAGGGTAGATCATGGGGTAAACCATCTGTTGTCCAAAGGGCTAGGGTTTTCCAAACAGGGGGCAACTGATTTTGCAATAGAGACTAAAAGAAGCCTAGAAGAAGGCAGCATTTTCAGAGCTTGCTGTGAAAACAAATACTTAAGCAAAATTGGAAACTGGGGGTATCTATACGAGGGAACCTCCTGTAAGATGCTTAATTCCTAGGATACCTAGCATCTGCTTTTGGATGTTCACTTCTTCCTCCCTTCTCTGGTTTCTAACAAGGAAAGATTTTCCCTAAACGTTCCTGGCCTCTTGAGCCACTCACTCCCTTACTCTTCCTCCAGAGAAGGGAAGGAGTTGTCAAGATGCTGAGCTGGAGTAAGGAAATCCATAAGTACAGAATAGCCCCCTCCCTCTCTTCCTCTCGACAATTAGCCTGCTCACAAGAGGATGCATTCGGCCTGGTCCTTATGCTCCACGTTTGACAGGGACAGACCCCCGATGTCAGGAAGCTTGTGGTTGTTCAGTGCTGCCAGGGCTTGGGGGTGTAAGGCTCATTCTGGGGTTCACTGATAGGAAATCCACTGTGATCCCATCTCTAAGCCACATCCTCCAATCTAATTTTTGTCAGCATAAAGCAGCTATTTTGATCTCCACATGCCTGACTTCCTTGTTTATCTCAATTGTTTCAAAATTGGGCAGGAAAAATATTATTTACTGGGCCACAGCTAACTTGCCATATAGGAAAAGTTATGTTTCACATATAATTTTATGTTATTTTACTCATTTTTATTGTAATTCACTGAGGTGGGATGCACGGGCAATAAACCATGTCAAGGTGTTGCAATTCTGGCCTCACATCTCTCTGTCCACTGACTCCTGTGCAGAGGGCAGCTTCCTACTAGGAGTTAGTGGTGGTCCTTGGCCAAGCTGAGAGAGGTACGGTAAAGAAGCAATAATTCATGGTCAATGGTTCATGAAGTTTGTAAGCTAAAACCTCTCCTTTCCCATGTATACCAGGAGAAGGTAAACTTGAGGGAGGGAGAGGGAAGGCATTGGGGTTTCTGTAGTGTCTGTACCTTGGAAGGTTTTGAAAAGTTTTGAGAAAAGAATCAACACTGTGTACATTTATTCTAACATCTCCAGAAATTTAAAAATAAACTTAGCTTTGGGTTTTCAGGAATGGTAACCGTTACAGGGCATTGCCATCTTTGCTTGCCTAGTTTCCCAGCTTCCACGACAATTTATAACCACGTTGCTACCATCTAAGAGAATTCCAATAAAAATCTGGTTTGAGTGCAGAACTTCAAAGGTTGAGAGGGCTGATCTACTTATCTTCTGAGTGATGCAGGCCACAGGCACCTCTAAAAGTTTTTAAGGAAAAAGAGGACTCAAGATGAAATCCTGACAACTTCCATGTGAATTAGGGTACTTCACTATAATAGACTGAGTCATGGATTTGGAATTATTCCTTGATGAGTTGAAATCCCAGCTCAGCCACTAGGTAAGTATATAAGCCTGAGCAGCTTCCTTAACTAACCTCAGCTTTACTACTTTTTTAAATCTGTCAGATTGGAATAGCATTATCTCTTATAGGAAAATAGTCCACGTGAAAGTGAATTGCATGTATAAATCCTCAATACATATTAGTTAAATAAGACACCAGAAAGAGTCACTGAAGATTCTTCTCAGACCTGGAAGAGTCTTTAGTGACCATCCTGTCCTTCATCTCAAGGGACAGAAGATGGATAACAGTGATGGGGTCTGAGGTTTTATAGCATTATAGAGATTCAGTCCTGGAAGTTATTAATACTTGACAATATTTACTACAATGCCCTCATTTAAGAATCTTAGGTCCACAGATATTAAGCAACTTCTGGTAGTCACACAAATCAGAAAGTCTGGAATTGGGCTGAGACACCAGAATATTCCATCCTAGTTAATGCTTTCCCATGATTTTGTGCTTAAACCTTTATCCTGTGGTTAAAACAGAAGCAGAGGCAGAGGAACGTGGCATCCCTGATGAGTGAAGAAAAGTCCCAGAATTCTCTCCCCAGATTTTACCATTGCCAAAGCCAAAGTCAACACAGTGTAGAAATTCCTTTTGTAGGAGATGAGAAATGTCCCCTGATCACTCCCACCCAAGACTCTAGGATTTACAGATCAAACACTTGAATGAACATCGTTGGAAGTCAGCCAGACTATTGAATTCGCAAACAGGTTTGTCCCTAGAATGTGGATTCTTTTCTTTTATAGGATCATACTAGGGATAATTATACAATAATTTAAAGCCATTGGCCTCCATTTTATCATTAGGAAAATCAAAACAATGCACGGGATATAAGTTAACAGAGGTCTTGCCGTTTCTTAGACCGCAGGAGCTGATATATTTTCAATACAGTGTTTTAGATGAGTAGCAGAGAGACTTGTATATGACCTTTGATTCAAAATTCCTACCATGCTGGGCATTTATATTACCTTTATGTCTCTGGGAAATGTCCACAATTGTAAGACAGTTAGGTGAAACACCCTCACTTATCTGTGGGTACCAAAAGATTTATGCAGTTCCAAGGAGTCTGAGACTCAGAACCCAGAGTGTTCTCCATCACTGGAGATGGAAATAGTGATGAATGGGTGACATCACCCTAACTTCTACCAGATGCTGTATGGTGTGAACCCAATTGTCAGACTCTTCTCTCGGTGCCTCTTGGGATTTGAAACCATCAGGTTCTAAATTTCACCTATCTTGTTTTTTCTGTCTGATCCATAATCCTGATAGAATAGTCCACAATCTGGCAGGAAGAGGCAAGAAGCCACATACCCAAGCTAAGTGCTACAAACGTTTTCTCACTATACTCTCTGGCCAACTGCAATGGAATGTTGTCAAATTCTGTCATTCAATCCCCTGTATTTGCTTATACTCACAATAAGTAGACTTCCATTTTTTTCCAGGCTTTGATCATTTTCACATTATGATGAACTGTGACAGGAATACCAGACAATCAGATTTCAAACCTGTCAGCCCACAACATTTTATTTCCAATCTATGATCCTTTTACCAGCTCTTCCCACTTCTGGGTGTCAGGCAGGTGATGCATCTATTGACTGAGCATGAGTTCCCTGGAGGTACCATTTAGTTCTTTGTTAAAGCATGGCTCTCATCTCTTTTGGGTTCCTGGGCAAGTGTCTGTCTGTGTTAGGTTTTGTTTTGTTTTGTGTGTGTGTGTGTGTGTGTGTGTGTGTATGTGTGTGTGAAGTGGAAAAATAACAGTACTAAGCCTGCCTGTTCAGGAAAGAGCAACTGCCAACTCATCCTCGGAGAAAAGCAGATCTCAGGAGAAAATTGTCCTTGGATTCAGTGGTCATCATTGGGAGCATCTCAGATTTTCAAAGCTTCACAAGATCAAAATGTCACAGCATGATTCTATGTTGTACACACACAGATGATGATTTCCACCTACCAAAACACAGGATAAGCAATATTATCTAAGTGTACTTGCTACAGTTTCATCCCAAATGAAGATTTAAAAAAAAAACACTTGTGTGTATGTGTGTGTGAATTAAGCCATTCTAAATGATGGTAAGACCAACGTCTCCAGTATACACTGGAAATTTCTTGACATTTGAATTTTGTAAATAAGAAAAATGAGAGATTTAGAGATTAATATATAGCAGCCAACTTCAAATTGTGTGCATTAAAGACATTAGGAGAGTAAACAACTGACATGTACTACCACTAATATTTCCTAAAGATGGGACTTTTTTTTTCTTTTTTAAAAAATTATTTATTTATTTAAATTTTTATTTTATATTGGAGCATAGTTATTTAACTATGTTGTGTTAGTTTCAGGTATACAGCAAAGTGATTCAGTTACACGTATACATGTATCTGGTACATATATACAATGGAATATTACTCAGCCACTAAAAAGAATGAAATAATCCCATTTGCAGCAACATGGATGGACCTGGAGATTATCATACTAAGTGCAGTAAGTCAGACAGAGAACAACAAATATCATATGATATTGCTTATATGTGGAATCTAAAAAAAAAAAAAAAGATGGGACATTTTTATACCAAAAATGGTAGGAAATACACAATAATAATTGTTTAAAGTAAATGCATTTGACTTTCTGAACACTGTTTTCATTTTGTCAGGGATGGCTTAAAATTTAGACATAGACCACAAGCAGACCTATGCTTCAGAAACACTATATATTTTCTCCATTCATGACAAAACTAAATTTCCACCCTCAAAATTGAAACCAAAACAACATTTAGAGAATGACCATTTTCACCTCTCCTGATTCAAGGGAAGTTATGCAATGACATTTGCGATTACTTTAATTAGCTAGTAAAACACATTTGACTCTAAAGGTATCATTAAAAATTCCCCTTTGTAGTCTAATCTAGTTTCAGAGCCTACACTCACTTTTCTGAGTTCTCTTTCCTCTCACAAATATGTTTTTTTTTGAAAAATGAACTTGTTTGGCTTAGAAAAATAAGAGAATACCTGATCAGTTCTTACTCTTTCTACTTAAAAACAGGTTTATTTTCTGGGGAGCAGGGACCAATGTATTCCAAATTTGTTCTTCTTTCCTCCAAGGGAATGTAAATTTGGTGTCTAAACAATGTGGCCAGGCTAAGGGGAAACTTGCAGCTAGAACTGAGCCCAGTGCTTTGAAAATTCCCTCCTCCTTGGTTTTCTCCTGCATCAGCTGGCATTATTAGGGACAGAGCTCCTGATCTTTCAGGAATTATAGGACCCAAAGGACTGCAGGCAATTTCTTTGACTAGTAGAACCTCTTTATAGTTTCATAACTGGGACCTGTTCTTTAAAAAAAAAAAAAAAAATCATGTTTTGCACTTTTGCAGTGGTTTCATTTGGCAGAAAATAGTTCTTCCAGATTTGTTACAAATTACCCATGGAGATAAACAGATTGAGGGCATTTTATTTGAAATGCTACTTTTCAAGTTTCTCAGCTTGGGCTGGTGCTTGTAGGAGACAAGGTAGCTAAATAAAAGTTTGAGAAATGGATGTACAGGCCAAGACCCTAGGAGGTTTAAACATTTAAAAAAATGTTTTTAGTATTCTCATATCCAGTTCATTTAAAATACTGCCATTGGATCCAAACATTTGTGGTGAATTCTCTTATAAATGCATCAGACAATGTGAAATTTCAAGCTTTTCATTTGAAATTTAAAAAAAGGCTAAAATCAGGAGTGATAAAGTACATTCTCACACACCAGGATTATCATTTTTATATCACATTTGCTCTTCATTAGAAAACAAGCTATCTTAGCCAATAAAATAGTTCATGGTTAACCCTTGCCTCTGTTTGTCCTTTGATTTTTTTGTGGGATTTTTGAGATCTTGAGTGATTTCAGTCTTTCAATTTCCTCAAATTATCAAGGAATTGAGTCACACATCAAGGACCCAAGTAAAACCCTGTGCTTCTGTTGTAACTTAGCATTGTAATGGTAACGAAGGGAGAAGGTGGATAGAGATAAAATATGGAATTTCAGAACCCAGACATCACAGCCCAAATTACACAAACATCTCTAAGTTAACATACTCTCCTTTTTTGTTAGTAAATGCTTCACCCCTCCTTTGCATTTACTCTATTCATGGTGCAGATAGTTGAAGGTAAAATATTGTGCAAGTCATCATGTCGGCTGCCCAAGGCATCTCTGTTCTTGGGAATAAACTTCGTAATTTTAATACTGACAGTGGGCATGTATCGAGTGCTTTTATGGTACCTGGCACTTACTCAATTCTTTGTATGCATAAAATAAATTAATCCTCACAATTCTATTATCAATAGTTCCATTTTACAGATGAGGAAACTGAAGTTCAGAGAAATGAATATCATGTGGGTATCCTCCACCCAGGAGGTAGACCAGAAGAGACTTTGAAATATATACTTTTGACTTTTATGCTCAAGTTGAGGTCGGAAGAAGTTGCCTGTCTCAGAAAATATATATACTGACACCAGTTTTTCCATTTATATTTCTGAAGGCTTCTAGGAGCATGGAGATGAGTGGGAAAATATAGCGAGCAAGGTAGGCAGAGAGAACTATGGCCTCAGCGCTCTACATGCTCTGCCTCCCTTCCAGCGCCTCCCAGATAGACAACTCATCTCCCACACATTTTTTCAGACTGGTCTCAGGCTAGCATCGTTCAGGAGAACTCCCTGTCTCATCAACTCAACCCTCGCTACTCTGCACCTGCCTTGTTTGAACCATAGTCTCAAACTATACTTGGTGTGTGGCTTCAGAAACAGCTTCTTGTTTAGTTTACATCACTTCTAATTTGCAGTCAGAAAATATGTTCCTTAAGAGTAGATGTCAGGGCTTCCCTGGTGGCACAGTGGTTGAGAGTCCGCCTGCCGATGCAGGGGCCATGGGTTCGTGCCCCGGTCCGGGAGGAGCCAAATGCCGCGGAGCGGCTGGGCCCGTGAGCCATGGCCGCTGAGCCTGCGCGTCCGGAGCCTGTGCTCCGCAACGGGAGAGACCACAACAGTGAGAGGCCCGCGTACCACAAAGAAAAAAAAAAAAGAGTAGTTCTATTTCCGTTGCCTTCGCCTGCCCCCAACCACTCTCCCCAATGCTTAACCCTGGACTTAGAGCAGTAATTGTGAAATACGTACTTTCTTCTGTGTGATTATTCTAGGTCCCAGCCGAAAGGAATGAGTTTGAGTTCTGGCAAAATGAATATGTGCTATAATTTAATTTTTCCATTGGAAGTGTAAGGAAATAACACATCTTAGATGATCTTTCAGAAAAAACAGGCAATGTTCTGGCTTTTTGTGGAAACTCTGCAAAAGGCAGAATACTCTCCACCCAACAAAGAATGAAGAGGCACCTGTTTTTTTGGAACAGTTTTCTTATTCAGAAACCTATTGAAAAACAACTTGTACAAAGTCATTAAGTCAACACGAATTGAAGGTTTTCAAAACTTCTGGGCTTAGGCCTATCACTTTGTGAATTTAGAAAATTCATTACCATTTTTAATCTTCTTTTATGTGAAAAATCCAGGCAAATTTAATCAACTTTCTCCCTTTGTCTCCCCCTGGCCCACTACTAAAAAGAGAATTTTTTTTTTTAATTAAAAGAAAAGAAAAGAAAACACTCCTTGCTACCAGTTTCTGAGCCAACAGAATACTCAAACAAAGAATATCAGTATTATGAAATACTAAAAAAGGGGTTTTACATTCTGGGATGAGTGTTAAAGCTTCTGCTTTACTTCTAAATAAAGTTGAGCCAGGACTCATGTAATTAATCTGCTGAGTTTCCTGAAGATATCCTCTACTATCTGGGGAAAAAAAGTATTTCCTCTATCAAAAGCATTTTTAGTAGCTCTTCTAGTGAAAACAGAATGGTCAGTTTTATTTCCCAGTCCAATGTGCCAAGATTGCTGGGAAAGTTTTTTTCTCATTGTTTCAGCATTAAGTCAACATTTGAAAAATGGATACTTTTTTTTTTTAATTCAAAGGATTAATATTCAGGTCATGGGTAATAGAAATCTCACCAGCTTTGGTGCATTGGGCTTATGAAATTGAAACAAGTGGCTCTATTCATTATTAATAAAAATATATAGATGTGTTTAAACTAAATATCAAAGTCCTGGTTGAGTTTTAGGGACCAAGTGACTCTGTGATATAAGGCCCCCTTGCTGCCCTTTTATGATTTTCTGCAAAGCTCTTCACACAATTTATAGCCTTGTAATCAGTGGGGTCCTATAGATCAAGGTGTAAGGAGGGTAAAATATGTTTTGTTAAACAAAAATTGTGAAACACTCCATTGTGGCGTGTAAATTATTATTTCTTCCCTACTTTTCTGCTTTCAGATTTATAGCATTTATCTGACACTGTTTTTGTATAGAAGAAAAATCCAGTTATTTACATGTATTTAAAAGAGAGCCGTGGTGTAAAAATATCTTCACTGAGTTATTAAACCCTTGAACCCAACAGTACAGTCGTCTCTGAGGGATGTGGTGTCTGTTAGTTGTTAGTACATTAAAAAGAAGTATCTCCACAATGTATTTGTATAGGAATTAGCAAGGTAATGGGCACGTTTGTTAAATGCATCACAGAACTAAATAGTTAACTTATTTTTATTGCAAAGAAAACTGGACAGGACAAACAACAAACTTTTCACTTGTGAACCTATTATTTTAAAATAGGAAAACAATGTTTCCATATTTGTCAAACCTTATTTGGATTCACTGAAAATCAGGTAAATTATTTGCCCAGTGCTCTACATTATTGGATCCAAATGTTTGGAAATGTGATTAATTTTAGGCTTTGCATATATAAATCATAAAATACATGAAAAGAGTATTTTCTTGTTAATCCAACATTCTGGATCTCTTCCTAACATGGGATGCTGTATTGACATTAACTTGAATGGGTGTCACTGGTTGGGAGTTAGATAAGAAATGGGAAAGGGGAAATTGGCAAAGAGATCTTCATTGTCATGAATTAATATTTAAGAGATGGTTATGAAGAGACAAGTCTGTCAGAGTGTGAGAGGACTAACACTAAAAAGAAAGTATTTTCAATTACTTCAGAATTATTTCACATTATTAATTAATAGTAATACTACATACATCAAAATATCCTTTGTTAAGTCTGTCTTCTCTGTTAGGCTAAGTACCTTACTTGCATTATCTCATTTAATCCTAGTAAATAATTCTATAAAACAAATATTATTCTCCCATTTTGCAGTGAACAAACGAAGTCTTATATTTCTATAAATCATTCTCCATAGGTTTGCTTCTTTTTTTCTTTTTAAATTTTTAATTTACTTTTACTCTTTAAATTGAAGTGTAGTTGATTTACAATATTATATTAGTTTCCAGTGTACAGCATAGTGATTCATTTTTATAGATTATACTCCACTTAAAGTTATTACAAAATAATGGCTATATTTCCCTGTGCTGTACAATATAACCTTATTGGTTATCTATTTGCTTCTTAATAGTTTGTATCTCCTAATTCCATACCCTTATTTTGCCTCTCCCCTTTCCCTCTCCTCACTGTATCCAGTAGTTTTGTTTTCTATATCTGTGAGCCTGTCTAAAAGCATAGACGTTGCAATAAATGATGCTGGACATCCACATGCAAAAAATAATGAATCTAGTCACAGACCTTACACTTCTCACAAAAATCAATTCAAAATAGATCATAACCTGCTGTATTTCCATAGTGTAGTGGTTATCACGTTCGCCTCACACGCGAAAGTTCCCTGGTTCGAAACCGGGCGGAAACAAAATAGATCATAGATATAAATGTAAAATGTAAAACTATAAAATTCCTAGAAAATAACATTGGAGAAAATTTAGGTGACCTTGGGTTTGGTGATGACTTTTTAGATACAAAACTAAAAGCATGATTTATGAAAGAAATAATAGATAAGTTGAACCATTTTTAAAAAACTTTTATTGGAGTATAGTTGATTTACAATGTTGTGTTAGTTTCAGGTGTAGGTGTGCTTCTGAATGGAGAAGGCCAGAACTGCCCCTCGTCAGAGCCTGAGTTGTTCATTGTCGTCCTGCCACAGCTTTGGCCTCTGAACTTCATCTCCACATGATCCTGTTGTTTGGCATTTTTTCCAAATTTTTCTAATAAACGAAACTGGTTTAACTTTTGTTGTTGCTTCTAGAAATTCACTTAAGAGTCTTTACATTTTTCAATGGAACAATTCTTGTTAATATTTAACATTAGTGTCCCTTCTTTTCAGAAGATAAGTGGGGGTCAAGCTTTCCAAAATTTATGTGAGTTCAGTTAAATTATTCTTGAAAGTAAATTGGAGCAAAGTGGAATCTCTGGTTAATTTTACAAGATAAGGCAGGAAGGGGCTTTGGATCAATCAAGTATTTGCTCTTCTTCAGTTCCAGTCATTGTGCTGGGCAATTTATTTAAACTTCAGAAAAAGCTGGTTAGAATGGCTACGTGAATCCCATTCAAGAGAAAACTTAGATTCAGAAAAATAGGCTTGAAGCTGCCTACATGAGGCTAAACCAAGATCATCTGATAGTGGGGCCCCTTCTGTCTCATGTTCTCCTTCAAAGCAAACCCAAAGACACGTATATCTTAGATTATTTATCTTTTTGTCCCTTGGGCCTTTTCAATGTCTTGTCAATCCACTCAGTACTTCAAGCATTGCAATCTTGCTTTCTTAATAGATGAGGCAAATACCAAGAGTTTATTACATGGGAAGGATAATAATGATTGATAACATTAGTATTCAGGAATTGATTTCACAAAACTAATATACTTTTTCCTTTTGGTTGAAAAGTTATTAGAAATCTAAAGGCCTTGCTGAACAAAATGTTGGAAAGATAGAAGTGTTTTTATAATTAAGCCATAGTGCTTTGATTTTATGTTAAATAGTTTAGTGAAAACTGAAATGCAATATGTACCAAAATGAATCTTTTTTCCCAGTACTATAGCCTATCATATTTCATGTCTGTTTAACTTTGAGACATTGAAAGAAAATGAACAGAAATGCAAATATACTCCGTAATGATTATGTTTTTCTTTTTCTCCATATATTCTCTGCCTCTCCATAAAGACAACATAATTTCATTAATTAACACAAATGGTCATAAAACACACCACTTGCCAGTGTTATTCCCATTTAATGTTTCTATAATGTTGTGTAATGTGAAATTTTTGCACAGCAATACTCAGCCAGGACTGTCAACAGCTGAATTACCATGTGTTGGCAGTATCTGTTAAAACTCGATCAGTGTACATCCTGTGAATAAGATGTGTGAAGCATGTAATAAAAGAAAGATGACCTATCCTAGATAAAACACATTTACTTCTCACTTCTGCTGTTAGTAATAGAATTTAGCCTATCTTACAGTAATTTAAATCAGTGCCCTAAGGCACTGAATAATTAGGTATTTCCCTACCTCGTAACAAAAGGCCCTGACATATTTTTCTTCTGTTCGTTCTGTGCCTTTTGCTATTTTATCTTTTTTGTTAAAAAAAAAAAAAAAAAAAAAAAAAAACCTTAAAAGGGGATAGAATGAAATGGTTTGGTTCATATAAAGCTTATAGAAGCCATTTATGAAATCATTGTCCCCAGAGTTAGCATGAATCCTGTTTACCTCAAATATCATTACCCTCTTTGCCAGGAACACTGACAAGCTGAATAAATATATAAAGGGGGAATCTTGGAAGTGGGTAGACAGACTGGTGACTCATGAAGGGGTCAGAGCCTTTGCTATTTTCTTAGAAACAGATCTCTTTCCCTGGCTGCCATGGGGAGGAAGTGATGATGGAGAACGGTCAGTTCCAGAGCGATGTGGTGGAGGCAGCTGGAAGGTCAAGGGTTAAACATGTGCTATCTCAGCTATGCTGGGTGCAATAACAACATCAGGCACCAGAGAATGATCTATCAGGGCAATTAGTCAAACAGGCCTTGTGGTAGCCCAGATAGGTCTGGCTCTGTTTGCATCTGTTTATCAGTCTGAGATAAGAATCCTGTGAACCTTTTTGTTACCTTGAGAAAGTAGACACCTGGAAGGTAAACATAAGACAGCAGTATCTTTAAAAATTGATTTTGAAAAATGACTACAGCTCCTAGATAGGATTAAATAATCTTTATTTCTGGCTGTTAAGAAGAAGATGAAAAAGAATTTCTTTGCTTGTTTTTTTTCACCTACTTCTTAGTCTATTATCCCAAGAGCAGACATTACAGAATTGGACTTCTTTTGATCAGATATGGAACTTGGCCCAGAAACCCTAGGAAGTGGGGAAGATAATTTAGATTACTGTGGTTTTTCTTTTTTCCCCAAGATTTTCCTGTAAATGCCACGCTTTGCTGTAGTTCATAAACTGACCTAAGCAATTAAAACATTTTTCTGTCTTTGTTCACATTGGTCTGATTTCTCATCTGATTTCAAACTCCTAAAGGACACTGACAAAATCTTTCTTTTGTCCTGATGTGATCATACCAAGTCACACAAGAGTCAGAAACTTTTGAAGGGGATTTCATAAGAACTATCTTATGAAATTGATCTGTAAATTTAATTGTAGTAAAAAACAGAATTGGAACTTTTCCAGGTGATAGTGAAGATTTATTTTGAACAACAATTTGCTATGCCCTGAATATGCATAGTCACACCTCTGTACCTTTGTTCATGTGTTTCCCTGTGACTACAATATATTCTATTTCTGTCCACATTGCAGTGAAACTGGATTCTCCCCAAAGCATATCCAGAAGAGGAACATGCCTAGGTCTTCAACAGCAGCAAGACAATTGATGGGGGATTTTTGTACATCTTTCCTAACCCAATTTGGACTTAATTTATGATCTAATGGTCCCATCTGGTGTTACAATTTCTGGTTATCTTCAGATCTAGTTTCTTAAGTAGTACCCACATTCCATTTTTCCAGGACAGCAAAGCATACTTGAATAAGAAGAGATTCTTTCTTCCAACTTCTCATTTATCCTGCCCTAAGAAAAGTCAAGCCTAGGAGTTAGCTACCCAGATGTGTGCAAGAACCATTTTTATTTCTGTGACAGAAGCTATCTATGTGACTTCGGGGAATTTATTTAATCTCTCTGAACTGCACTTGTTCTCCATGTATAAATTGAGGATAAAGGTAGGACCTATTTCATGGGGTTCTTGTGTGGAATCAATGAAAATGCATGCAGGGATGCCTCACATGGTGCTTAGAATACAGGAAGCACTGTATAAATGGCCCTGCTGTACCCACCATGCAGTACCTGTTTAGCAGATCCATTGACCTAGAGGTAGATGAACTGCCTTATGCTGTGGATATTCTAAACCCAAATTTACACTATGGCAAAAATAACATGGTTTCTATAATAATTAAGATTATTTTACCAGATTAAAATTTTAAAACTTTTTCTAATAAACATTACCTTTAGACCATTTTTAGGTTTATAGGAAAACTGAGTAGAAGGTAAAGAGATTTCCCATAAGCCCCCTGCCCCTATACATGCATAGCTTCCTCCATTATCAACATCTCCTACCAGAGTGGTACATTTGTTACAACTGATGAGCCTACACTGACACATCATTATCACCCAGAGTCCATAGTTTATGTTAAAGTTCACTCCTGATTAAATTTTTAGAGTGTTGAGTACAATCTCAGTGGTATCTAGCCATTGATTCAATTATTTATTATTGTTTCTATTTAGCAAATTTACTTTTCCCTAAACTGTGACATTTATTGTGCTAATAAGATATGATCTAGGTCTATAAGGGGTTTATAATCTAGCATTTATCATTTTTATCTAAAATCTATTATGTTTAATTCATTTCTGTAAAGGGCATGTTATTCTACCACCCATGTGGAACACACTTCTACCAGACCTGTGTCTTATAATTGCACTTACAAGGACTATGACACAGAGGTTTCTGCCAAAATATAAAAGAATGTGTTTTCTGAACCTTACTATTCATCCCTACAGTAAAAGTGGAAGAAGGCAATTTAACTCACAACTCTGATAATTTGTCATTGCAAAGCATTTTAAATAAGACCCTTCAAAAGATCATCTAGAAGATGCTTGTCTTCATTTGTAAGTTATTATTAGATTCTGAGAATACATCAAAGGCCAGCTACAACGCTGTCTGCTTTAGCACAGAATTTGGGATAATCAGATCTGTTTCGGCCCTCAGATTTTCATTCAGAGTTATTTTTTCCAGAACAGGCCCCATTATGAAATTGTGTGCTGTCAGCTTCACTCTGGATATAATAAGAACCCTGCAGACACTGAGGAAGTGAGTCTGGGCAAGGACAGGGCACCTGTGTGGATAGACAGTAGTTTTCAGGTCTGAACCTGAGTTAGCCAGGCCAAACTGGGCAAGTCTTCCATCCACAGGAGATCTGGTACCTGTCTTTTGGGAAGTGGGGTAGGAGTGGGGCAGATAGAATATAGGGTTGGGGAGCACAGGGTCAACACAGTGAGATCACAGCTTCCCTCACCCTCTTTCTCAGTGGTCCCCAATGTGACACACTTCCTTCTACCATGAGCTCTTTGACATATTCCTCTGAGTCTGCAAAGCAAGCCTTCCCTTTCACTTGGTTAAATAACTCTCTTTTTCAATTCTCATTAATTAAAGAGGACTCTCTTGATCTTCAGACTAAATCTGGGATTCTTGTGTTGTTCCATAGTTTGTTATGGTATATTAATATGATTATTTAATGAATTCTTGTTTCATCCGGTAGAGTTGAAGTTCTCATGGCCCAGGTCTTAAGTCTCCTTGGCTTGGTGTCACAAATACTTGGCATGTTGAAGATGCTCAATAAATGCTTATGGAATGAATTAAAGAAGATAGATCTAGTAGCATTAACAGAAAAAAGAATTACAAGTCATTAAATACTTACATTGACTTTTTCTAGTTATGTAAAATGTTACGTGATTTAACTAGATCTTAGAAATTTCAGGAATTTTGGATACAGTATCAAATGAAATGAAAATGAATAAATTTTATTTCAGAAGAGTGACTCTACTTGTGATTACAATACTAATCTAATTAATAACTAGTCAATAAGGTTAAAACCAATTTAAGCAGTAGTACTTATTCTTTTCATCATAAAAGTTTAATTATCTGGCTTTCCCACTATGGAGACAAACATGGAGTTTCCTTAAAAAACAAAAAATAGAGTTACCATATGATCCTGCAATCCCACTCCTGTTATCCAGAGAAAAACATGGTCCGAAAGGATATATGCACCCCAATGTTCATTGCATCACTGTTTACAATAGTCAAGACATGGAAGCAACTTAAATGTCCATTGACAGAGGAATGGATAAAGGAGATGTGGTACATATATATAATGAACTATTACTCAGTCATTAAAAAGAGTGAAATGATGCCATTTGCAACAACAAGGATAAACCTAGAGATTGTCATACTGAGTGAAGTAAGTCAGACAAAACGAAATATTGTATGATATTGCTTATATGTGGAATCTAAAAAAATTATATAAATGAACTTATTTACAAAATAGAAACAGACTCACAGACTTAGAAGACGAATTTATGGTTACTACGGGGAAGGGCGGGGGGTGGGATAGATTGGGAGTTTGGGATTAACATGTACACACTGCTATATTTAAAATGGATAACCAATAAGGACTTACTGTATAGCACAGGGAACTCTGCTTAATTTTATATAACAACCTAAATGGAAAAAGAATTTGAAAAAGAATAGATACTTATATATGTATAACAGAATCACTTTGCTGTAATCTGAAACTAACACATTGTTGATCATCTATACTCCAGTATAAAATAAAAAAAAAATTTAAAAGCTTAATTATCTGGCTTTTAAGATGAATGAGGGCATCAGTGCAGGTTCATCTTTTGTCCTCTACTTATGCTTGTTAAGGAGCTGAGGGAACCCCAATTTCCTTGGATTTAGACTAAATTTGCAGAAATAACAAGTAAAAAGTCAGTAAGTATTCTAAATACTTTAATCTTTACCTACAAACTGGGTAAAGTACAGGTACGTTAATTCTTACTAATGGTATGTTGTAAAACTATTGAATCAAGAATATATTTATCAAAATGACATACCTTCTGTAAATACTTTCTGTTTCTAAAGTGACAGTGGTGCAAACGACAATTAAAAGTTTGAAAACTCGTAACCACTGGTTACTTTCAGATTTTTGGACTCAGGTTAGTGAACTGCTTCATTGAAATGGTATGGAAAAACTGATGAAAATCAGATTCCAGTGCTGGTGGGTAAAAAATGTGTCACTCAGATATTTAGGATTAATCAAATTATTCTGGGCAGAGAAGATAGGTTAAAGAAATCCTTATCAAAAATTTTGACCTATGAAATTATTTGACAGAAGAATATAAGACACCTTGTGATCTTTATTTTATAGCAGCTGCAGAATGTACCATATTTTGAGATGAGTCATCATGATTTAACATTTAATTGCTAAGCAACGCCATGCCATGCATAGGGTGAGTAATAGCTGAAAGTACTGGCTCAAAGGAGTATGAACTATTGGCACAGCAAGATAGTAGAGGCGATGAATGAAACCTGGAGAGGTAAAATGTAACAGAAGAAACCAATGACAGCATAGATGAGCTAGTGACCAGAGAGAGAATCGCATCAGGAAAAACTTTGTAGATATCATGAGTCAGTCCACCAAGGCCAGGAGATAATCCAACAGAGTAAGGGTCAACATGGCCATAAACTCCCAGGACAACGGATCAAGAGGATTTGGGAGACAAGTTGCTGACATTTTAACTCATTATCACCTTTTGCCATCTATTTGCCCTTTCAGAAGATTAACTACCCATGTTAATTTCAAATTTACTAGTTGCTGAATACACACACACACACACACACACACACACACACACGTATATATATTTATATTTTAGGTTAAATAACACAGAGGACTTTAGTCAAGAACATGTCTTTCATTTTTTGCTCTAAGGATAGGTTATTAGATTTCCTTGGAATAGATAATTCCAAATGTATTTTCATGATTTTCTTTTTGGATTTGGGTATCATTTTAGTTTTAATCTTTTAACTCTCTCAATACTGTTCATGTATTATATAGCCAATATTCTGCAATGTAGTTAGCCTTGATAATATTTACTGTGAAGATGAGCTTCCAGAAACTATACTTTTAAACAACTAGTACTTTTAAGGGACAAATATAGTATAGTATGATATAATATGATGCAATTTTTTACTGTAACACACCTTCCCATAGTATTTTGGTTTCTCAAGTTTCAAAGGGCACATGCTCCTCCTAAGGCACAGATAGCTATACTTTTGTAGATCAAAGCATCTAGGTTATGATAAGAGGCTTATGGTCTCAAAAGATCCTATGGTTAGAAATTTACATATATTCATATCTAGCTGATCTCAGGAGTTTCAAAGAAATCTCTAAGGACTGAAACTTGAAATGCCTTACTTTTTTTACTAGGCCAGTTGAGAAATGAAAACATTCTTAATTATTTCAAGCCCATATAGTGGTGTACAGTATAATTAACTCTGATGTGTGCTTCACACCCAACTAGAGGGTATTTTAGCACCAAGATAATTGGACCCAGCAGCACCCGGGAAGTGTAATCAAACAAGTTTATCACCACATATTATTGTCCTATGATCCTGTGCAATTTATGTTGCACAAAAAGAGAATGGTCAAGACACCTGGGAAAATGTTGCTCATTATTAAAACTTCACTAAGGTCTGAATCCAGTTCAAGGTATTCCTGTTTATTTATTTTGTTACAACTTCATAATCCATGTGCTACTTTTACTAATGATTTCTTCCTTGTTTATCAGGATGATAATACCCATTCACTTTCTTTGGTAGTCAATGATTTGTGATATTTTCTTGGTAATGGGGATAATCTGTTAACATTTTTTTCTTTGGATTTCAAAACTGGAGTTAAGGATACAACCCATATCCTGGAATTTTCAGACACCACCAACCACAGGTTCAAAGGATCGATACTAGAGGCTTGTGTTTAAGAGTGTGGTCTTGGACCTGTAGAGTGGGAGCTTGTTAGAAATGCAGATTCTCAGGTTCCCCCTCCAGGCTTATTGTCTCTGAACTTTAAAAACATCCACAGATGATGCTTATGCACATTAAAGTTTGAAAAGTATAGGTCTAGCTGGAGTAAGAAATCCTCCAGGATAGAGCCCATGGATTGCTTGTCTTTGTAGTCCTGTTAGTGGCAAAATGCATGACCATGTGGATGGAAGGAAGCTAAGAAGGAAAAAAGGAAGGAAGAATAGCAGGCAAGCTGTGTACCTGGTAGTCATGGGGCAGGTGCTTCAAAATAGATGGAGCCTTCAGGTACTGTCCTAACACAATTGGTCTCAAAATTCACTCCTCTTACCTCCGTTATCCACACTGTAGTAACGTGTTTCTGGCTTTAGAAGACATAACAAAGACAATGCCACAGTCATCATTTTTCTTTTTTGATATACCAAGGAGCAAGGGCAGCTCACTTAACCAAGCCTGTTTAGATAAAGGTTTTTTTTTATCTCACAGGGTATTTTGTTTGTTTGTCTGTTTTGCTCCTGGTTTGAGTAACATGTCTTGAGAAATTTCTGAACTACAAAAACACTCTCCTCTATTAAAAAGTAAAGCCATCTTTGCTACCTTACATAGGAAAATCTGATTTTCTCATAGCCATGGCTTTTGAACAGGGGAAACACACCAGATTTCTGTAAACCCTGGCTTTGTTCCTATAGGCAAATCAGGCTTTTTTTTTTCTTCTCCAACACATTTTTTTGGGGGGGACTATACAACCACTTATAATTACATTAGAGTCTTTTAGATGACTTTTTTTTTTGCGGTACACGGACCTCTCACTGTCGTGGCCTCTCCTGTTGCGGAGCACAGGCTCCGGACGCGCAGGCTCAGCGGCCATGGCTCACGGGCCCAGCCGCTCCTCGGCATGTGGGATCTTCCCAGACCGGGGCACAAACCCGTGTCCCCTGCATCGGCAGGCGGACTCTCAACCACTGTGCCACCAGGGAAGCCCTAGATGACTTTTAATACTATGCTTGGCCCAATTTTAAAACATTCACTGAGCCAACTAGTTAAAACTATACTAATGCTAAAATTAGTATATGATCATATACTAATTTTACATATGATCAAGTTAATGGAAGCTGAGGAAATGCTTCTTGAGAATTTAATGCCTTGGTCTATTCATTTGTGATTTTAAGTCTTTTTAAATTTGAGAATCTACTGAGTGCTAGATAAAAAATATAAATATAAATATGTATTGCCTTTGGAAAAATAACAATGTATTTAAGAAAATAAAATGTGGACACAAATTGAACAAGTAGAACGTAAGTGTGGACACAAATTGAACAAGTAGAACGTAAGTGTCAAGCATCAGAAATAAAGGACCACTGGCATCAGAAATAAAGGACCACTGGCAGCTAGGTTGGTGGGTAAAGGATTCATATAGCGAAGAGGGTGGAGCCCAAAGGATTTTAGGACAAATGCCATCATTCCTTGCCTGGAAAATAGGTGAAGGACTTGCTGTGGCCTTTTCACATTGAAAAAGTTATTGAGTACAACATATGAGCCCAGTCATTTCTGAATAGCTAACCAAGTTTTACTACTTTAAAAATCACCATATTCCATCCCTAGACACATGAGATAGACTTATTGCTGGGAGTTAGGAAAACCAAAAAAAGGAGAGAAAATCTTCTATATACTTCCGTTTCAGACAGCTTCACAGTCATGGTGATGAGAAAACAAGGCAGCAAGAGATGTATTTAAAGCTATGCTTATCTCAAAACAAAGTAGCAAAATTTACCTAGAAGAAGAGAAAAATTTTGCTCCATATGACAATCAGGAATTGTGTGGGTGCCAGTGTGTGTGTCCATATTTCATTTAAAGCCCACATATATTTCTGGAAGAGAAGGTTTACTTTCTGATGGATTTAGACTCTTATAGATACATTTCTACTATCTCTAATCAGAAGCCACATGTTCAGTGTTTGGCAAATTCCCATAGGTGATGTAAGTGGGGAGAAGATTCATAAACAAATTCCCCATTATTTGCCTCCTTTTGCTAACCTTACTGGAAGCCAAAATGGTGGTTTCCAAGCAGTAAAGTTTTGTTTTCAACAGCATATTCCATTCTCAGTAGAAGAAGAAGAAAAAGAAAAAGAAAAAAAAAATAGAAAAACATCCAAGGTTTGGGCCTCTGGGCCTCATAGACATTTCCACAAGGAGAAATCAAAACTTCTAAATATTAATCTTCAGTGTAATACTTCTAATTATTGATATCCGTTTCCCTGTGAGGAGCTTGCAATTATGCCATCCTAGGCAGATCCTGGCCAGAATGATTTCATATTTAATCAGCTCTTTGATGTAGAAAAGTGTTAAAAGCTTGTTGAACATCTCACTGTTTCCTCTACTATCCTGGACTTGCTTTCCTCTACATCTACAGAGACTCTTGCAGTTGGATCTGTGAAGCCTTTGCAAGGCTTTTTTCTTTGACTCTTTTGCCTTCAGAGTTCTAGCTCTTCATTGCTTGACTTTCCAGATTTGTGAACAGCCAGAGCAGATATTAAAAACCCATCAGTGCTTGGCCAACATAAACTAATTTTCATGGAATATCAACACACTGCTATGATCTACAATTTCTCTGGGTCTGACGTCTCCACTCCCTTTCTGTGCATGACTCAAGGCATAGACTTAATGCTTTGGGGCTCCTGGGATGCCATTCTTAGAAGCAGATGGGCCAATAAATTTATGCAATATCTCAGAATGCAAACAGAGCAGCAGGTTTAATTTTAGAACCCATTCCCCATGAAAATATAGAATTTTAAAGCATGACTCAGTGAAAGGCTCTTCAGAACTTTAAACCTTGAAATATTTCAGTGCATGTGTGTGTTGCCAAGGGGGCATTCCCTGTAATAGAATATTCTAGAATAAAACATTCATAGTAGAAAAAGTGTGGGGAGTTCAGGTACTGATCTGAGTAATGTGATTCTTTAACACAAGAGGGAAACATTTTAAAAACACTAGAAGACAGATAACTTCCCAACATTTCTTTTTTTATTTTTTTTTTTGGCTAGTGTGTAGATTAAGTATGAAATGTTGTGACATTTGGGGACTTGCTCTTCAGAAGGCTCCTTGCTAACAAGGCAAGAGTCTTAGTGCTCCTTTCATTTGATATACAGCTGTTTAAATAGAGTAGGCTTAGACCAGTGACCTGAAGGAATATTTGCACTTGTGTTTTCAGCCTCAAAGGTTAGAATAAAAGTTTTACTTTTCAATGGAGGAAAAAGGCACTGGGGATATTTCATCAACAAGGGAATTGAGGAGAAAAAAAAAATAATGTTGAACAGATTTGAGCACGGGTTTGCAAAAGAGATATTCTTGCATTTCTTCTCTGTAGCCATCCTCTAATATGCAGGCACTCAGCTTGCAAAGGTGGAAAATATTTCATCAGATTTCTGTGAAAATACAAACTCTCTCATGCTACCACTGACTCTCTTAGACTTTTTACGTCCAAAAAAAAGCAAAAACCCACCATCAATACTTTACTCTGGGTCCCTCCAATTAGTTTACGTCTGTGCCTTTGTACAGAAAATTTGCTTTAACAACAGAGTTGTGTCAAAAGCTTCAGAATGGATATCCCAACAGATATAGTTAAATGAAACAGAAAGAGGCAGCTCTGTACCGAGGCTTTCATTTTCGTATTTTTGCTGACTGTACATTTGATGACAAACAAGCCAGTTATCTTCTTTGGGTATTAGTGTCCACAGATTGCTAAGATCCTGCATAAGTTTACAAGTTCATTCTTTTCCAGGCTTAGGGACCCAATAAACCCTAGGAAGATATCTGAAGGAGACTGATTTTCTATTGTGCCCCTTGCTATGTTATACCTAAATCTCTAAGCTTTTCCTAGTTGCCAGAGTCCATAATTAATCCTTTCCTTGTCAATGCTCTTTCCTCTGCCTAGAAATTTTGATAGTTCCCTATGTCACCATGAATAATGGGACTATGTTGTATTCAAGTTCTCAGCTGTGTGTTAGCTGATTTTGTAATGGAGCTGGCCCCTATGGGGTCTTCCCAGGAAGACACCCCACCTCATATCCTCCACCTACCTTTTGTCTGTAGAAAAACTTCAGCCAAAGAATATATTTAATCAGAGAAATGGAAAAAAAAAATGCAGAAGCAAAGAAAAGCAGTCTAACATGAAAAAATAATAGTTTAGTCATTAAACAAAGTCAAAAACTTTTAGTTCCTCCTCAAGGACTATAGATAATATTCTGAGCCACATTCTTTGAGCTGTTTTGTAGATACTGAAGCCCCCACCAGGTGGAAGAAATTAGCTACATGGGGACCAGACTGTAGCCATGACATAAGCTGCTCTGTCTTACACATTTCTGAGAACCATCTTCAAAAAACAGAGGAACAAATGGATCCTGGAACTAAAGATTAATTTTATGTAAAACAATAAAGATAATGCTGATCGGACCACTGCATGACCAAGTTCAAGATGACTGTCAGAGCTGACTGTGCTGTTCTGTGTGTAGCCCCCTCCCTCCACCTTTAAAATCCCCTTTAAAATCTCTTGCCCTCTGATTGACAATGGGAAGTTGGTTCTTCGGGACGTGAGTCCACCTTCTTCCTAGGATTGCCAGCTTCCTCAATAAAGCTATCTTTTACCCAACATATGTTTCTCAGTATTGGATTCTTGAGTGACGAGCAGCTGAACCTGAGTTTGGTAACTCCTCCGTTCCAAGGCACTGGGGAGTGCATGAAGGCTGACATCCTTTTCCTTCAAATGAAATGTTTGTCCTCAGAAAATAGAAACTTTAATGATTCTAAGGTGGAATTTGTAATAGCCCAGGAAGCTGGCAGAGAGGAAAGCTGGGGCATTTGCTTGAAATCACAGTGATGGTTGAGACATAGTGAGATGGGCTGCCTTATTTAATGCTCTTAGGAAGGTACATTGTTAAGACCATTCCCAAAGTAAAGGTAGATCAAAAGTCCTCAAAAGGTCCATTAACTTTCATCCAGTTATTCCACTTCCAGCAGCCTCTCCTCAGGAAATGATAAAAAATTCACATAATTGTTTATTTGGTACTGATGAAGAAAAGAATAACACTCTCAATAATACTAAGAACTAATTTAATTAAACAGTTACTATGTGTTATACTGTGAAAAATATCTGACGTGTCTTATCTCACTTAATCTTCCCAGCCAGCCTCTGAACTAAATATTATTTAACTTTACTAACTTTAACAGTGGGAAAAAGGAGACAGAAAGTTTGAAATATCAATTTTAAATTAACACAGCTAGGGAGCTGTGGATGTAGGTTGTCTGACAGGTTTGTAGCTCTTGTGCAGTGCACACCCTACACATTTGTACATGGAAGTCATAGTCTGACTCCAGTGGTCATATCCTTAACCTCTACAATGAAATTGCATCTTCAAGAATGCTCACAATCACATTTATCTAGGAGCTCCTCTGCATTGCCCTGATTAAATGTTACTTTAAGTTCCTTAGAAAGAATTGAAGTCTGTAAGACAGGAGGTACTGGGGGGAACAGGGGACTAGGAAATATTATCTCTCAGGCACATGGTGAGAATAGATTTCCCGGTCCCCTTGTGGTTGTTAGACTCTGAGTCTAATTCGGTGACATGAATTGGGAGTGGAAATGACGCATTTCTCTTCTGGGCTAGAGCGCTTAATTACCATGTGAAATCCTGTGAAATGCTCTGTCCTGCTACAGCAAACTGCAATTTTCCAGATTGTGGCTGTTCTGTCTGTCTTGGTCCCAGCCTGAAGATGACAATGATGTTGGACAGAGCCCTAGTCAACCCACACGTGGAAGAAATAAACCTTGTTCAGTCAAGCCACTGGGATTTGAAATTGTTTCATACCACAGCATGACCTAGTTGATCCAAATGGAAGAATCAAACATTCTATCCCACGATCTACTACTAACATTGTGATCAAACATTTGCGCCTCTGATTTCTTGTCTATAAAATGAGGCTACCAAGGCCTTTTTATAGGTTTGTTGCTAAGATCAAATGAGATAAAATACTACACAAATAGAAAATATTACTTAATGTGATGCTTTGCTCCTTTGTAGTTTCTAGAATTGCATCATACACTAAAGTTTGTGGTAGTTTTATGGTTATTTAAGGATTATTGATGTGTTTAAGGCCTACAAAGGTGTTTTATGTTTTCTAACATTGAACATAATGACATGGTACTTTCCTTTCATAAAATGATATTCTCTGGAGCCGTGGTAAATGGATACTGGGATATAGTATCCAGATAAAAAGCTCAGAAAGCAGTAAGCTATTGTGAACTAGGAATGGCATCATGAACATTTGATTATTGTCTGAAATAACAGCTTAATACCAATCCAGCTATTGTTAAATTATTATATAAATTATAATAATAAAATGATGATGCTCTGGAGATACTACATTTTTGAAAGATTAAAAATTTGAAGTTTTGTTCAGAAGATTAACTTAATCAGTTATCTGAGAGTACATTTTGCATCTTAAATGCATTGGTGGGCACATCAGGAAGTTATCCTATTTAGCACTGCCAAACAATTGAGCTTTTAGAAGAAAATTCTGTCCATGATGGTTTTTCATTCTGTGATATTGCAAATGGTTAAATCAATTAAAATCGCTTTTAAAGAAAGTATAGTCAAATTCAATTCAACAAATGCCTTTTAGAGACTAGTAGGGGCTATATCCTTGATCATGTACCAGGGATACAGAGGTAGAAAAAAATAGGCAAAATCTCTGCCTACAGGAATATTACAGCATATAAAAGTTAATGAACATTGAACATTTCATTACAAATGATACAAATGTAGAAAGGGCTATATTTTGCCTATTATAAGGTTTTGGGTTTCCCCTCCAACTGACTATAGGGAAGTCTCCATGCAGGTGAGAAAATTAGTCTTTTTTTTCCCCCAGCTGTATTGAGATACAATTGACGTATAACACTGTGTATGTTTATATAGGTATATACTGCAAAATAATTGTCACAATAAAGTTAGTTAACAAACCTATGACTTCACATAGTTACAATTTTTTGTGTGTGTGGTGAGAACTTTTAAAATCTCTTAACAACTTTTAAATATGTAACATGATATTGTTAACTATAGATACTGTGCTGTATATTACATAAAATTTTATTTATCTTATAAGTGGAGGTTTTTACCTTTTGACCACCTTTACTCACCCACCCTTAACTTTCCCTCCTCCCAGAAACCACCAACCTGTTCTGTTTCTATGTGTTTGGTGTTTTTATATTCCACATATACGTGAGATCATACAGTATTTGCCTTTCTCTCTCTGACTTATTTCACTTAGCATAATGTCTTTACGGATCATCCATGTTGTCAACAATGGCCGGATTTCCTTCTTTTTTATGGTTGAATAATATTCCATTGTTTATATATACCATGTTTTCTTTATCCATTCATTCTTTGATGGATACTTAGGATGTTTTCATATCTTAGCTATTGTGAATGATGCTACAGTGAATATAGGGTTGCAGATATCTCTTCAAGACAGTGATTTTGTTTCCTTTGGGTTTATACCCAGAAGTTGAACTGTTGTATCACATGGTAGTTCTATTTATAATTTTCTGAGGAAACTCCATACTTCCATAATGGCTGCACCAATTTACAAAGAATATTGGTCTTCATTCTCAAATTTCAAAACAAATAGTCAACTCTCCCTGACCAACTTGTACCTAAAGTTTATAGATACTTCTTTAAGTAGTAATTCAAAATATGTATATCCTTGAATTGTATATTACAAAACTCTCCAACATTAGAAATTATATCTATTATAGATAATCTTGAGACCATTCTACTTACTTGGCATTGTAAGTATTCTTATAGTAGCCTTGTATGTATAATTGTATCCTTGCATGAAATTAAATAAACAGAAAATTATACACATGGATTTTGTTAGCTTAGGCTTTGATTCATTTATTTGTGCTTCAGTGTAATGGCATTGGTCATTATCAACTGATCCCAGAAATAATCAAACAAGGCTCACTTTCATGATACCTCAGATTTGCTCAAGGTGCCTCCTGTGTATGATTCCGTGTGATGAAATCCTTTCCAACAATGTTTTTTAAACAAGGAGTGTGTATTCCTGGCAATTTGTAATCAGTAGTTGGTGGGTTTTTACATGTATATTTTGAATATACATCAATTTGTTTTTACATTGTGATTAAGATGCACATCTCAGGTTGAGCTTCTGTTTTAGAATATGATAGTAGAAAATATTTCTTTTAAATAAATGCTGTATTAATTTCTATCAGACAAAAATGTGTATAATTCATCATATTTTCTTTTTTTCTCCATCTGCCAGGAAGCTCCAATTCAAAAATCAAGTGGATGATGATATTACTTCTGCCATCCCTAGTGGCTGACATATTTGCATTGCTCTTTAATTTTTGGCTTTAATTTCCTGCCCTTATTCTAATGAGAATGTTCTTATTGAATATACCTTTTATCTCATATCGTCTCTAAATGGTTTTGTAGTGAGAAGAGTAATAAGGAAATAAGTGAAATATAGTCACAATGTCCCAAATACTTCATTTTGCCATTCAGCTTTTTTTATGTTGGGTGTTAACACCTGCATGAGCTCTTGAAATATTTTACCCACTGTATAGTTTAACATTCTGGTACCTCAAGGCATCTTGACATCCTGTAAACTTTTAATACCCAATCATTTTGTGAAATATATAAGAAAAATCACAGCTGAAAAGCTTAGACGAAGGTAAGCCAGAGACAAAATTAATTCCTAATATGGTATTTTCTCTTTCAATGAGAGAAAGAAAAAGTAGCCCCAGAGACTTTAGTAATTGATTTAAAATTACCCAGGGTCGGTTCTGTTGAAGAGGTACATTTCACAAGTAGAAAAGATGAAAGAAATCTTCTCAGGTCTGGACTTATAACTCAGCTTTTGTAATTCAAAGAAAAAGTGTCACTAGCTGAGTCACCAGCTGTTTTTTATCTCACGTGGCAATCAGTAATCCAGGTAAACATTAACTCAGAGTAAATCCAGTATCTTGGTACCTTCATTTCTGCAGGTCTGAAGAGGCCAATCTTTTCCTTGGGAAGACAATAACTGTTTTTAATCAGTGCTCTTAATAAAGTAAAAGCAGCTGCCTTAACAGCCTGGCACACTCCCAGTGAAGGTCATCTGTGTCCCCTCCTGTCATAACCAACCCACTGGGTTGACTCTGTTCTCCTCCTGACACCTCTGAGAACCACAGCTACTTAGGAGCAATGTTCAGCTCTTTTGAAACACAAATTTCCAACCCCGGAGAATGTCCTGTGGCATATTTCTTGATTAGATGTTACTAGTGAGGTAATTTACAGGGAGTTAATTGGATTGAGATTTTAGTTTCCAATAAAATAAGGGTGATGAGAGTGAAAAAAATGAATGAGCTCATTGGTTCTTTAAAACATACCCTAAATCTCTGTCTTTTGATATTTCTAAAAACAAAATGACATCTGCAAGGTTTTTCTGTAGTTTTCACATAAACAAAATCAGATACACTGCTGCTATTGTCTTATTTCAAATTTCATAGCTTCTGCCAGCATCTACCATTCATGTCAACATGCAGTTAGCTACCCACCCTGTTAGTGCAGGTTTCGGTAGAGAGAATTAGCCGTCTTTTCAACTTATTAAGAATTTGCCAGAGTGCAAATAGAAATACCAAACACAAAAGGAATTAGCTGAAATATTTCCTTGAGATTGGTGTTTGAAGTAAAACTCTTGGCACCCTTGAAACTAGGAGCTTATTATTTTTCTGATTAGTCATTTGTTAGGTGATACAATTTGTATTTCCTGCTCGTCTTTTTTTTTCATAGTGTATGGATCATCTCCATTTGGCTTAAGGTAAATTCTGCTCTTCAAAGAAATAAAGGTTTTGCTAATATCAACTTTGCTTCTAGTAATAACAATTTCCTTTATGAAACCTTTTTTATTGAATGGAACTCAAAGCAGTTAGAGGATTACATAAAACCTAACTCTATATTGACATTAAAAATCAAAAACCTTCTACTTCTTCTGAAATACCTACATTTTTTTTCTCGGTACTTCTGCTCAGCTAAATGGTGGCAAGTTCCAGATTTTTCAAATCTGCTCCCAAGTACCCTCCCTGTTCACCCTGCTCTTCAATCTGGATAATATCTTAGTATGGATTTCAGAAGTACTGCCTGATTTCTTAAGCTCTAGATGTTTGGTAGCCAAAGAAAGGTGTTACTGTTACTTAAGTAAATAACTAACCATCAAAATAAAAAAAGAACAAAGCTCTGAGACCATGTAGTACCTGCTTCCACTTCATTTCCATAATTATTCTTAATTGTTCTATGTCTCTTTTTCCCTAAAGGATATTATAAGAATTTTTCTAGACATTCGTTAACTTTGATTTTTTTTCGCATCTTTACTAAGGTATAATTTACATACTATAAAATTCACATTACAAAGTTCAATTCAACCATTTTTAATAAATTTAGAGAGTGTGCAACTATCACCACTGTCCACACTTAGAATATTTCCACCATCTTCTGAAATTCCCCAGGACCCATTTGTAGTCAGCTTGCCCATGGAGCATGGGGCTAAGAGGCAAAAGAAAGTTTTCCTTAAAAGTCAGTGCCATTGTGAGGGCTGTATCATGGGCAGAATGAATGCTTGGACAGTGAATTTACAATGGACTTGGAGGAATTGAAGGTATTGTGATGAAGAATTATTTCTAATTCGTAATAAGTAACCATGCAGGAGATGATGGGAGGAGCTGAAATTTCATGGGACATACAGATGAAGATCACTGAAAGCAAATACTTACATAGTGGGAATGCTGTACCAGGTACTGCTCTAACCCCTTTAATGTAGGTTCATTTACGTAATACACACAATAACCCTATGAGCTGGTACTACAGCTATCCCCATTTCACAGATAAGAAAACTGAAGCCCAGACAAAGTAAATAAGGAGATAAGGGATGGAATTTGTATTCAAATGCAGGAAGTTTCGCTCTAAAATCCACCTGGTCACAGACTACTCTACAATTCTTATCAGTGTCACCTGGGTTACAAAATTGGACTAAATAAGAGGTAAACATTGTATAAGTTGGAGTAGTTGAGGTTCTGGGGCCCAAATAAGTAGAGCAGGAAAGAGGCACCCCTGTGCAATTTTAAGGTTGTTTCAACCTGGCTGCTCTACGCACGGGTAATGTAAGCAGAGGTGTAAAGTTAAAAGTTTTGGGTGGAGTGAGAAGGAAGCACTAAATGGGGAGCAACGAGGGAAGCACAAAGGCAACAATTTTGCATCTTGGGACTAGTCTCCTCTGGCAAAGACCTGTGCTCTCCATTTCTGCAAACAAACCAATATCCGCTAGTGACTTTGCATCCATGATTGCTTGATATCTTTCTATTCATCTTTTTTTCTTGATCTGCTCAATTAATATTTTCCTTTTCCTAGGTTCCCCCTCCTTACTCAGCACATTTTATACTCTTTTTCCAGATGTGTGACAACCACTTCTTGGGCTCTAAACAGATTTCAGACTAATTTGTTTAATGGTTATGTGTTCTATTTTTGCTGATACTGGAGGATTTTAGAAGTCTAAGGAGACTTCCATGGAAGCTGTTCTGTGGTAACTTGAGTTCCAAGTTTGAGAAAATATGTCCTGGCAGCTTTGAGAACTCAGGTACTTCCTGGAGTCCAGGGCCAAAATGGGAAATGCAGCTGGGGCAGATGTTCTGGACTTCAAGTTGCCTTCTTGGTTTTAAAAGCTGAGAGATTCAGATCAATTAAGGGTTCCTGCAAAGCTAAGCCAGGTGAAGTGATGGAAGCAGTCCTTATAAATGCATTTCCATGTACTCACTGCCCCGGCTGTTAGGAGTATTTTGGCAACAGTTTGAGAAGTGGAGGCATATTTGATACCTAATAAGTAAAAGAGGAAAAGGAAAGGAAGATGCATTAATATAGGCAACAACAAATGTACATTAAAACTATCCTGTTGGAATGATGTGCAGGCTTGGAAGATCTTTTTCAGGGAAATAGATTCACCCATATTAACTTATCTTAAAACATCACAACAAAGGTGTGCCTTTAAGGAACAGATGGAAAAGAATATCCATTCCAGTAATGTTTCTTTCCAAAGAGGTAACTTTGGTAACTTCTTGTTAACTTTTATCAATCAAACCACATCAATATAAAATGCTCTGTTTCTGAGACCAGGAAATCCCAGTATAGAAAAAAAAATATATATATATATATGCTCTTACCCATTTAATATGTCTACAGTTCTCTTTTCAACACATTACTTAATTTTAGTTCTTAGTTTCTAAGATAAAATATGTCTTTTCTGAGAAATAAATGCTATAGAAGGAATTTCCCATGTTTTTGTTTTTTCTTAGCTTTTTAACCACAGTTAGAGTTTCCCTAATTGTTGCTTGAATAATTGTATCATATTTTGTAAGAATAATTTCATTTGTTATCAATTTAAAATTGTGGCCTAGTAGATGGCATGCTTAAAACAAATATAACAAGAACACATGAAATAATAAGTTGAACTAATGCTTATTGGGTACCTTCAGTGTGCTGGGTTGTGTGCTGTGTACAAAGGTCTCTAGACCAGAAGCAGTAGATTTGGCCTCTATTTCTGACTCTCTTTGTAGCTATGTGACAGTAAGAAAGTTTCAGTTCCTTGGTTGCTTCATCTGTAAAATTAATTTTATTTTATTAGGGCGCTTCTAGATTTGCGACCAGGAGAAATCAACTCTGGCTAATTTAAAGAGAAAAGAGATGCATCAAAGGGTACAGATTAAAGGTAGTTCACAGATCCCTGGGGATGACCAGAGACCTGGGCTTGGAAGTCAAGGAGGTGGAAATAACATAATCAGGCCGGGGAGCTGACACTTTGGAAGCAGCGTTCCTTCGTCTTTGGGCAGGGACTCTACCACCTTGTAGCACTGAACCAATCAGAGCTCACTGCTAAAACCACTATTGCTGCCTCCTCCGGAAACTATTACAGCTGCCACCACGCTTGTCTACAGGGATGCCGAGAAACTCCTGCTTCCTTGTGCCCCTGGTCTGGCCCAGGCATGTCTGATTGACAGGGCCAGGGTGCCATGCCTATGTCTCAGCAGCGGGCATGGGGGCTGGGGTAGAGGAGCATAAGGCAAAGATTTTGCTTTGCTCCCTCTGAAAGGTAGGCAATGCCCCCAATATAAAGAATGTTCTGGCACTGAACAGTGGAAAAATATACCACGGAAAGAAACATTTCAAATTCTAGCATCTTCTAGAATACGCAAAGTAATTTGGAGGCTGGTGTTCCTGGAAACGTCCTCTTGATTGCCTGTTGTCCTGGTGTAGTTCTTTTTTATTATTATTATTTTTTATTTTTTTATTTACGGTATGCAGGCCTCTCACTGGTGTGGCCCCTCCTGTTGCGGAGCACAGGCTCCGGACGCACAAGCTCAGCGGCCATGGCTCACGGGCCCAGCCGCTCTGCGGCATGTGGAATCCTCCCGGATCGGTGTCCCCTGCATCGGCAGGCGGACTCTCAACCACTGCGCCACCTGGGAAGCCCCTGTTGTAGTTCTTAATGGCACCTCATTTCACTTTCATTTATGTCCTGGTTTATCAGATAAATTATAAATTCAACCTACTTAGAAAGGACAACACCATTTCACATACTAGGAGTATATATTTGCAATTCATTACTATATTTCTATAGAATTTTGTTTATCTCAGATAGAGTTTGTAGCATATTATATTATCCTAACAACCGTCCCACAGGGTCGCCAGGGCAGGTATCATCAGCTCCTCTTTATAAGAAGGAAGGAAGACAAGGGCATTCGATGCTAGTCTTTGCATGGCAGAGAGGACGCTAGACCCTGCACCTCTGATTGCTCCAACCAATGGGTCAAACATGCTACCTTCACGGTTATTAAAGTGAAATCTCACCTTTAATTCATGGGAGTTACCTGAGGATGACAGAGTGAAGAGGGATGCAAAAGTAGGAGGCTGAGATTTCAACTGTCATATTCTGTGCTCTAACCCAGAACTTCTCAGCTTGGGGGGTGTCCCTCCAGGCTTGGGTGCAGGGAAATGGTGCTCCATCAGTTCTCCAGCTTGGTTGGGGCCTGCAGCATCTGTCTCAGGTAAAAGCAAACTGCCCATTCTCTTTTCTATTGTGTTGTGTGCCCTGATTTGAAAATGCTTGGGAAGTACTGTTCTAGGCAATCGAGTAGATACTCTAATCCACTTGAAAGATATTTCTCACCCATTTATTCATGCAACGTCTACTAAGGGCTCAGATGTTCCAGATGTACTGCCAGCTGTGACAAATATAAAGGTGAAAACACTCAACTCCTGGCCCTGGTTTGTTGTCCACTGGGGGAGGCATCCAGGCATAGGGACAAGAGATCAGATAAAGATGATCAGAGTGGTAGGTACAGGGGCTGTATGAATACTTAGAAGGGGCTCTTAGCCAGGTTTGCACGCAAGGGGTGCATGGGAGTCTTCTCAGAGTAGTTGATTTTTAGATTTGTAGATGATTTTTACTTTGAATCCTAAAGGAGTCCAAGGAATTTTCCAGGCAAAAGGACAACAAGTGAAGAGGAGACCGTATTCTATGCAGAATGAGCAGCTGCATAAAGACCTGAAGACCCTAGAGGCCTCCCACTTTTCAGAGCATGCAAACACCTGAACACAGCAGAAGAGTAGGTTCGAGGTGGGTAGAGCTTAGAGACCACGAAAGGAAATCCCAAATCCTTCATGGCCTTCTAGATCATGAAGGGTCTTCCATGCTAGAGCCACACTCTCTAGTCCTACTACAGTAATACACAAAACAATAGAATTTGTCTACTCTGTTTTCAGTAGCATTGACAATAATGGCCTAAAAGTTGACTCAAATAATTCCAATGAGGATACAAATGGTAGCTAATACCTATTAAGCTGTGGCTATATGGTAACAACTGTCCTAAGTACTTGATAACTGTTCAGTAGTTTAATCCTCCTGACAACCGTATGAGGTAAGTATTATCAACCTCATACTGCAAATGAGGAAACTGAGACAGAGAAGTCTTTCCACATGTTACACAGAGCTGGAATTTGAACCCATGTAGTCTATGTCCCAGTCTTTGCTCTTAGAGACAATACTGCACCCTAATTACAAAATTCTGTTTAAGACATCTTCGTTATGAGAATGTCTTTGCTCTGTGAGTTCATGTGAATAATGTTATTTTGAATTGTTTGGAATTACAAGCAGTAGGGAAATTTTACTCATGCTTTAGAGTCATCAGGCTCGCTATCCCTAAAATAAAGTCATCCAGTTAGAAAGTGTATATCCTTGTCTCCTAAAAAAGATTGTTTCCCTTATGGCACCTAACCACTCTGAGTTTTAGTTTTGCATCTAAAAGCCAAAGATGATAATATATTGTTATTAGATGGTTTGGGGGCAATTGATATGTGCATAGTTTAGAATGTAATATGTGCGACTGAATCTGACACTACAAAATGAGGCATTTGCAATAATTTTACAATGTAAGATGATGGGACTTCTGCTGAGGTTTATTTGTAAAACAAAGGAGAATATTACCTTTTCCACACGCCTATCATTTAGCCTCGAGTTTATTTATTCCTTATTTCGTTGATTCTTTTACTTAATAAGCTTGCTTTGAGTTACTTTGTTTCTGTCTCTGCCCTGGGTACTGCAGAGACAATGGTGAACACTAAAATCCTTTGGTCTTGTGGAAGAGTCAGACACAGATGTAAATAGAAACTATAATGCAATATGCCAAACATACTGATTGTGCTATGTATAGAATTTAATGAAAGCTCCAGTTAAGAAGGCCTTACCCAACCTAGAGCTTCAAGGGAAGAATTCACAGTAACGGGGTTGCCTCCAGATTTTGTCAGAATAAGTATCAGCAAAGCTTCAGTTAAAACAGGATAGAATTGGTTACTAGAAGAGCAAGATTCTGAGCTTTCCCCTCTGCTAATACATTCCATTAATCAGGCAGGTTGGTGGAGCCATCTCCATTTCTTATTGTTTTCCTCTGGCCACATCCTCCAGATCTGTTTCTATAACATCTAAAAACTTGCTCAAGTTCAGTCCGGAATTTCAGAAGGCCCTGTGTACCTTCCACAAAGCTGCCTTTCCATTGATCATCATAGCAGGGATATGGCTCTTCATCAGTTTCCAGGACCAGCGCAAAGACGTTCAGGTCCCTGAATGGGTGTGCAAAGTCTAATGCAAATGCCCTCAGTGTTTCCCCAAATGATCCTTTGAAAAGCACTCCTTGACGCATGTTGGAATGAGATGCTTTTTTTTTTTTAAGCTAGTGTTTTCCCATCCAAATGTTCCTTCAGAGGGTTTATAGCCCAATGAAATCTCCTAAGACAGCACATGTGTTAGGGTTACTATCAAGAAAGCTATTTTAGAAACACATGCAAAGAATTAGAAAAGAGACTGTAATAATATCTTCTCATCCTGAGGGTTGTGGAGGTACTGGCATTGTACAGTATTTCCAACAGTGATGTTATGATCATAAAAGCACATAGTAATCTACAAGTGGGCCTTGTTATACTGGGAAGAGATACTTTGAGTAAGTTCCAACTTCACTATTTCCACTCTGTTACCTCATTATTTCTTAATAATTGTTTCCTGACACTTACCTTAGATTCTTCAGGAAGTTTCTTTCTGGTTCTCCATGAAAGGCCAAGTATATTTAGTCTCAACACTTGGTTTACTCCTGGAATTCCAAATTGCTCTACTCTGGCCCTTTTCCCCATTCTTTTAAGGCCCAAATCTCATACTGACTCCTTCATGAAGATTTATCTGTGTCCTTTGCAACTTGGCTTTATGATAATATCCCTAGGATGTGGGCTCCATTATAGGCAGAATAAGCTTCATGGTCTTCCTCCATCCCGGTAGGTGAAGTTGGACTGTGTAAATCAACAGACGCAGAGGATATAAAGAAGAAAAGTCTGCTTTGTTCCAGTGCTGCTTTGCAGGTTGAGTGGGGACTCTGCTCCACTTCACCTCACTCTGAAATTCTAGTTGGCAGTGAAGCCAGTACCTGGAATCTTGCCAGCTGTGCTGACAGAGGGAAAAAGAGCTCTGCAGAGCCTTGCACTGGCACTTATATGCTTTACCTTGGAAGACACATATGTCATTGTGCCTGCAACTGATTGACGAGTACTAGATCCATGGTCCCTCCCAACCACAAGGGAGCCAGGAAGTGCAATCCTACCATGTGCCCAAAAGGTAGAGAGCCATAAATATGTGGTGAACTGCACAAATGAACCACAGAGCCCTTTGGACCTGGGCTTGATTGGAGGCTTTGGCAGTTACTAATGATATGTCTTACTCTGGACAAGTGACTTAGCTTCTAGGCGGCTCCTTACCTCAGCTTCTTCTATAGAAGTGGAGAATCCTTTATTCTCCAGTGGTTTCTGGTAAGCAATCATTGACTTTAGAACTCATATCACAGATCTCATTTGCCGTTGCCCTTTGGTCCTAAATAGTAACATGAGTACCTCTCATTTTCCCTTTAACACCACAGCTTGCTCTCTTGAATTGAGCTCCCGTAATATTAAGGAAGCACTAGGTGGAAACTAGTTTACTGTCCGACTTGTCTACAAAAGTGGCAAATGCAATATGACTCTATGATCTTTGTTCATTAAGGGAAGAAAGAAAATTTAGAAGGGGCAAGGGTTGAATTCTCAAGACTGTCATTTGGAAGCTCTTCTTTTTGCCTCAGAAAAAATTGTCTCTCAGATAGTGTTCCTGACGATTCAATTTTTTGAAAAAGGATTTCATTTAGTTCATTCTTCTTAATGAAGTAGCTGTGCCTGAGTCAGTGAAGGGCATTGGGCACTATGGATTTGGTAATCATGTTCCAATTTCTGCTTGGTCATTTTTAATCGACACCTTAGACTCGTCTGT
Organism: Aethalodelphis obliquidens; assembly: GCF_003676395.1. Lineage (NCBI taxonomy): Eukaryota > Metazoa > Chordata > Mammalia > Artiodactyla > Delphinidae > Aethalodelphis > Aethalodelphis obliquidens. The sequence goes on along the minus strand of NW_020837965.1, from coordinate 10,822,256 downwards.
TGCTAAAAAAACAGATTTATGCACTGTTTGTTGTCAGATCGATGAGCATTACAAGCGATCAGGTTAAAGTGTTGCAAAGACCCGTGTTATTCTTCCTTAGGGATAAAACGGTCAGCTTTAAGTCAGAGTGGGGTAAATTATTCATTTTAATATTGTTGGTTTAGGCTCACCTGAAGAGATGGCCTTGCAGACCTACAATAAAACTGGCATGATTAAACATTTCTCCCATCTCGAATCTTTCTGCAGCTATTCAGGCTTTTGTGTGCCACAAACTCAGTACTTTTGTATGCATCAAAGGAACGGGCTGGGTCATAAATAGCCATCATTAATTGAAGCTGCTTTCACACTCAGCTGGCAATTTCTCATCTCCGTAATTTAGACAATGTGTATTCTTTAACCAGATGTGAAATTTTATTGTATTTCAATAATTGAAATACAGCTATTTAATACAGAGCTTTAATTTAAATATATTATAGTGCTCTCTGGACTCACACTTGTCTAGCTATCTTTGAGCTGCATATTAAAATATATTCAACTGCAGGTGAGATTAGTCCACTCCATTACTGGTGTATTTTGGATGATGTCCAATTAACCATATCACTTAGATGGAGATGATTTTGACCTAGTTCTTTATAGGAGTGTTGACCCATTTTGGACAACTAGGGAAAGTGTTATCATGCTATTTCTTTCACCCCTCATAATCACCACCGTTCACCACATATTTCTGGCTTTCCACCTTCTGAGCACATGGTAGGGCTGCACTTCCTGGCTCCCTTGTGGTTGGGAGGGACCATGGATCTAGTACCAGCCAATCAGTTGCAAGTACAATGACATATGTGTCTTCCAAGGTAAAGCACATAAGTGCCAGTACAAGACTCTGCAGAGCTCTCTTTCCCTCTGCCAGCACAACTGGCAAGTTTCTAGATACTGGCTTCACTGCCAGCCATAGTCAGAATTGAATTATTGATCCCAGAAGAAAGGGACCACCTGTAGAAAACTAGGAAATGTGAGAAGTTGTAGGATCAATCTTTAATTCTCAGCTTGGTTTCCTCATGGGCCCTTTATGTACATTTCATAAGCTAGGTACAGCTGTGTTTAGTTTCCCAAGTTCCTCAGGCTATTAAATCTTTGCCATGTTGTTTCATCTAGTAGAAATGGTTGTTTCCATATCCTCTCCTAAGTCTGAGTCATTGAAGTTGCAAAACTCAGCTCCTACATACAATACCCCTTCCAGAAAGCCCTTCCCAGAGCTTGTTTCAATTTCCCAGGTCCATGTTCTAATAGATAGCTCAGTAGACAGCACCTATCAGCAATGTATGTGTCTGATTGCTCCACTATAATGCTAGAAAACAAGTACTTTGAATTATTTAACTCTTTACAACCAGGTCTTGGCCATGGTATGGACTTAATAAATATCTGTTGAAAGTCATAGAAACATGACTTTATTTAAATACTATATTTTTAGGAAATGTTAACCACTAGCATATGTGGAACACTTATTGTGTGCTAGGCACTGTTCTTTGCACTATATCTGTTGTGAGTCATTTAAGGTTCTAAAATACCCATTATACAGATGGGGAAACTGAGGGGCTGGAAGAAGTAACTTGGCCAATGTGACACAGCCATCCAGTGGTGGAGCCAGCATTCACATCCAGACTAGCTTTAGAGCTAGTAAACAGAACCACCATACTGTTATTTCTCACAGTGCAAATTTCTAACAGTCAATGAGAAAAAAGCAAACTGAAAACACAATTCCTCCTTCCTGTACTTGCTTATTCCTAATGAATGTTCTTTTAAACTCACATAGAAAATAAAGCAGCAACATGTTTCTGTATTTATTGTAGCTTTAGTAATTTCAGATTGTAAATTTGCTTTGAAAACCCTAGTGTTTAAATATTAATCAAAGCTATAGAACCTTCCAAGCAAGTGCTGTCAGAGAAAGTCAACATTAGTTAGATTTTTACTTGCTGACAAGTTAAAAATTAGCTTATAGTAGCTTTTCTACCTCCTGGAAACATGTTGGCCACTAAGCCCATTGTGGGATTCAAAAGAAAATTTTGGCACTCAACTTTAAAGCAGGGATATGTAAAAACCAGCAAATAAGCCAAAAAGTGATTATCATCTATATAAGATTAACAAAAAATAATTATTCTGTGTAATCTCAGAATTGTTTTCAAATACAAGCTATTTCCTCTTTGTTTAGGGAAATGAACTTGATAAATACAACTCAATACGTCTCTATGGTGATTTTCTTAGAGATATCCTTTTATATCCTTTTTTGAGACTTCCAATACATTATAAAATTTATGAACAAAAAGCTTTATTAAATTGTGGAAAGTTTAAAGTTTTCACGTTTGTTAAAGAAGCACTTTTAAATGTACCACTCCATGACACAATTGTGCTTTTCCCCAGATAATAACAGGACTTATAAGCATGTTACTCTGTAGTTCACTTTACGAGTTATAACATTTGGAGTATGTTATTTGACTTTGGATTGGTTACTTATACTGACCACTTTTCTTCTCTGTAAAACAGAAGTAACAATGTGACTTACTTTATGAAATTAAAATATTTAAAAACAGTACCCGGGGCTTCCCTGGTGGCGCAGTGGTTGAGAGTCCACCTGCCGATGCAGGGGACACGGGTTCGTGCCCCAGTCCAGGAAGATCCCACATGCCGCGGAGCGGCTGGGCCCATGAGCCATGGCCGCTGAGCCTGAGCGTCTGGAGCCTGTGCTCTGCAACGGGAGAGGCCACAACAGTGAGAGGTCCGCGTACCGCAAAAAAAAACCCAAAAAACAAAAAAACAGTACCCATCAAGACAGAGTTTGGTTTCTGCTGTTGTTATTATTGTCTTCAGGCAATGTGGCTTCATAAATGGACAAGCATTTAAAGAATGAAAGACATTTTCTTTTAATACATCAGGTTGTCTTCTGTGACTGCAGGTATATATTAGTCTGCCTAGGCTGCCATAATAGAATGCTACAGGGTGACTTGAAGAATAGAAATTTATTTTCTCACAGTTCTGGAGGCTGAAAGTCCAAGATCAAGGTGTCAGCAGGGTTGGTTTCTGGTTGAGACCTCTCTTCCTGGCTTACAGATGGCCGTCTTCTTTCTATGTCCTCACATGGCCTTTCCTCTCTGGGGGCACACTCCTGGCGTCCCTTTCTTTTCTTATAAGAACATCAGTCCCCTGGGACTAGGGCCCCACCCTTATGACCACATTTAACTTTAATTACATCTTTAAAGGCCCTATCTTCTAATTAGTTACACAAGGGGTTAGGACTTTGATGTATAAATTTGGGGGGTGGGACACAATTCAGTTCATAACAAGATGGAACATCATTTGGGGACAATAATAAGAAAGCTAAAGGGGAAGTGGCTTAAATGAGTCCTGGGTCAAATGATCCCCTGCTCACCCCACTGGAGGTTTTTAAGAGGTCACCTGCCATTTTAAATAAATGACTTCAGCTCCTGTTTAGAGTTCCATTTACTAGTATGCCTTCTTGCCTCCCTCACTGCATTAACAGAAACTTCCATGATGTTTTCCATGGATTTTATTTTATTTTATTTCTTGTAGGGTGGTAGGGAGCTTGATTACTACTTGACACGAGGATGTAAGGGATTCAGAAACTGGAGGAAATAGGGAAGAGTGGAACAATTGTCTGGGCACGCCGTCAGCTTCAAGCATATGAAGAATGCTGTTGGAATGGCTTTGCCATCACGGGAATGCTTGTGGGGTCACACTTCACTCCTTCATTTGGGTAGGTGTGAAATTCCTAAGGTTTTAAAAGTAACAATGATATAGTAGGTTCTCCTTCTAAAAAATTAAATCTCACCCACGATTATAATAAATAAGATTTGTATAATGATGCCATTTAAAATTGAGACTGAAGTGGCTCCGACCAGACAGTGGTAATGGCTAATTTCACATTATGCAGAATAATCCATTTGTCAGTGAAAACCTAACTACCACGCTTAGATTCTCATCGTTCTTTTTATGATAACTGCCCAGAATCTCTGTTTAGTTACAGTGCCAATTTGTTATTTCATGTAATATTAACAAGTTATCATATAAAATGAACAGTGAGCTAATTTTCTGAAAGTCTGCAAGTAAATACTGAATTAGGGTGAACACCTTACAGTAATTCACTTTAGAAAACTTCCATTTCCCTTCTCAAGTCTACCAATATTCAAAATCATTTCCATCATCTCCACGTGTTTGTGTAAAACCTCAAAGGAAACTATCTTGTTTTCTTTAATATAACTCAAAATTCTATTTTTTATTTTAAGTACTATTATGGTCCAGATATCATTGGCCTTAATGATATCTTACAGCTACTAGTTCTGCAGGTAAATTAGACAAAACGTTAATTATTTGTTTCCTATAGGAAGTCCCTGGCTGACCACATTTTCATAAATACTGAAGAAGAGCTCTATTAAAGATAGTACTTTTTGGTCAACATTATAAAAGCAAAGTAAAGATATCCAAGGTGAAGCTACAGTTAATAACAGACAAATGTTACCTCATCAGAGTCTAATGAATGATAATACAGTGCTGGAGCATCCTGATTGGTTGTTGGTTTCTAACAGCGCTTATAGCCTGGCTTTTCTCAACATGGATCCTCTTTTCTTCCTTCCTTTTCCAGATCTGACAGACCCAAGTAATTAGCAGAGTAGCGCCAGAAAGACCATCAGCCAGTACATTACTGGCAGCTGGGTTTTCTGGCTGAGCCCTGGGGATACTTAACCTACATTCGTCTCTAAGAAAATAGGAGTAGGGCCACAAGAGAAAGAATTCTGTGAGAAAATTCGAGAGCAGATGCTAGCATGATTCTGCCCATGTGCAGTTGGGGGTCTCACTGTGGAGTCAGTTGTTCTCTTTCACTTCCATATACATGACAACAAACCCAGCAGTAACTGTGACCTTCTTTGGTTATTGTTGTTCTGCTTTCCGGTCTCCTGTGCCTTTCACCACCTTTACCCCTAATTGCTCTTTGTTCCAGCCTCTACCTTAAAGTTTCCTTTTCCAAGAAATCACTCACCTTCCCAGCATTTGGAATCATTGTTCTATGACACAAAAAATGGAAAATAATGCATATGCTTTATGATGATCTTGGAAGAAGAAAAAAAAAAACAACAGAGAGAGAGAGATGACCAGGCACGGAGATGGCTTTGGAAAGCTCTCACCAGTTGACGGTTGTTAGAGAATGACTCAGCTGTCTGGCTCTACCTTTCAGACAGATTTAGGTGACCTGGAGACCCATCAGCAACAGTAAGGCTTACTCATACATAGGCATCCCTGGATCAGCCACATCCCGCCAGGAAGGGCAAACATCTGTGATTGCTTCAGGCAAATCCTACCTCTTTCGTACTTTTTTGGATTAATTAATGACATTAATTTAAACATCCTATGAAAAGCTAAGACTGTCCAGTTATATCCAAGAATATAAGACTATATAAAATGCACCTCTTTTAACTACATATTTCTTCTCACATACGGTGCATGTTTGGTTTATTCTTAAGTGCCTACAATGCGAAAGGTGCCAAGTGAGGCTCTGGGAACATTTATACTCATTTTGCAGAGGAACAAGTAGAGGCCTGGAAAGGTTAAGTTGCTTTCTCCAAGACACACTTGATTTTTTTTTTTTAATCTTTATTGGAGTATAATTGCTTTACAGTGTTGTGTTAGTTTCTGCTGTATAACAAAGTGGATCAGCTATATGCATACGTATATCCCTGTATCCCCTCCCTCTTGCGTCTCCCTCCCACCCTCCCTATCCCACCCCTCTAGGTGGTTGCAAAGCACCGAGCTGATCTCCCTGTGCTATGCAACTGCTTCCCACTAGCTATCTATTTTACATTTGGTAGTGTATATATGTCAATGCTACTCTCTCACTTCGTCCAGCTTACCCTTCCCCCTCTCCGAGTCCTCAAGTCCATTCTCTATGTCTGGACACACTTGCTTTTATATGCTAGAGAAGACACTAATCTTCTTAGCCTTTTCTTTTCATTTTGACTGTATATTATTCAGTAATAGTCAACAACATTGGTTAACTTGTATATCTTAGGTACTTTGATACAGCTCCAGTGTCTGAGATTGAGAATAACACATGCTGTAAATAACAGGGAAGAGGAAACAGACTGTGTCATTATGACAGCACTGAGTCTGAGCCAATCCTGGGAATACTGACCTCCAGCCTCTTGCCCTATAAGACAATTACATGTCTTTATTGTTTATTGAACTCAATAGTTTGGCATTCTCTTGTTTGTAACAAAAAGTTCCTACCTGCTAGATTAAACTAATAAAGACAACACCATGACAGGAGAAAGTGAAATGAAAGTTAAAAAAAAATCCTTCCAAAAATAAACCCATGTTGAACATATTCCAGTCAGGAAGACCCAGGTGTGACAGAGCTCTGTTTTGGATTTATACAGTGTGGTTTACTACCAGAAATGCCAGGAGACTCATTAGAGAATTGTTCACCTGGTAACATGGTGTCAAGAACAGACACTAAAAACAGTGTTGTAGAGGGTCCATGGTGGAGATGGTACGGACTTCAGATTCTGTAATTGAGAATAAACAACTTGGGCTCTCTAGGAGGGCATCACATGATGTGACTGGCTTGTGCTTCTAATTTCCCCAAATGAGAGGACTAGAGCAAGACCAAATTCCATTTCATTTTCCCTATCAGGAACAGTTTGTAGACATCTGTTTTCAAGGGTACCAGCATGAATATAAATATTAGGTTTGCTCCATAAAGAGCTTTCATGGAATGCAAAATAATATGTGACACTGCATATACACCCACTTGTTGCCACTAATGAAAGCTAAAATTTGTTAATCACTTACTATTTCCCAAGCACTGTGCTAAATGCTTTTCATGTATTACCCTAGTAAAACCTCACACCCTTGTGAGATAAGACTTATTATGCCATTTTATATATGGAGAACCTGTGGCTTGGAGAAGTGAAACAATTCACCTAACACCATTGAACTAGTAAGTAGGATTCAGCCAGGATTTGAGCATGGGCAGGGTGACAACCTCTATGCTGTACTGTCAATTATAACTATTGTGCCACTTGCAAGCATGGTTATATTACTTGTACACCAAATAGATAACTTCTCCCATTGTATATTTTTGGTGTATTTTTGTTTAGTGTTGCTAGAACTTAAAGACCTGGGGTATCTTATTGAAAGAAGGTAACACCTTGATCATGATTGAGATGGGAGATGGGGTGGAATTAGAAGCAGGACCATTGCATGGAACAGGTGAGTTTCTCCTATGGTCTGTTCCTCATATGCTCTCATGCGCACATGTGCAAACTTGGGCTAAAGGGGAAAGGAGTTAAGAGCAACCAGCTTTGTTCTTCTTGGTATCTGCCATGTCATCCATGGTCACGTGGGAGGTAGAACAAAAGAAATAATTAGAATCAGATAAAGCTGAGTTTAAATTCCATTTTACCATTTTCTAGCTGTCTTGGTTTCTTTATCTACAAAACTATGACAATAATGCCTACTTCATAGTGTCACTGAGGAGAGTTATATATGTTTGTGTTTGTCTGTATATTTATTTATCAAGCAAAATGCTTGGGACAGAGATGAAATAATAATGAATACCTATAGCTATGATATGTATATTAATTTTTTATTACAAATTTCATTATATTTCATTATAAATTTTATTTTATTTATATACACTAATAGATTTATGAAATATAATTAATATAATATTTACATTTATTTAATAGTAATATTAAATATTCATTTAATAGTAATATTAATTTATATTTTATTTATTATAACTTTTTAAATACTTTAAAGATGGTATATATTTATATAAAATTATATATTTTTACATATATAAATAGATGTAACTTTTATATATATAACATATATGTGTTATAATAATTTAATAGCTTTCTATTAGAGATTAGTAGTTGTTATTAGCTTTCTAACTACTAGTTTATTGTCTCATTCTGACTTTCCAGTCTCACCTGTTTGCTCTGGCTCTTAATGAATCCTTTAGAAGTTCAATGATTCTTCTTCCTTCATTTTCAGCTAAGAGGATTTATTAAATGTATCCTCATTGTTTTAACTGAAAAATAAATATATGTTTATCAAAGTGTTTCTAATGTCAACCAATTCATGTCTCTAGCCTGCTACTGTCTCCCCTTGAATATTATACCATCCTTTCTCAAATTGTGGCCAAGAGAAAAGGTTATGATGTTTATATAAAGCTGCAGCTTATAGTTCCAATAAAGAAATTCTTTAAACCCTTCTGATTTTCCTTCTGGTACAGGTGACTTAAAGAAACACTGGTTAGATAGGTTTAGTTTCAAAATGATGTACTTCTAGAGAAAAGGCTGGACTAACTGATGGCTTAAGGGGACATCTATCTTGAAATCCATGATTTTAATCAGTTTGGATAACTCTTCATGGTTCATGATGATCCCCGTATCATTAGATGTCTTGACAGTTAAATAAGATAACACACTTGTAGCATTTAGCATAGAACCTAGCCTACAGTAAATGCTATTAAATGCTAGCAATTACTAATATTGTTTTCTCTGTTATAGAACTACAACTGTAGCTTGGTTACAGTAATATGTGGTGAACAGATTAATACAGGTTGTTTTCCTACTCTACCAGTTATTAAACTATTGTCTCTCTCAGCTTCAAGCCTGTCCAGCTACATTTTGCTTTGTAATTCTGCAGAAAACTACACTGCCCCTTTGCCAGATGGTGTGTTAGGGTCCACCAATAGAGGGATCAAGGAGGAGGAAGAGGGACATACTCTTATTTGGTGTTCTGATCAGGGTCACCCTTGAAATAGCTCTTTCCACTGGCATTGAGAATAGGTTTTATTATGTGCAAGCCAGTTCTAAATGGTGCTCTATACTCTGTAGAGTTTATGAGTATTTACAATATAGATCTCTTTTTCTAATAATTATGAAGTTCTCATCTTAAGATCTGACAAATTGTCTACCACTTAGAACCTTGCAATATAAAGGAAAGTTCTCTCAGGTTTACAGTGCCCAGGAACACTCTTGGGGTAGGGAAAATCTATACTCTGACTTAAATTGTCAAGAAAATAAAAGTGAAGGGATTTTTTTTTTCTAGAAAGGATTTCAGGGAAAGTTGAATTTTTAATTGAACAAGTGGATTGTTAGTGCCTTGGGGTCTTTTCTGTTACATTTCCTACCTTCATTTGTACATTGTTTGGAGTTTATTGTTTTCTCCTGCTCCACTGTCCCCACTCCCATTTAACCTATTGATATATTCACTGATTTTTTTTTCTTTTTCAATATATTCCTGCTACAGGTCCTTGTGTTGTTAGAAACTAAACACTTAATGGCAATCTGACAACTGTAACAAAAATAATGATTCCAGCATTACAAATAAAAGCACAGTAAACATTAGGGAGGGAAAAGTGAGCCAAAAGCTACCCATGCTGAGAATGACTGGCCTCAGCACAATTAAATAGGCTTCTCTTCTCATAAATTTCAAATAAATTTAATACCATAAGAGTTTAAGACTTCCCTACATACTGTACTATTTAGTTCATACTTCAATAGCTGATGTACAGCATTAGTTAGAAAAAAAACAAAACAAAACTCAAATAAATCTCTCAAGATGGGCTAACTATACAGTGGAAATGGACTCTTCAATGTGTCCTGAGTAAAAATAAATTAGGGATAAGCTGGAGATTTCCACTTAACTTGATTAGTTTGAGATGTGAATCTAATGGGACAAATATTTGAAAAATATTTAAAACTAAATCTAGTGGGAAATACTATTGTTTATTAAGGGAAATGAAAGCTGTAATATCAATTACTTTGGTTAAAAAAGCACATTTGCATTCAGGTGGGGACCAACTGAAGTATAATTGTAATGTGAAACAAATTCTTTCTTATGTAATATCCCAGCTTTAATTTAAAGTAGAGCCAAACAAAATTAATTACAACTACTTGGCAGGTTATGCAAAGACACATTCTATACATTCTATGGATACTATAAAAAATTACTATTACTTGACACCTTCCTGGGAACCTTCATGAAATGACTGAGTTTACTAGATAAATTAATGGTATAGCCTCCAAAACCAATTAGCCATTTAGTAAACTTATTAGTATACTTGAATGTTTCCTGATATAGATTAGAACATTCACTGAGTTTCATGTAATTACTCTATTCTTTTTTAAAAAAATATTTTTTGTTAGAGAAACAGTATGTTCCAGTAAAAGTACAGAGTTTTTGGAGTAATATCTTGGTTCAAGTCATGTTTCCCCCAAAAGAAAGTACATGGCAGAACTATAGTGGGTCCTAATTGAGATGATTCTCTAGAATATAATCTCCAGGAGGGCACAGATCTTTGCCTTCAATCTATCACAAGAGCCTAGAACAGTGCCTGACACATAGTAGGTGCTTGATAAATCATTATTGAATGAATGAATAATGGTTGTAAAGCCACATTGTAAACTCTAAAGATCTATGAGAATATCATGGTCCATTAATATACCCGGACGGCAAATCTGTTATTGAGTGTTATTGCATCACTTACCCCTTCTCATAAAATAAATCCTACCTTGGTTTTGCATCCTCCTGGTATATATGGATATCGTAATACAAGAAAAATTTGTTGAAATTTAGAAGCAGTGCTTTCCCAAACTAAATCACATTAAAGTACAAAGGGCAATAGTGTGTGTGTGTGTGTGTGTGTGTCCATGTCTCTAGGTGTAGGCATGTGCTCATGAATATGTTTGTGTTTGTTGTTACTATTTTTGTCATAAGTCTCTCAGACAAATGTGAGATGCTAATTTGTGAAACTGTTAGAACAGCCAAATATATAGTACTTGACTTTGCCAAGTCTTAATTCAGACTTTCCAAGACCACCTATCACTGAAAGTTCAAAACAGAGAGAGAGAGAAAAAAAGAAGGGAACAAAACTTAAAAAAAGATTTGTGCGTTAGGTAGAACTGCTTTCTATAAATCCTGAGATAATAAAATAAATTACAAAAGTAATTCACTCAGTGTTCTGTTCTTATGGCTGGCCTTAACTAAGTCTTCCACCTTCTCAAATTCCTACATGAAACACCCTGTACTTTGGAAACACCAAACTGCTCCTAAGTCTATGAATCCTCCTTTGTACATTTTGCAAAAGGCTGTATATTTTGTAAGTCTATGAGTGGGAAGTACTTTCTTTATTTGATCTCTCTCTCTATAACTCTATCTAAAAGCTTAATATACTACTTTTCATCAAGCAGGCAGGGAGCTATGAAGGACAACAAAAGAGTCAGAACTTTCTGAAGACAGATTTAATTCTTTGCTCTCAGCAGGTCTTATTTTAGGAAAGTAATCAGGATAAGAGAGCTGGGAAGACGTGGGATTTAAGTGTATCTAAGGATGTAACCTAAACAGAAACCTATATAATCCTACATATTATTCTTAGAACCAGCCACCGGGTTCAGGGGAGCTTACTGGATGAGGTTACAAATGTTTACCATAGTCCTACCGTGTTTCCAGCTTTCACAATATGCCCTGCCTTGCTGGTCCTGAAGCAAAATGGCCATTAAGGCCCAAAGCTGACACTACATTCATTACTGTACTGTCCTGTTCCCAAGAGCGCTCAGCAGCCTCTCAAAAAGTCTAACTTAAAAAAAAAAAAAAGTCTAACTTACTTCATGAAAGGTGTTTAAGCCCTAAGAACTAGACCTAGTTAAGCTAGTTAGTTACAAGGTAATGTACCAAAACTCTAATTGGTAGTAGAGGTTAAGGCAGAAAATAATACAATCTGTGGGAACCTGGTAGGAAGGGGTGTGACTCAGGATACTGTTCACTTGTTCGATATCCCAAGTGTGGGTAATAGATTAATTAATTGATTAAGTATGTAGCTCTAAAGGTAGAACTTTCTATATAAGAAAACTCAACACAGAACCTAGTTAATTTTTTTAAAAGTTCCCACCTTTTCCATCTCATCAACTCTTACACTCTGTCTTTTAATTTTTGGATTCCTGAGGGCATGCAGGATTCAGAGGGAGATGGAAATCAGAAGGGGTGGGCAGGGGAAGTTCATTGTTAACGTTTTGAAAACAAGGCCCTCTAAGAGTTACAAATCAGATTAGGGCTTATTTATTTTCAATGCGCATTTAAAGGACCACTTGCATTGGTATTGTCTTCGTCCATTTCAGTTGCTATAACAAAATACCAGGAGCTGAATAGCTTATAAACAAGACATTTATTTCCCATAGTTCTGGAGGCTGGTAAGTCCAATATCAAGACACCAGCACGCTGGCTTTGTGGTGAGGTTCCTTTTCCTGGTTCATGGCAGCTCCTTCTCACTGTGTCCTCATAGGGTGGAAGAGGCTAGGGATCTCTTTGAAACTTCTTTTATAAAAGCACTAATCCCATTCATGAGGATCTCACCCTTTTAACCTAAGCACCTCCCAAAGGCTCTACCTCCTAATACCATCATCGTTGGGGGCAAGGATTTCAACATATGCATTTTGGGGGGGACACAAACATTTAGACCATAGCATGTATCACCTGGTATTTTGACTAATAATTCAGATTCCTGGCCCCCAATGCATAACTTTGAAATCTGAATTTGGGGGAGTCTCCATTTTTAACAACACTCTTGGTAATATGTTCGTTAACATTCAAAAACCACTACTGAACAACCTACTGTCCTTAAAGACATGGCAGTAGATAAGGAAAGATCAGTTGCTTCTTCAACTCCCAGATACTCTGCCCCTGAGGATATAATGGATATATTTTATCTTTTCCCATTTTTTTTTTTTTTTCTTTTTACTATCTCCCCTTGTGATTTGAATCAGCGCCCTTGGTCATGCTCTTCCAACAACCTCATGGAACCATGTGGTTAGTTTTGATACCGGGCTTAAAGATAATTTAAGATGAGAATGTTTGCTCCTCTAATTGCCTGAAAATTTAAAAAGGGTCACAAACTGACCAGGATCACTCATCATACCTGCTGTTGTCAGGGTTCATTCAGTTACAAGGAAAAGAAACACATTCAAGTGAACTCAAGTCAACAAAAGGGAACATGTGGAACAAATGGGGTAGTATCATAGATACTAAGAGCAGGATATCTCGCTGAGTCTTTTGGATATGGAAAATTAACAACCAAGCAATTTTCATCATTCTCCTACTCTCCTTCCTTTCTTTCCTCTTCCCTCCTCCACACCTTTCTTCTTCCCTTCCATAAACAAATATTTACTGAAATCCCTATCACCTCTCAAGGAGCTGGGGATACACCAGCGAACACAACACAAAAATCATTCTCTTATGGTTTCTATAATCTTGTGTGTGCATGTGTATGTTTGGAAACTGACAGTAGATAAATAAATAAACATATCTGCTATATAGTTACTGATAGATTCTGTGGAAAAAAATAAGAAAAGGAAGGGAGCCAGAGAACCAGAAGATGCAGTTGTGAATGGAATGGCCAGCAATTATAGTCTGTCGCTTCAATTTTCTGTTTTGGTTTCTGCAGCTGTTAGAATTTTTTTCTCTCCTCTGTATCTTTGTCTCTCCCCCTCCATTCCCTCCCCTCAAGTCCAGCTGAGTCCATGTGTTCTCCTATATGCTCATCTTGTGTCTGTTTGGCCCAACTCCACATGATCTTTTAACTCAAGTGCTTACTGTTAACTACATTTTAGCTTTGGTGTCTCTTAGTACACATCCCTGAGAGGCTCTGACAGCTCCAATTAGACTCCATCTGGACAAAGCCCTTCCTACATTGGCATCTATCCATATAATGCTGTTCAGCCAATGGATGAATTCTCTTGACTACATATTTTTACTTCATCATGTGGATTTAACTACTGAGCTTTGGGGGAACCTCAGTATAAAGTGCTCTACTTTAGATATATACTCTATTTTGCTCTCTGTGGAATTTATTGTTTGGGAGAAGTGGATTAAAGGTAAGGACCCAGTTCCCTCTTTCTTGGAAGAGAGCAGGATAATAGGCAAGAACCATACGTACTTTTTGGTCGGCAAAGATTTGTAGAGGGGAAGAAACATAGGATGGTAGTATTTTGAAATATTTTAAATGATATTTCCTTGAAATTTCCTGATATCCTTTAATTCCGGGTGTATATGTTTAGCAAGAATACCAAAAGAAAAATAAATATCAAAACTCAGTCTATTGGGGCTTCCCTGGTGGCGCAGTGGTTGAAGAGTCTGCCTGCCGATGCAGGGGACACGGGTTCGTGCCCCGGTCCGGGAAGATCCCACATGCCGCGGAGCAGCTGGGCCCGTGAACCATGGCCGCTGATCCTGCGCGTCCGGAGCCTGTGCTCCGCGGCGGGAGAGGCCACAGCAGTGAGAGGCCCGCGTACCGCAAAAATAAAAAAAAAAAAGACTCAGTCTTCTGATTTTCAAAATAGGCTTTTAAAACTTATTGTAGAGATAATAGTTAGAGAAGAAAGCTTTTGTTTGAAAGTATGGATTTTTTTGAATAACAGAAACCATAGTCACGATTGCCTTGGGTTTTAAGTAATTAGACTTAATTACTTAAGTCTACTTAAGGTAGGTAAATGTTCTCTCTCTGTTTTTGTGATCATAGGGGAGACAAAATCCATCTGGACTGAGAGAAAAGAGGAGAGTCAGCAGGAGAATAGTAAAGGGAGATGGTTGTGGGGCTATCTGATAAAGGGCTCTGTATCTTGCTACATCTTCCTGCTCTGGACCACATCCCAGAGAGCTGGTGAGGACCTAGAGCCAACTGATAACCTAAGAGCCAGTGTCTTCATTTCCTGGATGGAATGTGGGTGGTGAAATCTTGTTAGACTCCACATTCCCCAGGTCCTGCTGTGCCAGAGTGATGGGACAGCAGTAGAGTAGAAAATGTGACCTTTTCAATCTAGGCAGGAAGTTTTGCAGTCTTCCCCAAGGTTTCATTTACCACAGAGTGGAACCAAAGAGCATCTAGCGATTTCTTATGGCTTCTCAGGATGTTGAGGGATGTGAAAATGGCTGAGAAATGCTCACACTGGAAACCAGACGGGGCGATACACATGTTAGTAGATACTGAATTATATAGGTTGGTCTGGGGCGGGGACCTGGACACTGAGTAAAACCCATAGAATTTGGATCAACACAGAGAAGTAGGAGCAAGGGTGCAACCTGAAGTTAACTGAGTTTACCAAGAACTGACTTAAGGTTAGGATTTTTGATAACAGGAGGAGTGAAGATTCCAGACAGAAATTGATAGAGAAAGAAAATTCCACTCTTCGCACACCAGAGCTTGTGGCCTAGGAGGTTTATGCCTAACACACGTGTCCAATTCTACACCAGCTTCACTTTAAAAAGAAAGTGTTTGCTCTCGTTTTATCAAGGGTGATTCATCACATTTCTCTGACAAATGGTACATGTTTGTTAATCTCCTGCACATGGCCCCAAAGGAACTCCAAGCACAGTAACCAGAGTGAACCCACATTCCTTTCCAGCTTGATTATTTTGGCGGATTATATTTTTTTATAAAATAACTCTGACTGCATATCACAAGTTATTGTAAACAACTGTTTTAATACCTTAGCCTCTGAAACCTCACTGCCGATTCCCACATTATTTTTGATTCCTGTGTCTATAATTTAGTCTGATGGGCTCTTCAGGGATGAAAATAAATGCTTGCTCTTTCTTCCTTCTATGGCCATCTCTTCTCATTCCAATTTTGTTTTAACTTGGATACAGCGAGAATACACCTGCCTGACCAGATTCAAGAGCTAGAGACTTTACATTAAAATTTCAAAATGCTGCATCTGTGTTGAAACTCTACAATAAGCTTTAAGCATTCCACCCTCACCCCATCCCACCAAACTCACAAAGGCAGTGAGAGAGAATGCCATGCCCTTTTTTCGGTAATTATGTCCAGACAAGACCTTGCATGGCCAGCAGGATACGATGAGAATGGAAAACAAATGGATTCCAAATTTCTAAAGTGTGGTGTACAAAGCATGGAGAGGGAAAGAAAGAGTGTGCTTCATCCCCATCCTTTCCCCTTTTAGTCCTGCCAGACATGTCCTTTGTTCTATTTTCTATCTCACTGAGATTAAAGTGCTGATCTCCTCCTTTTTGAAAATGATGTCACTTTTTTTTTCTTGCCTTGGCAGAGAGCAAGTTCATTACAAATCTGCTGTGTGACTGATGGCTTTGAAGAGATAAGGCAGAGGGGGAAAACACATTTGGGAAAGGTATGAAACTCAAGAGACAGGTTGACAATTAAACTGGCAGTAAGAGCGATGACGAAGGATAAAGAGAAACAGAGGTTGGAGGTAAATATCTCTTCCATATTCTCTTTTACAGTCACCGAAAAGCTATTTTTATTTCCTTGATAGTTTTATCCTGAAGCGATGCCGTGAGCTAAAATTGATTTCCTGCTTTTCCTGACGAGATTCATCCACTTTTGATGACATTATTTCCGGCAGGTCATCGTGGATGTATTGGGTGGGAAGACATTTCCTTTTGCAGTAAGAAAAGGGAAAATATTTGGTGCTGAATCTGATTTATTATAATTGCTGATCATTGCACTACATGGCAGTTTTTAGAAGAAGCATTTCAGATGTAAAACCAGGTTGAAAGCACAATACACATTCTAATGCCATTTGTGTTGTTTAAAATGATTAGTGACAGATGCAGAGCTTGGGAATTTAAAGATCTTCTTTCATCTCCCAGGTCCAATCACAGTGAAGGCAATGGGCATACAAATGGTTGCAAAAGCCAACTTACTGAAGTGATGGACTTCGAGTAATTAAGCACACACACACACACACACACACAACCCCTAATATGGACAGTGTCTTATGAAAATAACATTGTTACCTTTATGTCTCTAATTGGATTTCAGCTTTAAAAAAGTCTTCATATTTCTTTTGAATGGATATTCTTGTTCAGATCAAAGATTTTTTTAAAAATGCATTTCTGGTTTAGGGATGGAGGTGGGAAGTTGCAGAGAAGTGAATAGTAGATAATGAGATGAAGAAAGGAGCTCTGAGATAAATGTCTGCTAGACTGGAACATATATGACAAGAACTCTATTCCTTGATTTTCTTCATCTGTGGATCTTCTTTTCCCTCATGTCACCGTCACTCACCTCCAGCCTTCGCTTTTCAATAGTAATAGAAATATTTGTGTTTATAACTCTTATGTCTGTAGAGGATGGTAAGGTATGTGGCAGATAAGCTTTCCATTCTCCCTCCCTCATGCCTGCAGCATATTACATATCAGACATAACATTACTTTTTTTTTTTTTTTTTTTTTTTACTTTCCTCTTGATCTTGAAGAAACCCTTCTCAAAAGCAGAAACCATGTTGTTATTCTACTGTTTACGCCCCCTCCCCAATATCTCCATTGGCTCCCTGTAGCCTATAAGATAAAATCCCAGCTTTTACATTCTGGTTTCTTCCAACCTCTCTTCTCTGGCTTCTGGCCAAACATTTCCATTCAATGTTTACTTGAGTGCTAATGAATGTCTTGCTCCTGAATGCACTTGGCTATTGTATTCCTTTGCTAGTACTTTTTCCTCTGACCGGTATGCCCTCTCGGCTTTTCCACGTCTCATGAATATCTCGCTTTGCCCCCAGCCTGAGCAAAAATATGACCTCTTCTGTGAAGTCTACAATTTACTCAGGAAGAATTGATCCCTCTTTACTTTTGGCCTTACTTATATTATCTTTACTGCGTTTTAAAAATTTTATGTGTCATCATACAGATGGTAGGATATACCCAGGAACTATAAACAGGTGTAGTCAAAAGTTAGTTTATACTTTATGCATGTTAAGGTAATAAATGGGTATATACAACCTGATGTTTGAATGCAGGCAAAAGGACTTCAGAACTGTATACCTGCTTTCTTAGTTTCTAAGTTAAGGATGTGTTGTTTTTTTTCCTTAGGAAACAAAACCCAAAGAAGCTTGGAATTAATTAATACAAGAGAAATACATATTTTAAAAAATGGACCCAGATAGAAGGATGTGGAATGCTGCGACTTGTGATAAGTGATAATAATTTGTGTCAGTTCTCAATAATTTCTCTTAGTGTTCATTGTTCATGAACATTATTTTTCATGATGTGTGAGCAGCTTGTTCCTCTGAACTCTCTACCTTACCTCTCCGATTCTGCTTGTAAGCACAAATAAAGTACGGTAGAGCAAAGCAAAAGTGGTAATTAAAATGTCTTCCATGTATCTAAATGCACACATCATTCACTCCAGATTTGGAAATAACTACCTGCTTGATCTTCTAGAAAACCCCTTCTAATTTTTGAGTCTCTATTTTTTTCTTGTTTGTTTGTTGCTGTTTTTCCAGTAATTGGTGGCTTTGGCTAACTCACATTTGAGCACAATGTGGTTGAAATTCAGTGTTCCCATGAAACTGGTGTCTTGTGTTTGGCAGGTGACTCATTCACAGTTGAACCTCCTCTAGGATGAGGTGATGCCAGGAGTGTGGACGATGTAGAGTGAGTTAGTGTCCATATATTTTTATATTTCACATTTTTCTCATTCACTCAAGCACTTTGCCGATCCACATGGTTTATGATTTTCTGACTCTCTTGGCACATCTGACATAAGTGCCAGAATCAGCACCCCAAAGAATGTGGAACTCCCAAGACCAAGGTCTCCTTAAAGTCTTGGAAAATAAAAGGGTAATGGAAGTCCTCAGAATGTTGCTGGAGCAATAATAAGATTTGGTGTTCCCAGTGCCAGGATAGTTCAAGCACTTAGTATAGGTCATATATTTCTTTTCCTTTTCTCAATTTTTTTTTAAAAAAATTATTTATTTTATTTTTGGTTGCGTTTGGTCTTCATTGCTGCATGCGGGCTTTCTCTAGTTGCGTCGCACAGAGGCTTCTCTTGTTATGGAGCACGGGCTCCAGTAGCTGTAGCACACAGGCTTAGTTGCTCCGTGGCATGCGGGATCTTCCTGGACTAGGGGTCGAACCCATGTCCCCTGCATTGGCAGGCTGATTCTTAAACACTGTGCCACCAGGGAAGTCCCTTTTTTTCCTTTTTTAAAATTAATTTTTTTTTTTGGCTTTGCACTTGGTTTATTTGTATAGAACATATTACTATTTTGGTTTTGTTTATATTTTGTTCCCCCTAGGTCATATATTTTAATAGAAAGCATTTCTTTTAAGTAGAACCCCTTTGAGTGGTAGAAGGCATCAACATTCTCATTGAGGTCTAGGAAATGGTTTCAGCGTGTAGAAGTAAGGTGAACACGTACTCAGGGCTAGAGAATGGAGTCTAAAATGTGGTTCTGGTTCCATGCTCCTCTACTTCATCGAACAGCCTTTAATAAATGGCTGTCAGAAAGGTGAGGTGAAATAAATACTAGCGAAGACGGCTGCCCTGTTAAGAAGAGCAAAACATTGGCTAACAGCAAAAAGGTTGACTGTATCTGGGTACTTTCTAAGTGCCTTGTCAACACTCATTCTAGCCTCCCTAATTTCCTTCCTTTCATCATCATCCCAGAGTTGTGCATATCTGATTTAAGAAAAGCAGTTAGATACTTAAGCACTTCTTCCATTTTATTATCTTAGAGAAAGAAAAAATACATTTCAAGCTTGAAGAAAACAGGAATTATTGGTAGATAAAAGAGGAACACCATCTACTCTTAGCTCTCAGTAAATACTTTGGGAAATCTTAGTCTGGTTTCACCAAGCAGCAAAGCAGATCCAGAGACAAGAATTCAAGTGCAAGTTGTTTATTTGGGATGTGGTCCCTGGAATTTCTGAATTGTGAAGTGAGGGAAGAGAAGGCCAGGGAAAGCCAAGAAAATACAAATTACAAAGCAAGTTCCCAAGGAAATCTATGGCAATTTAGTCCTGACAAAGCTTTCCAGGAGCCCACGTATCAGGCGAAGCTGAGTCATCCCACCCAAGAGATGAGGCAGCTGGGGCATTTTACACCAACTCCTCTCACTGGCCGAGAGCTGCTCCTGGGGACTTTCCTTTCCTGGTACTTCCACAGGGAACTTAGGCTTTTATGGCCAGAGAAGAGACAGACACTGCAAGCTGGAAATCAGCTTCGCAGGCACTAACATGGTAAGACCCAGGGGCATATGGGTCTGGCTTTGACAGTTTGGTTCCATCTGCTTGACAACATTCACTCAGCAGAAAATGACTTGGGTCCCTTAAATATTCATTTCAACTGTGATATCCTGCCCTGTGCAGAAGGCCCACTGCATACTCCCAACAGAGCTTCCAGCAACATCAATAGCAATGCCATCATCACCTCTAAAGCAATTCATGGACGGTTCAAGAGAGCCAGTAACCGGCCCACAGTGAAATACTGTGAAAGGCACCTTAAATCACAGCCAACGGCCAATAAGCAGAAGGACCATTCATGTAACACCCTTAGAAATTCATCAGTTACAATGCAGTTATTGGAGAGTCTTATGATTCATGTTGATAAATATATAATAGGGGCTCGATACATATTTATGTAAGAAATTATTATTATAATTATTACTATTTTCTTATTATTATGACCTTCCTTACAGAATCACACTATGCAGCTTTTATTCTAGAGAGTATGAGTGCACTTCCTAAGCCAATCTGGGATTTCTTTATCTGAATGTACCTTCAGACTTACTAGAAAGTATGTATTTGGACCCTGAGACAGTGGTAAGGAGATTTATAAGTGTGCTATAAGCAGCACTTCTATCACAATAGGTTCCTTAAATTTCTGTGCTGCTGTGATGAAATTTCCTGGCCAGAGCCTTTCTTAAGGCCATTTTATATGTCAAATTGCAGTCAGTCAGGACGTGATATTTAAGACTGTTATGAATGTCACAGAGCAAACAAAACAATGCTTTAGCCAAGAAATCTTGTGAAAATCAGTATGGAGAGAGGGGTCTTGGCTTATCAGTACAAGCAGGAATTTCCCCATGAAGCTGCTGAGTTTACTGACAAATTTTAATCTAACCAGTAATAGATAAAATTGATGTTAGAGACTTACTACCTTCAGTAATTACCCAATTTCAGTTTACCTTGGTCTTGTTTTTTACCTTATTCATATTTATATTGTTACATATGTATTTTCATAAGCCATACTAGATTATGTTTTTAGAAAGAGGTAAGAGTTAATTGATCCCAGAGCTTATTATGACCAACTTAGGGATTCAAAGATGCTCAGGAGAAAGCAAGGCTTGTCTTTGTGATCTCTAGTTTCTTCTCCTTTAAAAATAGATTAATAGCCAGCCTGCAAATTCAAAAAACAGATTACACTTTTTAATGTGAACCAAAGTGGTTGTTCCATACCTTGTCTGTTTATTTTTAAAGCTCAGGCTCTACATATTGCTTTATACTATTTTCTGAGTAGGTTTTCACATTCCATTCTTTTATAGATTTCTTACAAATTTTAACTTCATGGTTCAATGAGATGTTGTTTTTGCTTGTTTGTTTTGATAGCAGGAGTATTAAGGGAACGATGAAGTGGCACCATCTTGGTTTTTTGTTTTGTTTTGTTTTTTATTGTTGTTCTGAAACTCCTCTGTTGCCCTTGCCCATGAAAGCTCAGAACGCTCTGATATATGTCTATGATTATACCAGGACAACAATGTTCCAGAAAGGTTGTACAATTAATTGGCCCATTTCTAGCTCCTAATAGTAAAGAGAGAAGTGAGAGAAATCAGCTTGAATGAGGTCCCCTCATTCCTCAGTTCTCAACTCTTTTAAGTTTTTAACAGAAACGCCTGCATCTCTACCACCACCATAAAACAAAGATTGGTAACCTTTTGAATAGCAAGATTGGATAGGAAGAAAAATTTATAGCACTCTCCTGAAATAGCCACTTGACAAATCCAGCCCACGGATTAGGAATTTTGATTGAATTGAAGAGAAAATGGCTTCCATTGTCTACACTCTATCAATGACCTGGATGCCAAAAGAAATCTTCAAAAGAAACGTTTGTTTATTTATCCATTCATTCTTTTGCATAAAATGTTACAGTTGGGCATTCAGATTTTTGAGCTTTAATATAAGAAACCCCATCTGTAACATCATGTATTTCAAAGAGAATGATAAGTTTTTCTTCTACTCATATTTCTGAAATTTGTCACATATGGAATTTGTCACTCCATTTTTTAGTGGAGTTTTTATTTATTATCATATACAGCTTTTGTGAGGAAAGCAACACTTTTTTTAGACAAACCCAATTTGTTTGCATATAAAATATAATGTGAATATTAATATTGTGCTGTGTTTGCAATACTGTGAAAATACTGGGATCTTATTTTGACTAATTATACTTAACTAATTATACTTATACTTAACTTATCCTATAATGAAACATTTAGCTGAGACATATTCTTGCTTTGCACTTTGTTTTAAAGTAGAGGTGTGAGTTTTTCTTATCTTGGCTGTGTTCTAATTTGTGCAATAAAATTACATTTTCTTTTAAAAAGTCCTCTGCTTTGAAACTACCTTTCATTTTCATGTTTAGAGTTCATAGTTTCTCTAGAGGTTCTTGCATATCAGGATAAGACGACAGCACTACAATGAGTGATGGGATTCTTGGAGATGAAAAATAACAATTGGTTATTATATATGTTTTCAGGGTTAGGAACTATAGCCCCATGGGCCAAATACTCCCTGAGGACTCTTCCTATGTGGATCTCAAGCTAAGAATAGTTTTTACATTTTAAATTATTAAAAACAAATTCATGATACATAAAAATTACATGAAATTCAGTGTTCAGTGTTCATAAATAACATTTTATTGGAACACAGTTGTGCTCATTTATTTATACATTGCTTATCACTTTTGTGCTGCAACATTAAAAAGTTGAGTAGGTACAATACAGATTATATGGCCAATAAAATCTAAACTATGAACACTCTGGCCCTTCGCAAAAAATCTTTGCCAAACCTGATCTTTCTCTTGTGCTCTCCTATACATACATAGATATAAATATATAGATCATAGATCTGTGTATAGATGTGCCATAGATTTATCTATACCTACCTATGATCTATCATAGATCAATGATCTATCCACAGATCTATCACAGATCTATCTATATCTACTTATCTATGTATCTATAATCTATCTAGATGTATCTATATCTATGAGCTATAACAGATGTAGCTATCTATATAGCTATGATCTATCAGAGATCTATCTATACCTATACATCTCTGACCTATGATTTATTTTGTATCTGTATCTATATATTCATAGGAGAGAAAGAGAAAAGAGAGAGAGAGAAAAAGAGAGAGAGATCCACCATCTAATTAAAAAATTTGTAACTGCTGCTTAATCGCAAATGTGTTTGGACGTGTTTATACTCGTATTGAGAACTAAATTTACAGCGATCAATATTTTTGTCCTAATTTACCCTTCATGTGAAAGGAGTGTATAAAAGTAGCTGACAGGAGGCTCCTCTTGTTGTCACATGAACACATTAGTAGCCCAGTTTCATTTAGATAGATCTACTGCCTCCAAGCAAAGATGTGGTTTGCACCTTTAGCCACAGAGAGAAGTTTAAGTAACTTCTTTCAACTTGCCATTTTTCTAGCTACCACACAAGCTCACACAGTCTCATACAAAGCTTGAAATTTACTACATTTCTAAAAGGATAGAGTTTGTGCAGTAGGTAACTGTCACACTCTATATAGACATTGGTGAAATACATTCACACAGCAAATCAGTTATTCCTCTCCTTTGCCGAGAGATGGAAAATCATTCAATCACACAAATAACTTCTGATTTTATTTTATATTTTTATAACTGAAAATACGAAGCTGACTGGTGACTTGGGTATGTGTTGTTTTAAAAATATCCTTCCACTAATTCTAATGCCAGCATAGCAAATATTTTTGTGTAAAAAATCACTATTGTTTGTTGTATGACCATAATCACTTTCCTGAACTAGGAAAACCACAGAGAATGAATATTTTGTGTTCTTGCTCTGGGTGCCTAGTAAGTACTTTTTGGGAAACAATCTGTTAAAAATATATTTCATAATTCAGTGTACACGTAGTTTGGACTAATATTAAATTGTGAAGAGACAAAATTTTCGTTATTTTTCTTAGATTAATATCACTAAAGACCTATACTTACAAATACTAAAAGTAAGTGAATGGTACTTTCCAACTATAGTTAATAAGCAAACTTACTTGGTTTTTAAAAAATAATTGTCTTACTAAATAATTCAGGCTAATATCAAGATGATCTGGTTCGTGTAGACTTTTAACTATCATTAAATAGGAAGGTGTTAGAGTTTAGAAGGCATGCACCCATTAAAATTCTGCTAAAATAATTACCTCTCATTTCTCATTCTGAGATTGCCTTGTAGGTAGGCTTATGTGATAATAAGGACTCTTTGAAATCATTATTTTCTCTGTGTGCTATTAATAATAACTTCTCCATGTTAAATGAATTGAAGATAAAGATCTACTCTTAGGTCTGAGCGTTAAGTGTAATCTTTTAGGAATGTTGGGAGAAGGCAATAGAGGAAATGAGGGAATTTACATTTCAGAATGTTATCTAATCCTGGGAAGACAGAAACCAAAGCAAAGACTGAAGAACAGAGCTGCTATCAGAAGTTAGAATTGTCCTTCCTCTGCAGACAGTCTATTCAACTAATCCCACTTGGGGCCAGTGTACTACCTGTATTTTACCACCTTCCAATCCCTCACACTATATGCTTCCTCTCTACCTACAAACACTTCAGAACATCCTTTATTTGAATACAGTGAAACTGACTCTTGTCTGCAAGCTGCAAGTTCCTCACTGGTAAAGGACTTTGTCCAAAGTTAGGTAGGTCTACTCAATCCATTTCATCATAGCATATGAAATAGTTGAAATGCTGCTGGAAATGGTATTTTCTAGTATATAAAATCATCTGTTTGGACACTATTTTTTGAACTGAAGACAGATTATCCATTTTTTTCTTAAAGATAGGATTAATTCTCAGAAAAAGTAAGGTTTTAGGAGAAATATTGAGTCTTATTTGAATTTTCACAGCATTTGATAGCTCTAATGTCCTGTTAAATCTAAAGGGCATTCCCTTACTTTCTTTTAAAAATAATTAACTAGCCAAAGAGCACGTGACTTTGCAAAACAGGGAAAACGTTGATTTAAATATGTATGAAAAATACTGCTTCTTTTAACCACTTGGATGCATATAAGTTTTAATAGTGTATTTGTGTTTCTTATCAAATTCTATTTTGTGTTGATTTTTAAAAAAAATAACCTCTAGACATCATCCCTTTTTTTAAGTTTCAGATGTATACACATTATATCTACATTTTCTGTCCTTAACTATTAGAATAACTGATCATGTGTCCATATACGCAACAGACACATTCTTGTTCAGAATGCTTTGAAATTAAAAGGTAGTTTTTAATACCTACTTGTTTTGGCTAACAAAATCTTTAGGTTGCTTAGGGCTAAGAGCGCCATAGACTTCTAAGATAAATTAGTTTCATTTTCATTTTTATTACTGTATCGCCAGCTTCTCTTCCAAATTACATTTTTAATAAATTTGATCTATAGCCATCTGAAGGGTGAAAGCTCATAAACACATCTTTCTGCTTTAATTGCCTTTATAAAGCACTTACTCAAAAGGGCAGTTTTTCTTCCCACTTGTGCCACCAGTTTTTATAAGTGAATCTGTCAGCCTCCCAGAATTAACTGAAAATGAATGAATTCATTTTCACTGCTGAAAATGAATTATATACTTTAGGTCATTAATATATTCACACTTAAATTTATATCAGAAAAAAAAAAGGAAAAGAATTGCCTTTTCAGGGAGGTTGTGTAACAATCCCAGGTATCATTCTAATTTCTTTACAGTAACATACATGTGATATTCTACAAATCATCATCCCCTTGTCAGATCACTGCTGCCATAAGTTTCAGGTAAAGAACCACACCTTTTGCCATAGGACAACAGGCTTGAGCAAGTTTTCTGCTCTCACTTATGCGTATACTCCTCCCAGGTGATCTCATCCAGAGTCACGAACTTACATTCCTTCTACATGCCCAGGACTCCCTCATTCTCCACCCTGATCTTCCCTGAGTTCTGGGACACAGAGGCCACTGCTTCCTCTCCCTGAATGTCTAACCGTCACCTCAACCTCAGCATGTCCAAAGCAGAACTCCTGAATCCACACACAACCTGGCTTCCTCATCTGAGTCCACAGCCCCAACATTTAATACTCAGACCCCAAATCTTGGAGGAATCCTTGACTCCTTTTTATTTGGCATATTCCTCCACAAATCTATTAATAACTTCGATGAGGTCCACCTTCCCAAGACAAACATATACACACAGAATCTGACAGTGTCTCAGCATCAACTCTGCTACCACCTGGACTAAACCACAGAGTTCTCTCGCCTTGAGTGAAATATGCTACTGACAGATTTTCCTGCCTCCAGACAATTCTCCAAATACAAAGTAAATTAGGTAATTTCACACACTTACTCAAAACTTGCCAGTGGTCTCCATCACACTCAGAAAGCAATCTAAGCACCCTGGGCTACAAGATCAGACACGAGCACATCGCTGTTTCTTGTTGCTACCCTCCTTCCATTCCCCTCACCCACATTGCCCAGTACACCTGACCTTCATGCTCTCCAGACTCAGCCAAGCCCACTCCTGCCTTGGGCTGGGTGGGTGCCTTGTAGGGTTTCCCAGGAAGGCAAATAGCATGCAGTTGGAGGCTGCAGAATGCATTTTGTGGCTTTTGGGTGGGTCGGGGGAAGTAAGTGCGGGGCCAGATGGAGGTGTGGGGAGAGGATGGACTGGAATGCGTTGAACATTGGACAGGTGAAGGATGGTGGCATCAGGCCCAGACACTGCTGCCTGGACCATTCTTCACAGAGGAAGTCCAACCTCTCCAGATCTCTAGATTTCTACTGGACTGGCAGGGGAGTCCTGGGATGAGAAACACTGGGGTGCCTCGGGTGCCTCAGGACCCTCATCACAGATTCCTCAGTAGGTAAGGAGTCAGGCTCATGCCACCTGTCAAGCAAACCCCAGTGCTCATGGATGCTTGCCCCCATCTGTCCCCGTGTTCTGTTCCTTCTATCTGCAACATTCCTTTTCTTTTCCCCAATCTGGAACATTCTTTCCAAGATCTTTGGATGCTTCACTCTCCTATTCTATGTTCCAGCTCAACTAGCAATTCCAGAGGAGGTCTTTTCTATTGAACCTAACCTCCCACCCCAAAATGTCATTCTATAATTTTTTTTTTTTTTTACATCTTTATTGGCATTCTATAATCTTGCACTTTAGAATTTTTCTACATAGCTCTTATCACTATTTGACCTTTTACTATATTTATTTATTTAATGTTTATTTATGTATTGGTTTGCCTCTACCAATAGAATGTTGGGCTCTACGAAAGATGGGAGGTAGTCTTTTTTCCCCAAGGTTTTTTGATCGCTATATCTTTTGAAAAAATATTCCCCTATGTGGGAATATTTGACTTGGTTACCATGGAGACAGTCACTGGATATCAGATGTGGAAATATAAATTAAAAACAATTCAATACTAGGCCCAAGATGGCAAATGTACTTCCCGTCTTGGTCACAATTCCCTCAGGAATGGCAAGAATGCAGGAGGGGAGAAGTAGGAGAAAAGTAGAGGAAGTAATGTTGAGGCACTGCTATTCTGGGGGACGTCAGATACTGAGACTGTGGAGTCAAAAAAAAAAGGCACCTGCATCCCACTTTCAGTGGCACATAAAAAGGCAATCAGGTTAAACTGGAAAGCGAAGATCAAGAATCCATTGCCTTTTTTAGTTATGATTTGCCATAGAAACTCAGCAGTTAAAATGGACTGCATGTTTGCGTCCCTGTAAAATTCATCTGTTTAAATTCTAATCCGCAGTGTAACTGTATTAGGAGGTGGAGCCATTGCGAGGTAATTAGGTCATGAGGCGAAAGCCCTCGTGAATGGGATTAGTGCTCTTATGAGAGGGGAGAGAGCAGGCATTTCTACCATGTTGAAGATCTAAGGAGAAGTCCTCTGCCTGCAAAATGGGAGAGGGCTCTCACCAGAACTCTATCAGGCTGGCACCTCGATCTCTGTCTTCCAGCCTCCACAACTGTGAGACGTAAATCTCTGACGTTGATAAGCCACCCAGTTTATGGTATTTTGTCATAGCAGCCTGAACTAAGACAGCAGTTACCATATCTTAGTAGATGTAAAAATCCCTGGGAGGCATTTTAATAATGAGTGCTTTTTACTCCACCTCTAGAATTTTGGTTCTTTAGCTCCAGAGGATTCTGAACATATTTTAAAGAATAGTGACTAGGATCAATGAGCTCTCTAAACTATTTTATTTCAATAGTGAAAGGAGAAATATTAATTTCCTTTAGATGAACAATAAAAGATTATTTTGAAGACCATCAGGATTAGTGATTAATGAACAATAGGTTTAAGAAACATCAATCATGCCTGACTTATTTCAGTGTGTTCACAAGGCATTGTTTTCATTAACTTATTGTTAATTTACATGGTTGTTATCAAAACATTTTAGCATTGCTTCAGCCTCTCTATTAGTGAAAATTGAAAGAATTACAGCATCTATATCACATGATTATTCAAATAAGTTAAGTGAAATGAAACACTTCACAAAAGTGTTTGGTATATAGTAACCTCAGGAAATAGTAATTATTATTATTACTAATGTATTAATATAATTATAAATATTATTTTGATTGTAATTAATATAATATTAATAGAAATAATACTTCAGATAACTTTTAAAGTTTTGTTCATTTGACTACTTACATACTTTTTTTTTTTTTTTTTACTGCCGAGGCCTCTCCCGTTGTGGAGCACAGGCTCCGGACGCGCAGGGTCAGCGGCCATGGCTCACGGGCCCAGCCACTCCACAGGATGTGGGATCTTCCCGGACCGGGGCACGAACCTGTGTCCCCTGCATCGGCAAACGGACTCTCAACCACTGCACCACCAGGGAAGCCCAACTACTTACATTCTTAATTTGCTTACAACAGTTTTCTTGGGGTATTAAGCTGATGTGTAAAGGTCCATAAATTCTGGGTTAATTAGGTACAAAAACATTCTATATTATAAAAAACAAAGTCAACTTCAGTCAGTGTGACAATTATACTAATTTTATCTCTAAGAGTGGCTTGAAACTGGGATTTACTTTTGAATGCAGGCTTTAATATATACAAATATATTTATAAATATATATATATTTATATATAGCATGCATTTTTCCTGTAGAAAAATCAGAAAATGTAGAAAAAAATATTGCCTATAATATCACCATGTACCATTCATATGTTCCATATAAAATTTCATTTAATTGTATTCATAAAAAATTAACAAAAGTGGAACTGTATAAAGGGAGCCCCATACTTTACATATTATTTGTTATTTTTTCTAATAAAATATATTTTAAAATTCATTCTATGTTAGTTTTCATTTTATCACTTTTACTGTTCAATTCTGTGCCTCCTGGAACTTAAAAAGATGTAGCGTGCCTTTACAACCTGAGTATAGGCATCATTTCATCAAGGGGGATTGTGCTCTAATGTAAATCCTCCAATGGGACCTTCCAGATTCTTCAAGGAACAAAAACATTCCAGGTATTCTATTCCCAGAGTGATCTTCGAGTGATGACAGTGAGTCTTACCTTACTCCCCAATGGCATACTTTAAGGAGAATTGCTCCTTTAATTAGGCAAAGTGGCAATGATATATTTGAATAGCAGCAAAAGAGAAGTCAAGGAACACTTAATCTACTTTAATTATGTATTATTCAGAAAGAATTATTTCCCTAACAACAACTCTAGATCAAATAACTCTAGCTCAAACTCTAGCAGCTCCTTGTTGCTAGCCTGGGTGTTTAACACATATTTCAGCTCCCAAGCATTTGGGTGATAAGACACACTTTTGCATATTTTTGCAGAGGACTGTCTTTTAACTGACAAGTGAGTAGAAATCGTGCCAACATTTCTTTCTTTTCCTTTTTCTTTTTTATTTGTTACAGGCTCATGCTCTACAGACAGTACACACCCATTCTTCAACTATACAGCTTCCATAAAATTGTATTTCCCTTTATTTCTCACTTTTATGTCTTTGTTTTGAAAAGCAATGGTGTGTAGATAAAAGCTTAGGAGTGAGAGAGTCAGTGAATTTAGTTTCAGCTCTACATTTGCTTGCTGTGTGACCTTGGACAAGTTATTTAACCTGCCTAATTCTTGATTTTCTAATTTCTAAAATGGAAATGATAATATTTTTTATAATTTGGTTGTGAAATTTGAACAGGAGGCATAAAGATCAGCTGTCATCCTGTGTAACTTCAATACAAATTTCTTCCCTTTCCTTTTATTGTGTTGTACTTTTCTCCATATTATTTTGTGCACTTGTCACCTATTTTAAATTTTCTCATCTCTTTTGCTTTCATTATTTCCAGAATGATCTCATCTGCATGAGATATGACTGGACCCAACTGGCTTATCCTTGTCTTTTTTCATCTTTACATTTATTTTCTTTCAAATGGGACATGTTTTTTTCCTTTGGAAAAATTCTAAAGGTTTCACATAGTAGTGCAGAACAATTAGTTTAACCTCAGCCCCTTTCAATGTAATTTAGTTTCCACCTTTGATGGATAATGGTTACATACCTGGTCTACAACACATTCCTATGATTTCCCAACTTAACTATCATATCACCTTCCTGCAAGATTTTCTTGACCTAAATGGTATAAAATAACCTTAGCAATGCTCTCCTTTGTCATGACACCAGAATACAATCTACCCAATACCTTATGATCCAGGACTGCATGGGCTACATACACCACACTTTTTGTTACACTAGCATCTTTCCCAGCAAAACCATTTAATCAGCACACTGATGTTTGTCACTTCCAGTTTTTGATACCTTCTCAAACAGCCTGTAAAAATACTATCATAAAAATCTTTCCTATATTGTGTTAGCTATTTCATTTTTACTCAAATGATTTTTAACTACACTAAGATGTCCACTTTAAGGCCAGATCACTGAGTCTAGGGACAGCTTTCTTTATCAAATCTGCTGATTGCCCAATCTCCAGGTTGTAGAGTGAATCTCCCATTGAATCAATTAGTTCTTCATCTTTGATTTTCCTAGTAGGAATCTATATATTTTTATTTAAAAATAGCTCCTTAGGGCTTCCCTGGTGGCGCAGTGGTTGAGAGTCCTCCTGCCGATGCAGGAGACACGGGTTCGTCCCCCGGTCCGGGAAGATCCCACATGCCGTGGAGCGGCTGGGCCCGTAAGCCATGGCCGCTGAGCCTGCACGTCCGGGAGAGGCCACAACAGTGAGA